>NW_027316056.1:32511414-32772879 GCF_026437365.1 Eucyclogobius newberryi | reverse complement strand
AAAGAGCCGCATAAAACCAGGCAAAGAGCCGCATGCGGCTCGGGAGCCGCGGGTTGGCCAGGCCTGCTGTATGGACAGAAACAGCAACTATTTTTCTGAGTGCAATCACAAGTAGATTAAGAATTGAGTCCTGAAAGTGAGATTTAGATGTGATGTCGAAACTGTTCACTGATAATCATTTACATTCACGTCACAATATAATTATGAGAACTCTTAGTGTGCGTCCACTTTTGTCCTGGTTTGGTCCTCGTTTTAGCCCAGTTTAGTAATAACGTAGACTTGGTTTTTAGACCTGTTTTAGAGGTGGTTTTGACCAGGTTTATTTCTGATTTTAGTTCCAGTTTAATCCCAGTTTTGATGTGGCCTCAAGACGTATTTTTATCCGGCTGTTTATGTTACAATAACTTGACTTCATCATTCATCAGAAAGTTCAGAAAGTTTATGTCGGAATGGTAACGTGTTAGATTAAGAATTTCACTTCCGTTTGCTCATGATCCCAATAATCTCCAAAATTGTGACGTTTCTTCTCACAGAATACTAAAATCACCGGCAGTGACTGAATATATAGTGTTAAAACCTTAAAAAAATTCTCTTCTTTCAATCATCTGTGACTGACAATCAGATGTGACGCATTTCCCAAACAGATGGTCAGTGCACTTTTTAATTTACAACAGGCGTTTAGAAGAGGCGGAGAGGAAATACGATTGAATATATTCTATCTTTTATAGTCTGTTGATGGATGACAGCTAAAAGTGTTGCTCCCCATAGTCACATTCTGCTAAAAACAGCATGATGCACCAAGACAGTTTCGGGTTAGACTCCTGGTCACGAGGGGCCTTTCCTAGTCGGGTTTGTATGTTTTCCCCATGAAAATAATAAATCCTTACGATCCACAATCCGTCAAAATGTTAAAAAAAACATCTGTAAACAACGGAATTTTGAAAATGAGCTAAAAAATGTTCATGTAATAATGTCAAATGTATTTTACCCCAGTACAGACGTGTTGAAAAAGCAGCTCTTAATGTGAAAAATAGTCCACTTCCTGCTGTCTGCATCTAATTATAGAGCTCTTGAAGCAGGTCTGTTAGCGTGCTAGTTATTTTAACCTTACCAAGTGTGAAAAGCGCTTGTAAACTAATCACTGGGAACATGTAGACCGCTGCAAAGAGTTTAACATTAAAGGGTTACTAGATGCTTGCTTTTTGCTTGTCTTAACACAGAAAGCAAACCAAAATCTGCTCTGGTTAAATCACAGAACACTGTTGTCGTTCTCACACACAGAAGTATAATTCCCGGTTTGGCGGCGGCAGCAGTAGAATGGCTTTTGTAAGAACCGGCTGCTGCATATTACCTATAATCAGATGAATAATTGTCCTGTTCTGTGTGTGGGCTGCAACATGAAGGCTCTGAGCGCCACTGTTTCAAAAGAAGACTTGTGTCAGCCGTACGTCTTTATAATTCACTCCAAATCTTAATCAAGTTGTACTATAAGATCATGCAAAGGTTGGTCTGCATCTCCATAGTAACGTCTCACCTCAACCATTTTTTTTATCTTTGAAAAGTGGCTCCGTGACATTTTAAAACTGTTCATGTGTCATGAGTCTTATCTTTTCTAATTATCGCAGCGACAGAACAGGAAGAATGTGGGCGGGGATAGAGGGTAGGTGAAAACAGAAACTCTCTGTTCTGCTCAGTGGCAGAGTGGATAGCACATGTGCTGGTTCTGAGTTTGAATCCGGCTCTCGGGAGGTTGCTACAGCTCCTTTTCCAGTCTCATCCTCATTTCACGCCTCACTGTCCTGACTGATGAAGCCTCCGGACCACAAACTCCTTAAAAAAAAGACAAAGAAAAGAAAGCGAACTAGTGTCTCAGTTGTAGGACAATAAAAGAACATGCAACATACAAGAACAGCATGAAAGTGATATGTATTTGTATCTATCTACAAAGGAAGCAGACTTCCATCTCTGCAGGACCTGTGAGTCTCCAGGGCTCTGGGACTAGCAGGCCGGATCACAGCCGACCCTTCTCACCCTCGACATGGGCCACTCCCCTCAGGCAGGAGGCCACTCCCTCAGGCAGGAGGCCACTCCCTCAGGCAGGAGGGCACTCCCTCAGGCAGGAGGGCACTCCCTCAGGCAGGAGGCTACGGTCCATCCGGACCAGAACCTGCCGCCACAAGAACAGTTTCTTTCCCTCGGCCGTTGGACTCATGAACACTTCTTAAACATGTCACTTTATTATTCAAACATAAACCATTAATTGCACTGCTCATTTTTGCACTATTCTGACCAATTGTAAATTGTATATATATTCAGACCAAGTCTATTTTATTTTATTTTTAAATTCTACGTTTTATGCATATATTTTTGCTACTGTAGCGGGGCCCTCTTTCAAAAATAGGTAAAGCCGAATTTCAAGTGCTCAGGTGGATTTATTGTGCCAAACTTCAAAGTGCAAAAATATTTACAGTGAGGAAAAATGTCCAAAAACCCAAATTACATATATTTACAGCGTTCAAAAGTGGAGTTCAACTTAAACTCGCATCTCCTTTAACTTTCTCAGACTCTGTTAACCCTGTTACTTGCTCTGTGGCCGGTGACTCTCTCTCACCCCTGTTACCTGCTCTGTGGGCGGTGACTCTCTCTGCACCCCTGTTACCTGCTCTGTGGCCGGTGACTCTCTCTGCACCCCTCTTACTTGCTCTGTGGCCGGTGACTCTCTCTGCACCCCTGTTACTTGCTCTGTGGCCGGTGACTCTCTGCACCCCTGTTACCGGCTCTGTGGCCGGTGACTCTCTGCACCCCTGTTACTTGCTCTGTGGCCGGTGACTCTCTGCACCCCTGTTACCTGCTCTGTGGGCGGTGACTCTCTGCACCCCTGTTACTTGCTCTGTGGCCGGTGACTCTCTCTGCACCCCTGTTACTTGCTCTGTGGCCGGTGACTCTCTCTGCACCCCTGTTACCTGCTCTGTGGCCGGTGACTCTCTGCACCCCTGTTACTTGCTCTGTGGCCGGTGACTCTCTCTGCACCCCTGTTACCTGCTCTGTGGCCGGTGACTCTCTGCACCCCTGTTACCGGCTCTGTGGCCGGTGACTCTCTCTGCACCCCTGTTACTTGCTCTGTGGCCGGTGACTCTCTCTGCACCCCTGTTACCTGCTCTGTGGCCGGTGACTCTCTGCACCCCTGTTACCTGCTCTGTGGCCGGTGACTCTCTGCACCCCTGTTACCTGCTCTGTGGCCGGTGACTCTCTCTGCACCCCTGTTACTTGCTCTGTGGCCGGTGACTCTCTGCACCCCTGTTACTTGCTCTGTGGCCGGTGACTCTCTGCACCCCTGTTACCTGCTCTGTGGCCGGTGACTCTCTGCACCCCTGTTACCTGCTCTGTGGCCGGTGACTCTCTGCACCCCTGTTACTTGCTCTGTGGCCGGTGACTCTCTCTGCACCCCTGTTACTTGCTCTGTGGCCGGTGACTCTCTCTGCACCCCTGTTACCTGCTCTGTGGCCGGTGACTCTCTCTGCACCCCTGTTACCTGCTCTGTGGGCGGTGACTCTCTCTGCACCCCTGTTACCTGCTCTGTGGCCGGTGACTCTCTGCACCCCTGTTACTTGCTCTGTGGCCGGTGACAGACTCACCCCCCCGGCTCGGTTTCGGCCCAACGCGTTGTATCGGCGGAACGAGGCTTCAAGACAATACAGGTAAGAACTGGCGTGTATGATTATTAGAATTATCCCAAGTGTGCACCCATGGCGGATTAGTGTCGGAGGAGTGCGGGGAAAGATGCGCGTGGGGTGAATGAATGAAACAGCGGGGAAAGAACGAGTGTGTGTTGGACGGTGCGCGCGGGCATGAACGGGCCGCGTGATTGTTCAGCAAATGTTACCGTCGCCAGCCCTAGGGGTAAGCTGGGCGGTAGCAAATGGTACACAGCTAAAGATTTAGACTGTGTAGCCAGGAGAATATAGCTGTGGACAGATGAGAGAGACGAGTCATTCTATGCACAGCGTGTTTAATTCTCTTTTCAATTATCATTCAATTATCGCACACAATCAATAATTAATAAAATTATAAATGACAATAAATAAATTAACAAACACATATTTGGCAAAAGACGATAAAAGAATATCTAAATTGACTCAACTTAACAGATATACATAAATGAACTATAATATATAAATAAAAATACAGGTAACTAAATCTCTTAGACCACGCACACACACACAGGCACACACACAGGCACACACACAGGCACACACGCGCACACACACACAAGCACGTCGGCAACATGTGCCTGCAAATGGCGGCAGCTACTTTAACAGTCTAAACTAATCAAAATCAAATTTGTAACCTTTTGCATGCTACCAAGCAGTTGAAATTGTCCAAATAACACTTTAAACCTCTGTGTTGCTCATCTAGTTTATTATGCTGATATTTAATTGTGATGCTAAATTATTATTACTTTTGTGTGTTAGATTGTACATGGTAGCACGGAGCACTTTAATTAGAGTGAACGTTCATGAAAGGGGCTGTACCTGGACGGCGTGTGGCGTTAAAAGTAGGTCAGCCACGCCTATTCATTTGTGTTGAGTGTGGCCCAGGTGTGTGGTGGGTGCCTCATATGTGTTATTCTGAACCGTGGACTTAATAAAAGTTGCAAAACGGAATGTTTCGTCATATCAATCAAGGGTGCAACAGAAATCTTGGTGCCGTGACCCGGATCGGAGATCGCATCGGGACAACACCCCTGTAGTAAAACAGCTGAGTGGAGTTGACGTAAGCCACCAGCTGAGAAGCCACAGCGCTGAGGCCCATTCACAAGGACTAAAACGCTTTTAAACCTACACGCTAAGGTAAAAGCACAAATCATGTCTACCGGTCGGAGAATGTCCGTGACCTGGGAAGAGACGCTCGGACAGATCGAGGAGAAATTATTGACTTTGCCTGCTTTGGAACTCTATGATCTGTGCACAATGTTGGAATTAACTTTAAGTGAAGAGGACAAGAACTTACCCCGCAAAATGAGAAGGATTATCCTCCACAAGCTGGAAGGAGAAGACATCGTTTCGCTGGAGGATGAAGGAATGTCTCTGTTGCTCCGAGTTTGTGACCGCATTGACGAACTAAAGACGTTAGCTCCGTCTGCTTCTCCAATGCAAGAGCTTCCTCTGCTGGACTTATCAGGTACTGCACCTAACGCTCAAAACGTGCCTAATGTGTCCAACGCTCCAGTTGCTGCCTCTAACGTGAGTGTTCCAGTTTATAATGCAAATCCAGCCTTTGTTCACCAGTTTTACAGAAAGGAATTAAAAATTGCTGGGCAAATTGGTGAACCACATCAAAAGGATAAACTTGGCTACACTAGTTTGGAGAGGCAGATCCAAAAAGCCCTAAATAAAGGATACAGTGAGGCTGACATTGTGGAGGCTGTAATTCAGGCCATTGTTCCAGGAATAAAATTAAAAAGCTACCTGGAAAGCAGAGTGGACTTGACTCTTTGTGCATTGAGACAAATTCTGAGGACGCACTTTATTGAAAAAGATGCTACTGAACTTTATTATTCTCTGACTAGGGCAGCACAGGACTCCAGGGAGACTCCAGTTTGTTCTCAGAGTGATGGACTTAAGGCAGCAGATTCTATTTGCATCTGAAAGGGTTGAAACTGGACTCAAATATAGCCCTGAATTAATAAAGAACCAGTTCCTGCAGACCGTCCTTACAGGTCTGATGAATGACACAATCAGGACTGATTTAAAGCCATATTTGCGGGACCCAGAAGTGTCTGATGAGGTGCTGCTGGAGAGGGTTATAGATGCATATACTTTGGAAATGGAAAGAAGAAACAAGTTAGCCGCCATCTCCAAGTCACGAGCTGCCAGAGTCTCAGCAGTGGGGGAGGAATTTAACATGGACCGAGAGTGTCCTGATTTGACACTCACCAGCAAAAAGTCCACTGAGCCCCCCAAGCGTGAGACACTCCTGGAAAAAGTAGACCAGGGCAATAAGGCAATCTGTGAGGCTATTCAGTAGCTTTCCACCCAGCTCTCCAGCCTTCACCAAGCCCCAAGCCCCCCACCAGTAGAGAAGTTCAGCCGACCATATGGCAGAAGAGCCAGGTTCCAGCAGAGACCACCGATCTTCCGGAAATGTCAGCGCTGCCAGACAACGAACCCCGACGGCAAGTGTGACCACTGTTTTAAATGTGGCAGTTCTGATCACTGGGCAATTGGCTGTCGTAAAGTTACTTATGCCTCGCTCAATAAGATAAATACCACGGTGCATCTTGGTAAACTTGGCGTCCAGTTCAGCCAGGCTGCCCCTCTAACTAGCAAGCAGAGACAAACAGCTAAGCTAGTGGGAAGAAGGTGCCTGGTTCGAGCTTCTCTAAATGGTGTGGACACAACTGTGTTATGGGACAGTGGCTCACAAGTGTCAATTGTTGGAGTGGACTGGAAAGCAAAGAACTTGCCGCATGCCCATGACCAGTGGCGGAGCTCCTCGAAGAAGGTGGGCTTGACCTGTCTGCAGCGAATGGGACAGAAATCCCCTATGAGGGGTGGATTGAAGTAGAGTTCACCTTGGCTCACAAGGCTGTCCCAGGAATGAGCGGGCAGTCTGTGCTGGTTCCTGTCCTCGTGGCCAGCAGTGACCTGGAGTGTCCCATAATTGGATTCAATGTCATAGAAGAGCTGGCCCTAACCAGTGCCGCCTCTGGGAACTGTAACCCAGTGGGTCACATGGTTCAGAGGCTCTCTTCAGCTTTAGAGGTGGGCCGTCGCACTGCTTATGCTGTGTTGTCTGTGTTAAAGCAGCACCAACCCGAGAGTATCCCTCACATTGCTCACCTCAGCCGACGCCCCATCACTATACCCCAAAATAGTATTTTAAATGTGTATTGTGGACAAGTAAACAGGGGGGTAACTTACGCTGTGCTGGAGCCCAACCCAGAGGCACCATGGCCTAGTGGGCTAACAGTAAGAGAGCAGCTTGTTGTGTTCCCCCAGGACAAGACACGATTTACGGTGGCGGTGGAAAATACAACTGACAGAGACATCACACTGTGTGGCCGCACCACACTTGGCTGGCTGCATGGTGTTGACGGTGTATACCCACTTGAACCTAAGCAAAGACCAAAGGGAGGAACCACGGATGTAACGGAGCACTCTACTGAGATGCCACCAGGGGAGCTGTGGGATCCGCCTGTGGACCTGAGTCATCTCTCCCAAGAACAGCAGCAGAAAGTACGGCAAATGTTGAAGGAGGAGAGTCAAGTGTTTGCCAAAGATGACTGGGACACGGGATGTATTAAAGGACTGGAAATGGACATTCAGCTAAAGGACAATATCCCAGTGCAAAGGACATATAATTCCATCCCACGTCATCTCTATCAGGAAGTAAAGGCACATATTCAAGACCTGTTAAGTAGAGGATGGATCCGGGAATCATGTTCACACTATTCTTCACCTATTGTCTGTGTCCGGAAGAAAGATGGGAGTCTCCGTCTTTGTGTGGATTACAGACTATTGAACCAAAAAACTTTGCCCGATCGCCATCCTATCCCTCGGATCCAGGAGATTCTGGAGAATCTCGGGGGCAACTCGTGGTTCACTGTCCTGGATCAAGGAAAGGCATACCATCATGGTTTTGTGAGTGAGAAGAGCCGACCATCTACCGCCTTTATTACACCTTGGGGACTATATGAGTGGGTACGCATTCCATTTGGACTCACAAATGCCCCAGCCACATTCCAGCGTTACATGGAAAGCTGTCTTGGGGATTTGAGAGATGAAGTGTGTGTTCCTTACCTCGACGATGTCCTGGTCTTCAGCCATAGTTTCGACCAACATGTACACAATGTGAGACAGGTGCTCCAACGGCAAAAACTATCTGGCATCAAACTGAGACCAACAAAGTGTGAGTTCTTCAAGCCTGAGGTGTGTTATGTGGGGCGCATCGTTTCGGCTGAAGGCTACAGGATGAACCCCAAAGAGGTAGAGACGGTCCAAGCTCTCCGATATGAGACCCCATCTACTGTCAGAGATGTGAGGGAGTTGATGGGATTCCTCAGCTACTACAGGTCATACGTCCAAGACTTCTCGAGAACTGCAAAGCCACTCTATGACCTTCTCTCCAGGCCCAAGTCTGCAGAAAAGAGACCCCAAAAGAAGCCCTCAAGTGGTCAGTCAGCTCAGCTTCCCCCATCACATCCAGTGCAGTGGACCACAGTTCACCAAGCAGCCCTTCAAAAACTTGTCAACCACCTGATTAATCCACCAGTGATGGCCTATCCGGACCTTGAGAAGCCTTTCATCCTACATGTGGATGCTTCAGAAGAAGGACTCGGCGCGGTTCTCTATCAGAGACAAGGGAGAGTCCTCAGAGTAATTGGGTACGGCTCCAGAACATTGTCTGCCACGGAGAAGAACTATAAACTCCATTCTGGGAAACTGGAGTTTCTGGCTTTAAAATGGGCTATTACGGAGCGCTTTCGGGACTATCTCTTCCATGCACCCCACTTTACCGTGTACAGTGACAATAATCCCCTTACCTATGTCACCAAATCTGCGAAGCTCAATGCTACAGGACATCGGTGGGTTGCGGAGTTGGCCGACTACCGGTTTACAATTAAGTACCGGCCTGGGACTGCAAATCGTGACGCAGATTTCTTGTCAAGACACCGACCTATTCACACACTCATCGAAGAGTGCTCTGAGGAATGCCCTCAAGAGGACATTGAATGCATTGGGATGGGTGTGCAAGGAGAGAGCAGCGGTGAAATCAACTGGATATCAGCTGTCACCTGCAACATTGACGCACTGCCAGAAGAGGTCAGCATTTTTCCACCTGTTCAGCCCTTGGCAGTTAGAGACATCAAGGCAGCACAAGGGTCTGACTCAACCATAGCCAGAGTCCTGTGCCTGAAGAAAAAGCTGTACCTCAAGTACAAAGAAAAAGTGGCAGAGAGTGCACCAGTTCGACACCTGCTCAGAGAGTGGCCCCGCTTGCATGTAGATGAAGATGGAATTCTTTGGAGGGAGACAGCCTGCCGGGCACAGTTGGTTGTTCCAGAGTCCATGAGGGCCCTTATTTATAAGCACCTGCATGAGGATATGGGACATTTGGGAGCAGATAGAGTTGTCACCTTGGCACGCGAACGTTTTTTTCTGGCCTAAAATGAGGCAAGACATTGAACATCATGTCACACGTGTCTGCTGCTGCCTAAAGAGAAAAAAGCCAAACAGAGTCACTCGGACACCAATCCAGAGTATCAAAACATCAGCCCCGTTCGAGATGGTCTCCATTGATTTCCTGCATTTGGAGAGGAGTAGCGGTGGGGAGGAGTACATCCTGGTACTCGTCGACCACTTCTCAAAATATGCGCAGGCCTACGCTACGAGAGACAAGTCTGGGAAAACGGTGGCCAAGAAAATCTTTGATGACTTTGTTCTTCGCTTTGGATTTCCATCAAGAATTTATCACGACCAGGGGAGAGAATTTGAAAATAGCTCTTCCGTAGGCTTGAGAGTTATTCTGGTGTCAAACACTCCCGTACGTCTCCTTACCATCCGCAGTCTAACCCAGCGGAACGCTTCAACAGGACATTGCTAGGCATGTTGAGGACACTGGCAGACACCCAGAAGGCACGCTGGAAAGAACATCTGAGTAAAGTTGTCCATGCATATAACTCTACTGCCCATGAAGCCACTGGATTTTCTCCATTTTTCCTCCTCTTTGGCCGGGAGCCTACTCTGCCCATTGATCTGCTCATCCCTCGCAGGAGAAAGGAGAAGGAACATCAGTCTGTGGTGGTGTATGCAGAGAAGTGGAGGGAAGCCATGCAACAGGCTTATGCCATAGCCATGGAAAATATGTGGAAATCGGCCAGAAGAGGGCAGCAGTGCTACAACCAGCGCACATGGAGTTCTACGCTTCAGCCTGGTGACCATGTGTTAGTTAGAAATCTGACCCCTAGAGGTGGTCCTGGAAAGCTGCGGAGTTATTGGGAGGAGAACATCTATGTTGTGAGCGAGAGGAAGGGTCCAGACAGTCCTGTTTACGCAGTCGAGCCCCTGCGAGGTCCTGGGAGGAGACGAGTGTTGCACCGCAATCTGTTACTGCCCTGCCCTTACCTGGTAGAGGAGCCTCCAGCAGACATTCCTCAGCCAAGCTCAAGTCCCCGTCAAGCTCAAACAAGGAGACCGAGAGTCCAGCCAGAGCTGCAACGATCTAACACTGAGAGTTCAAGTGAAGAAGAATTTGGTGTATGGACCGCACAACAACCAGTTCCCCCTGTCACCAGAGCAGCTGCAAGAGAACCCCTAATAAGAAGGAGGCATGAAGAGAGAGCTATGCCTGCTCACCAGCCGGACGTTGTTGCCGCTGAAGTTCCTGGAGGCGAGCCAGAGCCCCAGGAGGGTTCACAAGCCTCTGATACAGAGTCTGAAGGAGAGCAAAGAGCGCTTACAGCCGTGCCATCAAGACCTGTGAGGGTGAGACAGCCACGACGTCTTTACACCTACGAGCAGCTAGGTGAACCATCGGTCCGGGAGCTGCATAGCTGTACCGTTGATGTGAGAGGAGCTGGAGAGGTCTCCGATGACTACAAAAGACCCTATACGTATCCTTTTTCACGCTATTAAGTAGAAGTGCCAATGTAAATAGTGGTTTATTGATTAAGGTTTTGACAGTGGGTGAAGTAAATGGTTACAATAACAAAGTAGAAAAGCGTATGTACTAATTAGAATTATGATATTGTGGAAGTATCTGATAATTTTATGAAAGTAAGGATTATGGTAGAAAAATTATGTAGTAATGTTTTGGGTGAAACGAGTATTTTCCTTGTCCCATTGTGTGAAGATCGGGGGGCCCACTGATTCTTCACTGGACTATGCACCCATTGATACCAAACGGACTGAACGTCCCTGTTAAGGGAAAAAGGACATTTTATAGTTATTGAAATGTGCAATAGTGAGTCATCGTTACCACGGTTCCAACCAGTATACTTGATACCTAGAGCAACCTTTTTATTATTGTATTGTTTTGTTCACTTTGGTAAAATGTAAAAATGTAATCCAAATAAATATATGGGGAGCACTTCTCTTTTCAGTGGGGGAGGGTGTTGCTCATCTAGTTTATTATGCTGATATTTAATTGTGATGCTAAATTATTATTACTTTTGTGTGTTAGATTGTACATGGTAGCACGGAGCACTTTAATTAGAGTGAACGTTCATGAAAGGGGCTGTACCTGGACGGCGTGTGGCGTTAAAAGTAAGTCAGCCACGCCTATTCATTTGTGTTGAGTGTGGCCCAGGTGTGTGGTGGGTGTTGTACCCTGCATGCCTCATATGTGTTATTCTGAACCGTGGACTTAATAAAAGTTGCAAAACGGAATGCATCGTCGTATCAATCAAGGGTGCAACATCTGCACATGGCAGACTCGTGGCAAAGTTTAAACCACGTGTTAAGTACACACAACAACACATTTGAATTTCACAAAACACAACAACTACGGTTTGTTCTAACTCTGCATAGCACATGTATTACATTTAACCAAGTTTAAGTCAAAACAACAGAACTTTTATAGTGATTACCTGTGGACAGATGAGAGAGAGGAGTCATTCTATGCACAGCGTGTTTAATTCTGCTGCACATGCGCATTGTCTCGCTCTAATCCCCACAGGAGCGCTTAGAGCACCATCTGCTGGATGGATGTCCCAAAAATTAAAGACACAGTAGCCATAAATACAAAAAATAGAGGGGGTGTCTGTTTCAATATAAACTTTTGAATATAGCGTTTTTTCAACCTACTACACAAACAAACACGATTATAATTAGAGACGGACACTATTATTATCCATTGTTGTATGTAGCACCTTAATGCAAAAGCAAGTTTCTAGTGTTTGAATTCTGTTCTGACAATGGCAATAAAGCATTTTCCGATTCTGAACAAAGATATATGTTAACAGATTATTATGGATGCAGTTACATAAAGAAAGGGCTCTCTTCAAAAAGATACGCAGTCGGCCAATGATTTTAGTCTTTTGTGGCTGAACTAAAGATATAACTTAATAAATAGAAGAGCGATAATAGAACATAGAAGAATAGAAGATATTTTCTCTTATTTCCAATCAATGGTAATTTGTACATCCAAACATAACGTAATCTTCATCACTGATGCCAGCTCCCATTACACACATGACAGATCCGTAAACATCTGTCTATCGCATTGTATCGACCAATGACTTTAAGAAGTCTTGTGTTGTTTGGTCTAAATGGTTCACTTATACCCAGCATTTTCACACAGAAACAAATACTTTTATATTCCGGCTTGAATTCACACCATTAGAACAAGTTTAAAAGGTAATTAAAGCGGATTGATCATAATATCCCCTTTCACTATTGCCTGTCATCATGGTCACCATTATCTCTGCGAGGGTTGACTGATTATCATTATGGAAGATCAAAAGGTAATTTTGAGAAGACGTCAGCGGGATACAAAAGAAAGTGAACAATTCTCTGTTCCCCACTGATGATAATTTGACTTATTTTTTCTACAGTAATTAGTCGTGGTGTTGCTATGGCGATGAAGTAAGTCTAAGTTAGTAAGTTCTTTTTCCATCATGTTACATTTGAATTATGAATGTGGACGTGAAAGAAAAGGTTTGTGATGCAGTCTGGATGTGTTTGGCCTTAAGGCTATAGAAATATAAGTACTAGGTTTACATCATGACTATGGCTAATGACTTATTTAGTGATGTCCATTCATGTGTCGTCTATAACGTAAGTCTGTAATTGACTAAAAGCAGGTGATGGACATTTCTATATATTCAGCTATGTGTGAGCAGAAACCGATGTCGAAGACTAGTTCATGAATTATTTATTTTCTCATAAGAGTAAATGGTGTGTACATTCAGATAAAAGATGTGTTTCAATATAGTGTTTCCCAATCATAGGTACAGGGATCATTAGGCAGGGCCGTGGCCAGCCATTTGGGGGCCTTCAGCAGGAATGCTCAAGGCCCCATTGATGTATTTACGTAAATTGATGTATTTACGTGACTATTTCTGAAGTAAACAATTTTATGAATTTATTGTAATCACAGTCCTAATTGGGATATGGAGGTCCTCAACCAAGAAATGTTCCACAAAAATAATGTTTCTGTATTCTGGTGCATTTTAGATATCATATGCATCACGTGTCTTGTTTCTTTAGCTCTTTTTCGCGGTTTCTAATTGAATGTGAGGCCAATTTTCATCGTCTAAAGACCGTTTTGCACCTTGTGATTCGTAGACTACGTTTGTGGCTCAAGACTGTTCCCAGCGTTGCCCCGATCTGTCTGCGTCTGTTAACTTTAACCTGTGGCTTATAACTGCCGCAATGCAACCCAAACTCGCTAGGGAGAGAGATAACTGAGTCCTGGTATGAAATGGCTACTGAATGCTCACTGTTTAATTGCAAAAAGAACAGTGCAGCTGCTGCAGAAATAGCCTATTATGTATTTAAATCGGGTTGGTGCCCCTCAAGCACTTGACCCTATGCGTTATATGCACATGTGTGTTTGCTACCACAGCAGTGACGTGAGTTCCAATCCCAGTCTCGACCTTTTGGACCAGAAAAAAGAGGGGGGGAAAGAAAGAAAGAAAAATGTTGAAAAGAAAGGACAAACCACGGGCACGCCGCTCAAATCGGGGAACTTGAACCCCCGGGGAACTTGGACCCCTGGGAAACTCGGGAACTGGAGCCTGGCTATGGTACTTTGGTCTTTACTGGCCAAGGATTATAATTCAAGAGATGCTGCGGCTTTTGAAAAGAAGAATCCTGGACTTTGGGCCTAAAACAGCTTATTTCATCCAAAAACTGAACATTCTGTAACAAAGCGGGCTGATTAAACCGTATCCAGACTGATTCAATTGATTTAATTGATTGATTGCAATACAGTTAAAACGATCAAAAACGATAACTGCTTGCAAGTTAGCTGCTTAAGGCAATTTGAATACAGAGATAAGAGTGAGTCCGGTTAAGGTGTGTGGAGTTCTCCAGATCTGAATGAATATTAAATAACACAACAAAGCTTGACTGCATTGCCCTGCCTATTTATTGGTTGCTGGTTTCTTTTTCCCAGATTACATCACACATAATGCTACTCTCTAGATGGGCAGAAATGGCTTCAAAAGAAAAGCATCCCCTCTAACAATCGAGCAAACTTGTTTTCCACTACACCACGGCAAACAGCAGCACGTTCGGGTTGATGCTTAATTACATTTGTGAGGTGCCACACTCTTCCCGGGGAGGTGTTTGAGAGCGCGCTTGACTTTGCTCCAAACCTCAACACTAACAACACGGCTGCGAGAGGCGGCATTAGCGAGCCACTGGAACGGAATAGAGCCACCACATGAACAGGTTGCATCGTTGTGATTCTGTTTCCTGACCAGTGGAGCGGTCAAAGAAAGCAGCGAAAAAGCCCAAGGGCGTCGTCAAGGTCTTTCATCAACAGCCAATGACGTGCGGCGGGGTGAAGATTCAACGCACGTCTATGTTTGGGGACACGGTGTAGAAAAGATTGACTTTAAAAGGCAATTAAGTGTGAAACGTGATGAAGTTTAAGTCGGTGCTATGACGCTTGAAGTCAGAGAAGGATTACCGTATTTTCTGGATTATAAATCGCACCTTTTTTCATATTATTGGCGCTGCGACTTATACTCCGGAGCGATTTATATGTGATATTATTCATTATTTTCACATGATAACCACAAGAGGGCGCTCTAGGCTCTAAGTGACGCAGAAGAAGAATCTGCACTTCCTCTACCTCCAGAGTTTGTGGAGTTGTTTAGAAGTGACACAGAGGAAGTAGAATTCAATGGATTTAGTGATTTGGGGTAAAACTGATGCTTTGCTAAACTTGTTTGCATGTTCTTTATGCTAGAGTTATCTGAATAACTGTTAATATGTTACGTTAACATACCAGACACTTACCACAGTTCTGTCTGTGCCTCATGTAGCTGAAGGTGTTAGCGTTAGCATACGTACACCTATTCACCATGTTCTCTCATTTGTTATTATTTTAAATTGCATTTCAAGAGTAGTTTTTCCTGGCCGAGAAGGAGGGTCTAAGGACATTGATTTTGGTTGTTACAAAAATAAATTGAAATGAATAAATAAACAAAATAAAATTGAATTGAAGATGAAATGTCTGTTCTTGGTCTTAGATATTTTATCAAATAAATTCCCCAGTGCGACTTATATATGTTTATTTCTTCTCTATTATGCATTTTTTGACAGGTTCAACTTATATTCCGTAGCGACTTTTCACTAGCAGGGACCATGCCACAATGGAGTATGAAAGAATATTTATTGATAATAACGATGATGGAGCTCGACGATGGAGGTCGGCGATGGAGGTCGGCGATAAAGATCGACGATGGAGAGCGACGATGGAGAGCGACGATAGAGATCGACGATGGAGAGCGACGATGGAGAGCGACAGTGTAGCGACGATTGAGCCACGTTCGAGCACGAGAGTTGGCTGGGTAGAGACTCAGGATGGGGGTTCTGTCTCGGATAATCAGCCCGGCCGATTCAGAACCACCCCCCCCCTCCGTAGATGGTGATATGTTACGGTGAAGATGGTAGACATGGCGTGGGAGGGCGGGGTCGAGAGAGCTCAGACGACAAGAGATGCTGCGAATAGGCCTTATAAATAGGGCTTCTGGGTAATTAGAAGTGTGGTTAGAGAGTGGGGCGTGTTTACTAGTGGAGTGTAGGTTGAGGCGTGGTCCCGCTCCTGAACCTCAGTTAGCGATTAACATCTCCAACTCCATATAGTCAGAAAGATACGGTAATATGGCACAGTAGTTGAGTAGTTGGCATGCACCTGTCCTTAAATGGGTGTACCTGTTTAGTTTTTTAAGATTATTATTGATTTTAAGGATCTCTTCCCAGGGTCCGTCTCAAACCGGGAGAAAGTAGAGTTGGGCTGGTGGAAACGGGGCTATATTTTCTGTTAAAATGAGGAATTCCAATAGCTGCAAACAATAATGTGTGATAGCTGCACATCGACATAAAAATAAGAGAGCCGAGAAACGGATCTGTGTAAATCTGTAATAAACGAACAAATATACTTTGGTCTGAATGAGAAATCTCTTCCGTACTTTAGCGGCACGTGCCGGGCTGTGATTGGAACATCCCAAAATTGGACGGTTGCTGATGAGAGTGACTTGGCGCCAAACAGAAAGGACTGGACCGGGCGGAGTGAGGCTTTTCTGTGCAGAGTTTGAGCATCGAAATCAGAATCAAAAGACTTCATTCATCATTTGAAGGGCAATTTGTTGCAGCCACCTGGCAAAAACACACACAAAACAAGTACACGAGTATCTTGCCATGACAGTTCACATTCAGACTAGAACGGATAACATTAATTAGGAAGAGTTCAATAATCGTATCAATAAAAGACGTGGAATAGTGATTCTTTATCATCAGGGGCACCCGATAGCGCCGGCCTGAGGACATTAGAGTAAAACCTGAAGATGACATTTGCCTCTGGTTTAGGTCAATCATACCCTTGGCTTTCCCGGGCACCAATCATTTTTCTCTAACACTACTCTGTAAGCTGTTCTTTTCTTTCACAGAGACAACCAAACCAGGAAACAAGAGCTTGTGATTAGAGTCTCGATGTAGCAGCAGCAGCAAACGCTCAGGATGTTGTCGCTGACATTGATGACATTATTGCCCCCCAAGTCAGAGCACTGTAGTTTCCTTCCATCACTTTAAAACAGACTCTTTGGTGGTCCGGATTAAGCCTTTGGAGATGAGTCCCTGGGCACAGCGCGGCCGATGCTCGCTGCTCCTGACTCGTTTTCCCCGTGGCATTAACTGAGATTCCGATTCCCTTATTATGAACGCTCATTTTGAAGCGTTGCATAAGTAATGGTTTGTAGAAACGCCAATTCTTGAATTTAGAATGGCTTAAAAGTGTACAATATATGCTTGCTTCATGTAGCACTCATGAAGCAAATATTAAAGCCCTCGTGAGCGTCGGACCACAATGCACTGGAGTGGACGCAAGTCATGAGGAAAGCCAAAAGAATCCCATCAAAGCAGTGTCCTTGATCTTAGCGGTGATAAACTGATGTAATAGCTTCACAATGCTTTCTGGCACACACGCAATATCTATAGTTGTGTACATTGTAAGCCATAGTAATTTTAATGTTTTATTTTAAAGACGATTTCATTTTTATCCTATAGCGGATTTTAATGACTTATATAGGTTGTTTTGTCATTGATCATTGTTTTATGTTGCACCGAATCACCAAAGCAAGTTCCTATGTTTGTGAATTTTGTTCATTGACAATATAAACCTTTTCTGATCCTGATCCTTATTCTGTCTAATCTTATAAATCTACCTACATATCCTGCCAGAGTCAAAGATTATCCATTCAACTATTCATTGCATCTCAGCTCAACAGCCACTGAGCATGGACTCTGTAAATCTGGAACCTTCTGGCTTCAAGTTCAAACCATTTATCAGACCTACAGATTTACAACTACACAAATATCTTTCCCTCTGCACCTTGGAGCTGCTTTTGGAATAAAACTTTATTTCATTTGTCGGAGTCGTCGCCTCAAAACTCTTCACTTATAAACCACGCCAACGTTTCTCTGCAGCAGCCACTTACGAAGCACTCGTATTGTATATAATTAAATCTATTTAAATGTACTTCAAATAACGTGTGCTTAAATGCGATAAATAAACTCCCACTCATGCTGCTTGTCACCCTGCCACTGAGGACGGTTTGTCAGACAGAATATCTACCTCTCCAACACCAACATTAAAGGCTATTCCTCTCCTCTTATGGGAGTTTAGATTTGGGTTAGAGAAAATTTACTAAACATTTAAAATCTTGATAAAGAAATGGTTTGCAAGTTCAGGTATTGCATATTGATGAGATGAATTGGTAATATTTGTGTTCTGGAGATATGGCAAAATATATTGTCCATAATAAACAACTTAAAATGACAGGGGGAAAGATCTGATTAAAACAAAAATGAAGAGAAATGACTAGAGTAATCTTCCAAGCAAGGGAATAAAGTAATATTTCTGCACTTTTGTGGTCAATTTACAGTTTCTGCGCTACTTGAACCTGAGCCAGAACAGTCACATTTACAGTCAAACTTTACACACAACATATACATACTAGTAATTCTATCGGAATTAGGATGAAACTGTCTGAAGTAGTTTTAAAAGCCTCAATGTGCAGTTTTGAATCTTCAAAAACACTTAAAACACTGCAACACATCAACATTCTCCCCTCATGGTTAAAAAAGAACTTCAGCGGCTGCAGAATCCTCAATGGTAAATGCCAGATAGTCTTCAGTAGGCAGGAGATTTGGTCACGGTCGGTACAAGTTCATAGACGGAATCGGGACGGAAATTACAGAATCCAATATGGCGGCCCAAATCACTATCTTAAAAGACAATAATTATATGGCGGCCCTCGATACGCTTCAGACACTGGGTTAGGGTTAGGCTACACTTCGGATTTGGACCCAAGAGAGAAAATTATAGCTTGAACTGATAATATAAATGGGTCTCGGTCACCGCCATGTTGGGTTCAGTAACTTCCGTTTCGTCCCGATTCCGTCTATGCCAACCATTTGGTCACTGAATATAAGGTAGAAGAACATGCTTTTGTCTAAACTGTGTTACAACTTTGAGAATAAACGGGTAACCAAACTCAAGAAAACATAAAACACATACTAAATCAGTTCCATGGACGTCAGGATGAACGTGCACTTTGGATACGTCATTATCAGCCAGCGTTGTTATTGGTTAAGCACAAATTACAGTACGGGGCACAAAAAGATGCTTCGCCCAATCAGTTTCACTTAACATCATACTATCCATGTAAAACCTGGCTCTTTTTTTTTTTTTACATGTTTTCCAATGGAAGCAGACATGACTGAAATTGTGAATATTTGTCAATATGTAAACCCCTAGCAGTGCACAAATTGACTAATCTTTCGTTCCATAACATGAAGCCTGAAATCGCAGCAGCGTTGTGATAAAACCGCTCTGACGCTTCCATTTTCTCATCTATCTAATCCGGCCTTTGAAGCAGTCGTCAGAATTTAACTTGATTTCTCTTGGTTGAACCTCCTGTGATGCACACGTTTGGAAGGCAGTGACAGAACACAGAAACGGAGCAGTCTGTGCACACAGGATCCCTAGGCAACAGCGATGGAGTGGTTAGCATAACAGTGCTCTTGAGAAAATGTGGTTGGGATTTGATTGTAAATTGATTATCTGCCTTAAAGCAAATGAGAAGAGTTCAAAAATGTTAAGCAATACTGTTTGAAATCTACTTTTTTGAGCTTTTAACTATGTTCTAACATCGTTCTCACATCAAAAACATTTCTGTTGATGAAACTTGTTGTTGTTGTGAATTTCTGCCATCTAATCACAATCACTACTGCATGCTGGGCCCCGGAGGTGAGAGGTCAGTTTAAATGTGTTGAAATCGGGGATCTACTGTATGGTTATCTTAAACTGTGTGAAATTCCCTCTACAGCCAGTTGATGGTGCTAAAGCTCAGGTAGTCCCGGGGGAAACAGCAGAGATCAAATGTAATGTTGTATGTTCTAGTTCTAGAAAAAAGGTCTAGTTTTAAAACATGAGGTGCCAAAATAAAGGTAATTAAGAGCATATTTAAAGGCTAATAACAATAGAAATAATACACAACAGTTGTCTTTTAATTTACAAAAAAAAAACTAAAATGTAGAAAATACAAACGTAATGCAAGAATGAGGTCATGATCATATTTGGGTTCATTTTGGTAATATCTTAGACCTGGTTCAGAACACTCTTGTACTTGTACTTGGTCAGCGGAAGCGAAGCAGGGATGGGCCTGGTTAGTACTTGGATGGGAGACCGCTGGAATGCCAGGTGCCACAGGGGGGCGCTAGTGCACATTGTCGTGGGCCAGACACTTCACCCACTTTGCCTCCAGTGTCCATGTACGCTGGTGTATGAAGGAGAGTGAAAGCAAGACAACGGATGCAAATTAGCCCATGGATACCACCACCCGGCGTGTTAATGTAGTACCCTGAAAGTTAAAATGAACAATTTATATTTGCTTGATATGGCAAGAAGCATATGTTGTTACTTTCCCTGATGAGTAATTGTTTTTATTTTACTAGTTCCCTGTATCCACGTAATAACAGATATGTGTCTTTAAGAACATTAGACAGATGAGTGGACTTATGGGAAAAGGGGCGTGTATTATTTTTGTTCAGAGACATGGCAGAAAACGTAAAAATGCTTGTATTACTGAACCGAGGACTGTTATTAAAAAATTGCCCTGAAGTTAAATGAACGTGAGTCTGGTCATTCATTTCGGGGGTGCAACATTAACATGCACTGCCCCGACTAAATAAAGCTAATTATAATAAATGATAAGTACAGACTTGATATACATGCTGCCAAATATTTTGTCAGCAAATGATTTTATGTCATGCTAATTGGTTTGCAAATATTTAGAGCACCTGATCATTTCCCAGATTTCTATCTTGTAGCATTTTTTAAAAGTAGTTTATATCTCTGTAAACATGCATATGATTCATATTGTTCATCAGTCATGGGAGGTGATTGGCTGAGAGTAGAATGTATGGCTTATTATGGATATCATATTGGTCTGATATTGACAATTTAGCCAATATTTGGCACCAATGTTTTTTTCTGCTCTGCCCCATCTGTGTGTGTCATTCCCAGTTTATCCTCAGTGCATCACATTTGTCTTTTTTAAACAGACTGAAAAAGTGTAAATGGAACGTAACTATAACTTAGGCAAGGCAAGGGAATTTGTAGAGCAAAGCAATCCAAAGTTCTTTTCATAAACAAGAAAACACACATTACAAATCAGAACACAATCGACTTGAATGATCTGTGCCTTGTTTTTACCGTCCTAAAAATGTGAAAATGAAAACTGGTTCATTTTAAACTCTTTGCAGCGGTCCACGTGTATTTCTCACTTACCTGATGCATTCTGAGCATCGTAATTATTCCTCTTGATGAGCGCTTTTCATAAACCTGAGGCCAGAGTGAGTTTTGCAGTTACAGTAATGCTAACAACAACAAGCATGCTAACAACACACTTTCTGCTCCACTGAGAATAATAAGCTTTAGACGCAGGCAACAAATAATGGGCTCATTTTAACAGGAATAGTGGCTTTACAATAAATCTGTACTGGGGATTAAACTGATTTTACTTTATTGCATAAGGAAAATATCTGGCACAGCTCCTTATTGAATTTTAGAATCTTAATATCGATATTGGCAAACATTGTTTAACAGCCAGAGCAGTAAGAATATGTACCGTATTTTCCGGACTATAAGTTGCACCTTTTTTTGTAGTTTTGGTCGGGGTGCGACTTATACTCCAGAGCGACTTATATGTGATATTATTCATTATTTTCACACTGGCAACCGCATGTCACAGAAGAAGAATCTGCACTTCCTCTTCCTCTGGAGTTTGTGGAGTTGTTTAGAAGTGACACAGAGGAAGAAGCATTCAATGGATTTAATGATTTGGGGTAATACTGATGCTTTGGTAAACTTGTTAGCATGTTCTTTATGCTATAGTTATCTGTTAATATGTTACGTTAACATACCAGACACTTACCACAGTTCTGTCTGTGCCTCATGTAGCTGAAGGTGTTAGCGTTAGCATGCGTACACCTATTCACCATTTGTTATTATTTAAAATTTAATTTCAAGAGTAAATGTCTGGTCTTGGATTTTATCAAATAAATTTCCCCAAAAATGCGACTTATACTCCAGTGCGACTTATATATGTTTTTTTCTTCTCTATTATGCAGTTTTTGGCTGGTGCGACTTATAGTCCAGTGCGACTTATAGTTCGGAAAATACGGTATATCGATATCGGCTCGCAAATCCACACCGGTCCGTAATTCAGAGGCCAAAAAGCAGGCCGTGATTGGTCAACAGCGTCAGACGGGTAACAACAGGTCCGAACAGTCTTGAAGTTACGACTTAATATCCGTCGTCACATTTCTACAACGACCTAATCTTGATACGGTTTTCCGAAACATGTCGGTTTGACGTGGGCAGAACGTCAGGTTTCGGCCGCTGTGCAAATGAGACGGCAAAAGTCAGCCGGTGTCACTTCAGGCAGCTGGCGGGAACTTGCCACTCTTCACCGTCATGCGTTCTGACAAGCTCCACAGCGCTGCCAGCCACACGCCCGTCTGCAGGCGCTCACTCTCGCTCCGCCTGCCGAAAACCCCAGCATCCCCGCGTTCTGATTGCCTCCTGCGGGCGTATTATTGCATGGGAAGTGTGATGCAGGTGAGATAAATCCATGCCGCATATTTTGTTTGGCAACTTGACGTCGACTTTCCCCCGTGTGTAACAAATAGCGCGGCGCAGTCGGAACGCATTAGAGCTAAGCCTTCCCCGAAACACCGGCTCAAAACACAACACTTCAAACTCTTTTATGTTGATTGAACAATTTACTCCCTCCGAGTGCGGTAATTCTCACTAGTTTATCATCCTATGCTTTAACACCTTGCTTTTCAACCAGTGAGCTGAGAATAATGATGTGTGTGAAGGACTGGAATGCCTGGAGTGAATTTCAATTCAAATTAAATCACATAGTTATTTAATGTACTGTATTTTTCGGGCAATAAGTTGCTTCGGATCCAAAAAATGCACAATAGACAAGAAAAAAACACATATAAGTCGCATTTTTGGGTGAAATTTGTTAGACAAAATCCAAGACCAAGAACAGACATTTCATCTTGAAATGCAATTTAAAATAATATTAGATGAGAGAACATGGTGAATAGGTGTACGTATGCTAACGCTAACACCTTCAGCTACATGAGGCACAGACAGAACTGTGGTAAGTGTCTGGTATGTTAACGTAACATATTAACAGTTATTCAGATAACTATAGCATAAAGAACATGATAAATAGATGTATTTTGGCCAATTTTTGCAGATTTACGGGGAAGAGGTCTGTGCTTTTCGCTTAACCGGATTTAACCACAGTTTGACTCCTCGACGCGTCGACTAATCAGATTCAAATATCCGTCAAGGCATTCCACCTGTTACTGACAGCTTTTGCAGAGAAACTTTCCAGATGGATAAATGTGTAGAACTCAATCTGAGCGATACATATATCCATCTTGTGGCATAACGTCAGAATATCACAAAATAGTACAAATCGGGGTGGTTTTTGGCAAATGAAAACCACTCAGATACATGTGAGTGAGATCATATTTACTATTGTATTTTACATTGTTTGTGTATTTAATAGCTGCTTATAATAGACATTTTAATAATAATAGGCATTTATGAGACATACATCGATTATAGTTTTTCCATTTTGTCCACACAAATATTACATACTTTGGCAGAAATGATATAAAGTACATTTTGTAAAGCTCAAATATGTCGGTGTAATCCACACCGAGAGGCCAGACACATCCCTTATGTGTCTGGCCTCTCGGAAAAACTGCAGAGAATTTTTAGACAACACGAAGTCCCTGTTTATTTTAAACCAGGAAACACTTTAAGACAAAAACTGGTTCACCCAAAGGACAAGTTGCCGACTCAAAAACAGAGCAATGTAGTTTATTCGATCCAATGCAGTGAAGAAAGTTGTAAAGAACGTTACATAGGTGAGACGAAACAGCCTCTACACAAGAGGCTTTATCAGCACAGAAGAAATACTAGTTCAGGACCTCAGAGTGCCGTGCATCTCCATCTTGAAGCCTCTAATCACTCGTTTGAAGACGGTGAGGTGAAGGTTTTAAGCAGGGAGAAAAGATGGTTTGAAAGAGGAGTCAAGGAAGCTATTTTTGTTAAAAAAGAAAGACCTTCTTTAAACAGAAATGGAGGGCTAAGGTTTAATCTTCCTGTTATTTATAATGGGTTACTGAACCCCTGGAAAGGTAGAGGACATTCAGATGCTAATCAGGTACTTAGGGTGGTTGAGCCAGGGTCTCACAAAGACAAAGAGGTTTCTAATAGCCCATTAAGATTCTGAATAGGCTAGCTCGGTAGATACAAGGGGGGAGTTTCTGTTGAAACAAACAACTCTTTCTACTTCAGGAAGGCTCCTCCCAATGGGCGGGTCTAACCACAGAACAGTATTAATATCGGAGTTCTCGACCTAAATTCTGTTATTGACAATGACTCTTGGATGAGAGTCGAAACGTCTATTTTTTCTAACTGAGTCCAGATGACTACAACTGAAGCTTTTTCTACTATAAAGCTCAAATACAAAAATTGTATGGAATGGAAAATCTTAACTAGCTGACATTTCTATCCTGAAAATTGAAACTTATTACTGATTTTTGCTGATTTGATGTCAGTTAATAATTGAAAATGTTTTATGGTCTACTTCATTTTAAAGATTTTAAAGGGTCTATAAATTAGTTTTTTGGAATCCCATATGAACTACTGCAAAAGTCATGTAGTAGCGTTGACAATTTTTATACAGTTTTTTTTTTTGTGGAACCACTTATATAACAGTATATAACACTCAGATAACAGTTTCTGATCATATTTTTTGTCGTGAATGGTGTACTGTGGCATCGCCGTCGAAAAACACTGCTTTAACTTGTCAGCGGTTGTCGGTACATGCCGCTATGGGCCTTAAGTGGGAAGTCCAGGCAAATTACATAAGCAGGACAATCATTATTCATCTATCAATCATCATTATTATAAGTACTGGAGATTACTGAGACATTCCCTTTGACTTTTCTCAGATGTAAAACTCCGGCAATGGAAACGATAGATGGATACCTGTGAAATGTACCTTTTGCTACAGGAAAAAAAGCTTTCACAAAGAGATGGATGACAACGACGGAACCAATTGGACCAAAGGACAGGATGATGGAACATTTCTGGAATCTGAAAATGGACAAAAGGGACAAATGTAGAAGAGGTAAAAAAGGGGACATTATGCCAGAGTGACTGTGGACGGACAACAATTTTTTCCTTCTTTTTGAATTTAGGCAGTCTGTGTAGTGTATAAAAAACAACAAAACGTACAGATTTCTACCTGTTTTACCTTTTAACAACCCGGGGAATATTGAAACCGAGTGATTTCTGAGGAGCAAGACAAACATAAATATGGCTGACAAAAACTCGAGGTATGTTTGGATGAGGTAACAACATCATAGCAGCGTTAAAAGCTCAGAAAAGTCTGTTCAGTTTGAGATGGGTCCTTGAATCGATAAGTGTAAGCTCACAGTAACTACAGCTGCCCTGACAGTGAACTCTGCTGCACTGAAAACCCCAAACACCGCGCTTCAATTTCAGCTCAGTGAAGAAAGAACAAGCCCGTTTGCCTTATGTGACGGTAAACACTTTTGAATTAAAGTGGAGTGTCAGCGTTCTTAACCTCTCAGTGTTCAGTTGAAATACAGAGGACGGTGGTGTAATGCATTTTGAGTGCTCAGCAAAGAGAAAGTGTCTAATTATTTGTATATTTATGTATTTACTGTGGCATTAAAGTGTTTGAATGAAGCAACAAACAATAGCTGTCAGTAGCTATTAGCATTAGCGAGACATCTAGTTATGGCAATTACAGTCAGTGCAACAAAATACAGTTCAGTATCTAACCAAGTGACGACGTGGAAACTTTATAAACACTGTGGCGCGACACTTCATGACATCAGCAGGTGGAACGGACCATTTTGTTTTTTTGGATAAAGCAGAACACGACGTCAGACAACATTGGTAATGCTTTATAATTAGACAAAGCTACGAAGCATTTATACATGTTTATTAGTCATTTCTTAATCATCGACGACAACAAAAACGATGATTAACAAATGTCTGAGAATCATTTACAAATCATGAACAAACATTAACGTACAGTATCCACAAACATGTATAAATGTTGAATAATCATCAACAAAACTAAACAAATCCTCAACACATGTGTATTAGTCATTTATTCATCATTAACAACAACAAAATACGATCAATAACAAATGTCTGAGAATCACTTACAATCATGAACATACAGTATCCACAAACATGTATAAATGTTGAATAATCGTTTAAAACAAATCATTAACAGAATCAGAATCAGAATTTTTTATCTTTTTATTTTATTTCTATTTTATTTATTTTTATTTTTCAATTTTAATAAAAAAAAAATTCTCTATTCCCTATTTTTTCTCTATTCCCTATTAAGAATATGAGAGGTTCTGTACACAGGAGTTTTGTTTATAAGAGTTTTTTTTCCTATTAAGAGTGTTATCTGTTCCTTTCTTCTGTATCTACTTGCGTTGCAACACCAAAATTTCCCCATGTGTGGACAAATAAAGGCATATCTTATCTTATCTTAGAATCAGAAAGGATTTATTGCCATTGTCAATGAACAAAATTCACAAACATAGGAAATTGTCTTGGTGATTCGGTGCAACACAAAACAATGAACAGTGAATAAGTACATAATCACAATCATAAACATTAACTTACGCTAAATCTATTAAAAGATTATGAAATGTGTTAATGATCAGGTAGATAGAAAAAGTCTTGTCAGTTTTGATGAAGAAACAAGGCAACTGAGTTCATTCCATGCATCTATAAAAGGTGTTTTGAGCTGAAACTAGCAACATACCGAGTGATAGAAGCAAAATATGTTGCAGCATCTCGCCCGAGCGTCCTATGGGACATTTACATAAGGAACCCACGCGCCCACCACAGCCACGGGGCAATGCAGCGAGACGGCGGTAAATGGTGCCAGCAGCAGATTAATGACGACCATCAGGATGAAGTAATTAGCGGGCCCCGCGGTTCACCCGCCTCGCCGTGCAGCTGACCCGCTCTCCCCGCTCACCTTCTGATTAACAAACAGGGCAGAGCGCCTCACTTATCTCCGCGTTTCGCTCAAAGTCGCTACCGCGGACGGCGATAACCCTGCGCGCGCACACGGAATCCCAAACGACATCTGAACGTGGCAAACGCACAGGGGACACAGATGGAAAGGGTTACATTTGGGGGGGAAACGTAGAAAATAAAGCAAACACGAACAGAAATAAATAATTACTCACAAAATTCTTGCCATTAATGGTTGTATTTCTTTATTTGTTGAGCTGAAACGTTAGCAAGAGCTATTTCACTTTTACTCCGCACACGCATCAAGACCGAAAATAATATATCGAGCTTGGCATTGAACACCAAAATTAAATTGTGCATGGCAAGATGGGTTAAATGTTCACAGAGAGGCATCAGCAAAAGCAATGTAAAAAGGTAAACAACCCAATAAACTGGTGGGTCACCACTGGTAAAAACGTAGTGTAAGAATACTTATGAATGTAGGCTAAGCTTATTATTTAGCACCTGTTTCCTGTGCATAGTGCGTCTAGCTTCAACCAAACCCAACGCATTTCATAAAGAGACAATGCGGTGTGGAGGCGCAGAGAAGTGAAATAAATGCAGGAAAAACCAGATATTGCTATTTACTCAATCTCACCACGTCTCACAGCGCCACGAACTCGGAATGACTGAACATCTTTTTATGAATTGCTGGGATCTTTATCATTATCAAAAAGTATAATTCAGGTAAGTAAAAACATTTTATTTATTCATAAAATCTTTATTAGTGTGGGTGGACCCCTTCACTATATAATAAACCATTCCAAACCGCTCTTAAGTGAACCAGTCTGAGCGGTAGGGCCAGTTGAGACGTGGCTATGTTGCACCTCTGTATAATGATCACTCTAGTCTGGTTTGTGATTAATAATTCACATGCAAATATCACTGCTCCAACCTTGCCACTAGTACTATTCCAATGTAATTAGAATGTTGTGTTACGGACCAAATCTTTGTACAAATATAAACTATATAAACTAATTTATAAGCATTAGCAAAGGAGATTAAAGTAGGTTGAGCCAAAAACATCACCTGGACTCACCAGCCTAACTGCTTTCAAATGGGCCTCCTCTACGGGCAGTTTTACACACAATTAGCTACTTTTGTGTTCAGCATTTCTGCAGCAGCTGCCAAAGAAGAACAACATAAAAGGGTTTGGCCCTGTGGTTGTCAACACCCTCACGCTGCACTTCTCCAGGCTCTGAACAACCAATTTGGCTCCGTGTGAACCGCAATAATTAACTTGGTAATCTTGCTAAAGCATCATTCTTCTTGAAGCTTGTAGTCTGTAGACCAGGGCTATGCAATTGGTGGCCAAATCCAGCCCACCAAATGGTCAGAGTCATCTGCTGCTACGACCTGCTCTAGTTCAAATCTGGTTGTTGATGAACACTGGGCTGGTCTTTGTTTAGTCTCGTTTTAGTCCTGTTTTTGAGTGATATTGTTCCAGTTTTATTAATCATAGAAAAATATTCAACTGTATTCACCTGGACCTTGTTTTTCAACTTCTGGACGAACGAGGGATTACACCAACTTTCAAATTCATGTTTATTTACTTCAGTTAAGATTTCTGTCTAATTGTGCCATTTCGAGATGTGGTGCAGTTCTGTAGTTCAGCCCCTAAACAATGGCACTGTGTAAAATCTGGCCCATAAAAAACATAGTTGAATAGCTCTGTTCTAGACACTTTCAGGAGTAATGTGTCTTGGCAAGTTGATTATATTGAATAGAATAGAAGTACAAAAACCACTCAAGTCCATACAAAGTACATAGCAGCCATTCCATCTGAAGACTGTCTAATCTCTGAGCTCGTACGCAGAGCCTGGTTAGTACTTAGATGGGAGACTGCTGGGAATACCAGAGTCTCTAACAGTGGTTCTAGTGCATACTGCCATTGTGTCGTTAGGCAAAACACTTCACCCATATTCCCTCCTCTGACCATGTAAACTGGTGTGTGATTTTGAGAGTGAATTACATGGGCATAATGTTCATTAATATGCAAACAGAGACAATATGTAACATTGTAGACCAGTAGTGACCAATAGGTTGCTGTTGTTGTGGTTGTTTTTATTATCTGTATGCTTCAAACCTGTCTGTCATGTTACTTACGGGGTCAGCCCTATGTTCTATGTTCCCCCTTTTCTATAAACGGGGGAACTACGCTAATACTAGCATAGGCTACTGGTTCAGGTTCCACATCCCCAATAATTGTGCATAAAATAATGGTTTTACAGCATAAAATATAGCAGCATATAACCCAATAACCCCAAACCCAGGTCTTGGAGAACATAGATACCGGGAAACATAGGTACGGGGGAACATAGGTACAGGGGAACATAGGTACGGAGGAACATAGGTACGGGGGAACATAGGTACCGGGAAACATAGGTACCGGGAAACATAGGTACGGGGGAACATAGGTACGGGGGAACATAGGTACGGGGGAACATAGGTACGGGCGAACATAGGTACGGGGGAACATAGGTACCGGGAAACATAGGTACCGGGAAACATAGGTACGGGGGAACATAGGTACCAGGGAACATAGGTACCGGGAAACATAGGTACAAGGGAACATAGGTACCGGGAAACATAGGTACGGGGGAACATAGGTACCGGGGAACATAGGTACGGGGGAACATAGGTACGGGGGAACATAGGTACTGGGGAACATAGGTACGGGGGAACATAGGTACGGGGGAACATAGGTACGGGGGAACATAGGTACAAGGGAACATAGGTACAAGGGAACATAGGTACCGGGGAACATAGGTACAGGGGAACATAGGTACCGGGGAAAATGGGTACCGGGGAACATAGGTACCGGGGAACATAGGTACCGGGGAACATAGGTACCGGGGAACATAGGTACGGGGGAACATAGGTACGGGGGAACATAGGTACGGGGGAACATAGGTACGGGGGAACATAGGTACTGGGGAACATAGGTACGGGGGAACATAGGTACGGGGGAACATAGGTACTGGGGAACATAGGTACTGGGGAACATAGGTACGGGGGAACATAGGTACGGGGGAACATAGGTACAAGGGAACACAGGTACAAGGGAACATAGGTACCGGGGAACATAGGTACCGGGGAACATAGGTACAGGGGAACATAGGTACCGGGAAACATAGGTACTGGGGAACATAGGTACTGGGGAACATAGGTACGGGGGAACATAGGTACGGGGGAACATAGGTACTGGGGAACATAGGTACGGGGGAACATAGGTACGGGGGAACATAGGTACGCACCCGTTACTTACGTAGTCGTGGTCAAGTGATTGTGACTTGCCAAAATGGTGTTCAGTCAAATACTACTGTGAAGTAGCCATAACATGGTCGAAAGCTCCTTAAAGCAGATTTTGCGTCATGCGTCTCCTTTAATGTAGAGTGTTTGCAGAAAGAACTGTTGGATAAAGGTCACGTGTTACTCTTTCAACTTCAGCTTTAATGAACCATGTACACCGATGTATTAATCTTCCTCTTGGCGCGGGGGCTCGTGTTTGTAATGAGCCATGTGTTCTTGCAGATAACAGATGGAGATGCGCTCACCGCCTGTTTACACCTCACACAAGTTCATAAAAGAGACATCAGCTCGGTCGCCAACAGCTTCATCACAAAGCATCGGCACCACATTTACATTTTAACCCACAGAGCCACACACTTCCAGGCCGGAAAATCCACTCCGCAGGGTTCTTTAAGTGCACAAAGAAGATAACTATTTAACGGCGGTGGACTTATTTTAATTTGGTCGGAACCGGTTGACGGACACCCACACCCGAGGGCGGGTGGAAAGCCTTTTTTGAGTCGCGAGCGTGAAATGATGGAGCAACGAGGAGGAGGCTGAGCGAAAAGTGGCGACAACAAAAGGTAAATTATAGCGCTTCATCGTGACGCCTTTGAGACGTGCGCATCATAAATCCGAGTGGGAGTTTGGGAAAAATTATTTGGGCTCTTGTGAAGTCAAACATTATTAAAAAAAAAGACAACAAGGCGGCTTATGGTTAACTTTTGCACTGGCAGTTCACAAAGAGGAAGGTCGTGTAGACTGCGTTTGAAAAGAGTGTGACAAGCAAAGACGGCGACAACATGGGACACTCCTTGAGCTTATATTGTATTTCATTTTGGCTTTTTCAATCTTTGAACACCTAAGCATCGGTACAGTAGCTAATGTGACGATAACTAACATTCTGCTAAACCAAGTAGGTGTGAATTTTATCAATACAACACGCAATTACGAGTCTTACAACTGCGTCTACGACATCTGCAAGCGCATTCGATTCTGATTTAGTTTGTTGCGTAGGGTCTCAAGCTACAGATATTCAGTTTATGATTAAGGGTGATTTTGCAACATATTCTTATTGATCTTGGGGCACCAGGATCAAATCCAAAAGCTTAAATACGGTCCTTAATCGCGCACGATTCAGGGACTTACCCCCATTGTTCAGAGAGGTTTTCCTGTCATCTTGCAGTTGAGGAATGTTCATCTTCATTGCCCTACAGTTGCATTGAAAACACCGTATAATTATTGTCCGTATAAGTGTCTGAACTGTCCAGTTAGCATTAGCATTAGCATGATTGGAACAAGTCCGTAAGAGCATGGATTTAAATACGAGCAAACTTTGTGACTTATAACGTCCCTATCCAAACAAACACGGCTGCTTACGATGTAAAAAGAAAGGTAATGTGTCGTAGGGGACTGAAAAAGGGGATCACGGACAATGAGCGAAGCATAAAACGCTCTTCTTCTGAGGTGGGAGAAGTTATGTTCAAAATGACCAATGAACTCATCTATTAGTATTAAGGTAACGTTTATAACCTTTTCTGACATATAGCTCTGGATTAGTATTTGACGGTCGGTGCGTAGTAGTACTCAGAACGCCAAATATTGTCAGAATCCTGTGCTTAAAGGTGCTCTATACCTGATGTTTACTACCTTAAAATGTAAAACAAAAAATAGAACAAGTTCATTTTTAATCTCTTTTCCTTACCCAATGTATTCTGAGCATCCTAAATATTTACCATGAAGAGTTTATAAGCGCTTTTCACAAGGCAAGAGAAAATTTTGCCCTCATAGTAACGCTAACAAACATAAGCATGCTAACAGCGCACTTTCAGCTAATAATAGAATAAGAATCAAACGAACCAAATGCTCTATAATTAGATGCAAAGGGCACACAATGACTCATCTTCACCCTCTATATATATGTATATGTATGACGGTATGTGGCGTGCGTGTGAATAGTTGGTGGTGGTCGGTTAGCACTTTGCAAAGTCTACCAAGAGGCGTTTCCGTGCTTCCCCCGAGGCAAGCCTGGCCCCAAGTGAGAAGTGAACGAATCAAACTCTCTCTGTCGTTTGTTACGCTACGTTTCTGTTTCTACAAAGACTCACTGGGTCCCTTTCTTCTCAAGGCTGCGTTTCAGTTCCACAGGTTTGTTTTAGCATTCTGTATTCTTTCGTTTGCCATTCAGCATACTGCCGCGTAAACAGCGACTTCGTTTGCGAAACTCGTCACGCCCGGCCTTCACTCACACGGAGGGGTGAAGACGGGATGACTAGCGTTGTTGTTGCTGCGGCGCGCGTGGCATGTTGGCGTTGAGAGGCAGCCGCCGACAGAGCCGCGGGTCACATTACAATATGTCCGTCACAGATGGAGGTGTCGGGGGCCGCTGGATGCTCTAGCCGCCGCTCCGACACAATTGATTACCGAACTGATGGAACCGACCCCGGCACGCGTCACCGCAGCGGCGTCTACGACTGTCAGCCCAGCTTTCTGCGGGCGACGTGTGTGACCTTTGGCTAACACATGAGGTTGACGCTCGCCGCACGTGTACTTCGGCTTGTAAGTAAACACATAGATGAAGTCTGATGTCGGGTTGGAGGGACGGAGCGCCTACGTCAGGGGCTCTGCGCGGTGTTGTGTGTCAACTGAAGTCACACTAATTCAAGAAAAAGCAGGGGAATAAATTCACACTGTCCTGCTAGATTGTTCTTGTGATTTCAGACGAAGCCCGGCGGCAATTCTGGCTCTAATAAACACGTTTTCCTGTTTAATAGTACCTGTTGCTACTAATAAGACTTAAAAGTTGGGAAGTAGAGGGGTTGGTATACACGATGTTGCATTGTACTAAATGTAGTGTTAAAAAAAAATCACCACATGACAAAAACACATTCTGCAATATTTAAGTATACATTACATTCAGTCACAGAGGGATTTGTGTGCCCTTAAACTAAAAAGAGAGATTGCATAGGGAAGGACAGTTAAAGTCTACAATTACAATACTTAAATTCAATGGTGTAACATGGCATTTTTCAGCTTTCTTTTCAATTACCCCTGGGTCATTTTATTATTTTTAAAGCACAATAAAAAACGAACGATGCGTTGTTGTATAATACCAGTAGGCCTAATTTCCATAGCTGGAGACGCACAATGAAACGCCTGAATACACTGTAGTACATGTAAACTGAGAATGTGCCAGAACATTTTAATAAAGTGACGTCTGTTTAATCCTTCGCCCAGCCGGGTTCCACGGCAAAAGAACACTGAACTCTGTCAACTGGACAGAGCGAAGCCGATTCACCACCAAGTTGTTCTTCAGTTCCTCTGACAGGGTTCTGGTAATTCACAGCTTTAAATGCCGTAGCTGAAGGGAGGAGCTAACACTGAACCCAACACGCCCTTCACTGTAAGGGTTATTTTCAGTCACTAAGGTGTGCACTGCCACCTGAGTCATATTAGCCCCCCAACTCATTAGGATAACCCTGATTAGACCTGTTGTTTTCTTTGTTTTTGTTTTTGCTTGGGTCTGAAGGATGGCGTTGTAAATGGGTGACAAAGATTTCCGTTCAGAGATGGATTGTCTTTATCAATAAAAAATGGGCGCCTAACTACCTGAAATGCTTCAAAACGTTTGTCCAGTTGACGGAGTTACATTTCCATTCCCATTTGAACTTGTATCGCAGACGGAGAAAACAAGATGACCCGAGTCGACCTGTAACCAAAGAATAACTTGTTCCCTCTGAATGCTCGGGGCAGATTTGACGCTTTGGCGATGTCCATCCTCAAATGCCTATGTTTTAAATTGCCAAATCATAAATGCAAACACCTTTTCTTTGTGTGGGTTTCCATGAGCGTGGGCCTGTTATTGTCCTATGGCTTCAACGTCTCCATTTCATGATGATCTCGCCTCGTTTCATGTGCATCCCGGGTATCACTTGAATGGCTTCTTATGCTACCACTCCACTCTCGTCTTTTGTGTTCTTTTGCACTTCTCTGCTGCTGTGCTATTATGATATGATGATATGATATGTAACATGTCCACTTGTCTGTGTAGTGTCCACTTGAGAGCAGCAAAGTGGCCTCTTTGTAAAGCCGGACCATTTGGTTATGATGTTTTTCAGGTTGGAGTGTCTCTTGATGTTGCTTGCTGTCACCTGATTCTTCACACTTATTATTTCGTCAATTTCTTTCAGGCAGAATGTTCGAAAATGTCAGGTTAGTAAGTGACACCAACAGTTTTAATGTAAATTTGCTTTTTCCGAGCGCTGTGTATGATTAAATGTGCACTATGTAACGTTTCAGGAGGAGGGTACGCCACCTGCTTGTCTCCACGGAGATGTTATTACTTTGCCTAGAATGTTCCACTATACGGGATTAAAGCAGATGAGTCAGATCTGTCGAGAGGCGAGCCTGCCCACAGTTAGAAGGTAGGTTTTCAAGGTATTTTTAAGCAATAAAATGGGATTATTGCAAAATAGCACGACTACAGGACATTCAAGTCAAAAGCATCTCCATGGATTCAAGCCAGTGGCAAAAAACCCTCACCACAAAAAGTGACTTAGTGCGCCTTTAAAATTCCCGTATTGTGCATCGTCCACTCGTCTAACAGCGTCTGACGATATGAACCTGTCCTGCAGATGACTCCAACACAGGGACAGAAACCCTCAGTATCTGGATCTCTGAACCAAATCCAGATATTTAGTAATGTGTGTGTTTTTTATACTTTCATGTGAAAAATATCTAGAATCCAACAAAAATGATCAAATATACATGGCTTACTTCAGACTTATTAGAACTTGTCTCTCCCTGGAAGTAGCCAGAACCTTTATCTTCTCCTACTATTGCATTACAGGCTGGGAAACTGCAATTAGACCCTTATAGTCAGTGCACAAACAAGCCGTAAAGATTTAAAAATGATTAAAAAAGCATATATAAACCATTACTGTAACATCTTGGCCAAATATAATCTTTTGAGTTTTGTTAATGTCCGACTATTTTCCAACCTGTGCCTGGTGTTCAGAATTCTAAATGGCTTGGCTCCTGCTGTTTGAAAAACTTTTGTGGGTTATTGTGCTGCAAACTGTGCACGATCCATAAGAATATCATCTCTTCATGACGGCTTTATACCCTTTTGTCACTCCACTTGTTTTTAGACAATCAGCTTTGTCAGTGAAGGTCGCGACACAGTGGAATGTGCGGCCTGACTCTACAGGGACATGTTACAGTCGAATGCTTGAACACTGAACCAAGAAGGCACCTCAAGGCCACCTCAAGGGCACCTCAAGGCCACCTCAAGGCCACCTCAAGGGCACCTCAAGGGCACCCAGAGTTGTAACCATCAGACTCTTCAGGTCCTGTGCTCCAATGGTACTGGTGCTGTTTGATTGTGTGTGTGTGTGTGTGTGTGTGCATCTATGTGTCTGATTGTGTGTGTGTCTATGTGTCTGATTGTGTGTGTGTCTATGTGTCTGATTGTGTGTGTCTATGTGTCTGATTGTGTGTGTCTATGTGTCTGATTGTGTGTGTCTATGTGTCTGATTGTGTGTGTCTATGTGTCTGATTGTGTGTGTATCTATGTGTCTGATTGTGTGTGTATCTATGTGTCTGATTGTGTGTGTGTCTATGTGTCTGATTGTGTGTGTGTCTATGTGTCTGATTGTGTGTGTCTATGTGTCTGATTGTGTGTGTCTATGTGTCTGATTGTGTGTGTCTATGTGTCTGATTGTGTGTGTCTATGTGTCTGATTGTGTGTGTATCTATGTGTCTGATTGTGTGTGTATCTATGTGTCTGATTGTGTGTGTATCTATGTGTCTGATTGTGTGTGTATCTATGTGTCTGATTGTGTATGTGTGTCTATGTGTCTGATTGTGTGTGTGTATCTATGTGTCTGATTGTGTGTGTGTATCTATGTGTCTGATTGTGTGTGTGTATCTATGTGTCTGATTGTGTGTGTATCTATGTGTCTGATTGTGTGTGTATCTATGTGTCTGATTGTGTGTATATTCTGAACCCATTCTCACTGTCAGTGTCTTGTCAAATGTTTGTGTGTTGTTCTTTTCCCTGTCAGGGAAGTGCAGATGAAGATTAGCCTGAGGCTAACTCTGGCACATTGCATCAAATGGCAACATTAACGGTGTTATTCAAACTATTTTTGAGTCGCAGCGCACTGTTTGTGTTAAAACCACACCATGGGGCTGTGAAATAATAACACTTAAATTACAATTATGATTACTGCTGTGACTGATTGCAAAAAAAGTATAGAGTAATCAAGATAATCAACATTTACTTAATTGAAGTGCGTTCAATGTGCACATAGGTGTTTCCGTGGGTGGTAAAAAATGGTGTTGTAGTTTGTTTAGAACAGTCTGTTTCTGTGAGCTGCGTCTCATTGTCATTTCATCTGATGGTTCTCTCCATTTTACGTGTGAAAATGTCACTCCTTTTCATAATCGTGTACACCACCTATATTACTCATTCAGATCTACTCTTTTTTAAGTGTTATGTAAAATGGCGAATAATGTGCCACTGGTTCTGTATTTTACAATGGCAATTATTTTTCTTTCTTTTTCTGCTAAATAGTGAATCCATTAACTCAAACCCAAGGCACAGTGGTTTAAATTCAAGAACATTTCAATCAAGATTCAGTTGACACTTCAGATTCAGATACCGGCATGTAAAAACGACACCCACCCCATGGTAAAGTCAGGTGACAGAGGGTGGAGCCTGTCCCAGGATGCTCTCAGCTTTCTTCATCACCTGCTCCTCCCACAGGAAGTGTAAGTCTCTCAGTTTAACACCAGTGATTTCAGAGCAGGTTTTAACAATCTTCTGCAATTTGTTTTTGTCCTTCAACGATAAGCCTTGGAACACACACTTGTCGTTATTTGGTCCTACATTGAGCCCATTTCAGTCCTGTTCTAGTCTTTTTGGAAAAGATTCAGTTGTAGTCATCTGGACACTGTTTTTAGAAAAACAAAACTCTCACCCAAGAGTCAGACGACAATGGAAAACTCTTGGACAAACGAGTTATTAGACTGACCTGTTCTAGTTCTTGTTTAGTCATAGTCAGGCCAGGTTTAATTTCGGGTTTAGTCCTGGTTTAGTACCACTTTTATGTGTTGAATGTGCAAGTGTGAACGCACCCTAAGTTTGAACCTTTAGTCATGGTTTAGTCATGTTTTAGTTCTGCTCCTGGTGGAAAGCCACACAAGATTCATCCCCAAAGCACCTTCCATCCTCTACTTGAATCCTCTACTTCCTGAATCCAATGGCATCGCAGTATGAGACAAGACGGGCCAAGTTGATTCTGCACATTGAGTCCAACAAGACACGTACTGCACCCTCAGTATGTAGTGCACCATGTGGTACTCGAGCTCTGTGCTGTCATGGCAGTCTCCAGTCACTATCGCAGCACACGTCCACACCTCATGTTCAGCCGTGTCTCCATGTTGGTGTGGCCCCAGAGGCTCTTCCTGTCACACACACACGCACGCACACACACACACACACACACACACAGTGGAGTTGCAGAGGTGGTACTGTTAATGGCTGTTAGTGGCGCTTGCAGTGGAGACTCCAGGCCTGACAGTGGCGGTCTCAGATGCTCTGGACTCATCTGCATGCAGCTCGTGTGATCCGGAGCAGCTGACAGCCTCCGACATCACCTACACTAACAAATCTGGAGCGTGATTTGGTTTGAAAAATTGTAGATTGGAATTGCTATACTTAAAATGTCCATTGATTCAAGACTTAGATACATAACAATGCATAATGAACACATGTGTATTAAAGGTGCTGTACTTGGGCTCTTAAATACAGTGAAATTAGGTTATTTTAAACTCTTAGCAGCACATTTTTAGCATCCATTATTCAAGGAGCGTATAAGCGTTTTTCACAACTCTCTGAAACAATGTTTTTTCAAGTGTGAACACATCAAAACTAACAAAGAGTGTTTAAAACTAGTCAGAGAATTTATTCAAATGTAAGAAAAATAGCAACGAGAAAGTTTGCTGGAAAAAAAGAGGTGAGAGAAGCATTTAATTAGTTTATCAGAACCAGAAAAAGGTTTATTGCTGTCGTCAACAAAGTTCACAGACATAGGAACTTGCTTTGGTGCAACATACGCCAATGAACAATAATAAAAGCAAGATATCAAATAAGGCATGCATTAAAAAACAAGACAAGACATGGTACTTTGACTTTGAGCCAATGCAAAGGACGGTCAATGTGTATTTGTATCCATCTCAATCGCGGGGCATACACGAGCCTTTAAAAAGACTTAAAGTTCCCGCAATATGCTAAACAAACCTTTTATTGTAACTATATATCAAAAAAATTCATTCGCTGCGCTTTGCTTTAGTAATCCTGTTTCATTTGACATTCTACAATACCAGCACAACGTGTTATTTATACATATAAACGTGTTAGAAAGAAGCGGGAGCGCCCATTAGCCGGGACGTTGAGTGGACGACCGGCTGCTACAATGGCGTTATGAAGTACGTGTTATTTGGAGCAGTCCGTGTAGGCCTCGGACCGCAGTATAATTACTCCGAGAGCTTCACACGGGGGCTCCGGGCTCTCGTACCCCCGTCCCAGGAGGGGCTGGTGGTGGTTGGGAGCCTGCGAACGTGCGGCTGTGGCATATTTTAACTCCCACCACCGTCTCCGGCGCAGAGAAGAGCCGGGAGATCAGAGAGCGTACGACGCTATAGAGCTACGGGCCGCTCGGGGTAATCGACCTATATTCGCCTATAGACTTACTTTGAAACAGTACTGCAAAATGTGTTTATTATCATCATCGCTTGAGAAATAGTTTGTGGGCAAATTATGGATTCGTACAATTGACTTTCTGATGTACTTTACGTGTACGGCTGTAACTGGGGTTGGGCTTGCCTAGCGTTCATTGGCGCCGCCATCTTGTCTTTCAGGTCAGTCGCCTCGTCCAGTCGCCTTAAAGTAGCCGATCTCTTGGTCCTGGCTCCTCCCCCCGCTTGCGTTGTACTTAACGTGTGTTGTACCTCGTCACTCTCAAGCTGTGATAGTTTGTGAATGTCGGAACACTGAGCGACAATTTTTGTTTGGCGTTTCGAAGAGACCGCGCATCCAAAATTGTTCGTTGCAGGAGTAGTAGCATTCATACAGACAAGTTAACCAACAAATCACCAAAATAACACAATGGAAAAACTGGTTATTCAACTGGTTGATTATCGTATTTTCTGGACTACTATAAGTTTGGCCGGGGTGTGACTTATACTCCAGAGCGACTTATGCTCTTGCTCATGTTGGCAAGAGGGCGCTCTAGGCTCAAAGCGACGCAGAAGAAGAATCGTCACTTCCTCTTCCTCTGGAGTTTGTGGAGTTGTTTAGAAGTGACACAGAGGAAGAAGAATTCAATGGATTTAGTGATTTGGGGTAAAACTGATGCTTTGGTAAACTTGTTAGCATGTTCTTTATGCTATAGTTATCTGAATAACTGTTCATATGTTACGTTAACATACCAGACACTTACCACAGTTCTGTCTGTGCCTCATGTAGCTGAAGGTGTTAGCGTTAGCATGCGTACACCTATTCACCATGTTCTCTGATCTGTTAAATTGCATTTCAAGATGAAATGTCTGTTGTTGGTCTTGGATTTTATCATATACATTTCTCCAAAAATGCAACTTAAATATGTTTTTTCTTCTCTAATATACATTGCAATTTATATTCCAGAGCAATTTATAGTCTGGAAATTACGGTAATCCCATTCGCACTCTCAAAACTCCCCATGCACGTGCCACTCTAATGAATTCCACGTTATGGTTGTAGTAGTTGTAAGGCGCGTTGTGTTGTACTACAGTGTATCATCCATTGTCTGATGATTATTTGTGGTTTTTTGTTGTACTTGCGCCTGTAATTGTCGTCCGCATCACAAATTTAAAACAATAGACAATGAAAGACGGTTGATTCGGTCATTGAAGTACTTTGTGTCTAATGCTGCCGTCAGTCCACAATGTCTTTCTTTCTTTCTTTCTTTCTTGGATTGACGTGTTATTTCCAACCATGAAAAACCCATCAAACTTCGCACACACTTTTTGTTTTTGATCGGTTTGACTTTTAATTCGTAATAAGCATGCAGTGCGCGCCGCCGCCACCTGCGCCGCGCGGTTTGCTTTTTCGACACCCGAAGAGTTAAAAGCCGCTGTCCATTCTCCCTTGTTCTAAATCACTCAAAACGCCACGATTGCTCAGTTCAGCCAAATCAGCAGGTCCGTTTTTTATAATTACTTTACTGCAGAAATAGCAAGGCAAGTTTTTCTACCGCTTGACTAAAACGGGTATTATCGACGTGCCACGGACGCTGTTGACACGTTCTCTCTATAAAACAGCTTTCAAATGCTATACTTAAAGGTAGATACTAGTCCCTTTCAAGCTGTTTTCAAGCGTCTACGCAAATCTACACATTCCTAGCATCCTAATAACTCACGGCGATGAGTTTTTTTTGACCCCGAATGCGCCACACCGGTCCAACGCAGAGCGGAAAGTTGCAAAGAACGTAACGCACTGTAGGTGAGGGAAAACTGAGAACAGAGCGCCGCGTTTATCTTCATCTTAAAGCCACAAGCAGCTCTTTTGAAGGCGCTGGGGGTGAAGAGTCTAAGCAGGAGAAGAGATGAGCTTTAAAGAAGAAGAGAGAATCCTTCTTTGAACAGAAATGGAGGTTTAAGGTTCAATTTGCCGGTGGTTTACAATGGCGTTTTGAAGCCCTGGGGCGGGGTCAGCTGGGGCCAAACTTAGACAGTGCAAACAAATAGATGAAATGGAAAGGCTGTTATCGGGCAGCTCCCCCAGGTGGGCAGGGCTAACTCAGAGCAGGAAGGAAAATCTCAGACTAGATCCACAGATTGAGGAACGACCTTTGGATTGCACGTTGTTTTTGGGTCCAGATGACTTCAAATGAATATTGTTCTACGACGTAACACTCCTGGACCAATGAGAGATTACACACCGATGTGTTTTTAAGTTATTGTAATATTTAAAGTTTTTAATTATTCTGTTTGGACTGAAAACCACTGTTTTCAGACCTTGTTTTTGAATGTTTCTATTGGAAAAAAAGAGTTCTCTCTCTCTTCCTCTGCCTCTCTCTTTCTCTTCCTCTCTCTTTCTCCCTTTCTCTCTCCCCCCTTTTTTACGGTACAGCGTAAAACACGTACTTTGAAGACGTACAACTACAGTAGAGGGCGGTAAATGCACCTTTTCATTTGACTGCCAACCACCATTAAAATCAACACAACAACAACAACAACAACATCAGATGAAATATAATCCTGAGGCTTGAACACAGCACGAGCTCACGGGGCAGATCCTCACTGAACTTTGACACTTTCCCGCAGACTCACAAGCAAAGCTCCTGTTTACAATGAGTAAACGTGATCACAGCGGGTGCGTGAAGGGCGTGGCAGCTTAAGCGCGCGCAGTCAGGGAGACGACGTCACCGCTGCCGCCCTGGTGGTGGAAGGATGAACGCGGCTGAGATCAGTTTGTTTCATGGATTATGTGCTAAAGATATACAACTGTATTGAATCATCAGTGCCAGGGAAGCATATTTACACATTTCTTTCTTTCTTTCTTTCTTTCTTTTTTAGATGCTTTCTTTTCTTTTCTGTTTTATGCCTATGGTGTTTTGGATCGTTCACTTTTCAACTATGCCAAAAATACAAATACAGGCTTGGTTCAAAACAGGGGAAATGAAGCAGACGGACAAAAGATTACTACCACCTGTTTTATTTGATTATAGTGAAATAATACAGTGGCGTGAAGAAGATTAGACTAATGCCTAACGGTGCAACGCTGTAGTTAGACTTATTGAGACATTTAATCAAATCCGCCTGAAAGCATGAGCTGACGTTTAGTTCCCACTGTGTCGTTTATTGTATTCTGTTAGATTGCAACGGCAAGGTCAATTTGTAATTAGTTTGTTAGCAGTAAAATTAAGTTTTTATGTCGACTCTGTGTATGATCTACATAAAGATGAAGCGTTGACACTATGAGGCAGATGTTGTTGAGGAACGTGTGAGCACATGCAATGGTACAGATTGACTCAGCACCACACGCAGGTGAGAGGAGGGAGGTGCGAGGAAGAAAAAGCGGACTTTCTAATCTTGGAAGTGTGATGGCTCAGGTGGTGGATGAGTTTGATCCCAGCACATGAGCCCCTTGTGCGCAAACACATGAAAACCATTTTATCAATCGCGCATTTGTGAGAACGAGCCATGCGCAAAGGCATAAGACGCTTTGGACTGAGAGCTGATCATAAAATGTGATTACTAGTGAGAGAAAGAAAGTTGATTTGAATATCTTCTTCCTCATTCCCACTGTTTGAAAATCAGCTTAAACGTAACATTAAAGGACACATATTATGCGTTTTTGATTTTTTTTCTAACCGTGTTCTAAGGTTTTTCCTAATCAAAAACATACCTGGAGCTTCATTCACACTTGTTTGACGAATAGTAGAAAAAGCTTCAGTTGTAGTCATCTGGACTCAGTTTGAAAAAATACGTTTCGACTCTCATCCAAGAGTCATTGGCAATAAAAGAATTTAGATCGAGAACTCCGATATTAATACTGTTCTGTGGTAAGACCCGCCCATTGTTTGACGAATCTAGTTCACTAAATCCTCTCCCCTCGGAGGTTTCCCAGTTTTGTGACATCATAGGTCGAGCTCCGCGACCAGATACGCTGTTTTTAAGTCGTTAAAATCATCGCCGGACTCGTTCTGAGGATTTCCGCCTCAAATCACATTCATTAGAACTGCAAGCTAGATTTTGTGTATTTACCCTTTGTGATTCCCTCTGCAGCCCGTCGATGAGAGTCCAATACAAATCCTCACGAGGGAACATCTGACTGTAAGAGCAAAGGTCCTCAAGAGCATGTTGTTATAAGATGACATTCATTTACCGCAAAATCCAACACAAAACCACTTCATGCGTTTAAAGTCTTTGCCTTCCCCGGTAGTTCCTGCACCTCGGCAACGTGGCAGCAGATCTTTATGGTGATGAATCTAACCCGGCGACTCTCCATCCTCACTATTGCAGGTGCTAATTATGCTTCCGACGGGCTCCCGTGCAAAAAACGCCACGACCCCAAGGTGTTCCCGGTGAATAATGTCTTTCTAATGGCAATATTAACCTTCTGCTCGCCGAGAAGTGCTTAATGTCTGATATGATTAAGCCACGAGCGCCGCGGTGTCAGAGTGCATGGGCTCCGGGCGGGGATTATCAGGAAGAGAGTGTGCAACGATGGTTTGGGTTTTGAACACCAGACGTAGCGGTTACACGAAGAGTTAATGGACTTCCACGTTGCACTTCGGGATGTCTCCGAGGCTGAACATAAACCGCCCTAGCGTTTCATTAGAATTTCAAAGTCCCACTCACAAAAGATAATTATGTTACATTTAATTAAGATAATGCACGTGTTAATTCAATTTTAATGTGATGGAATTTTCAATTAAATGAGGCTGAAAGCAAGTGGTGACATTCAGTTTCAATATGCCTGGGAATAGTATCTTGAATTAAACGGTAAAGTCCAGCAGTGTGACATACAGTAATCACAAGGTACAATGTATGGAATATGAAGCGAGTTTGAGAATCTGTCCATTCATTTTATGTTGATTTTTGACTTGACATTTCTTTTTCTTAAGTTCAGACTAGCGTTAAATGGCAATGAAACGTCGCTCGTGTTAAGGACATTATTGAAAGTATGAAGTATATTGAAACGTATCGGTAAGTGAGTCATTTGTGGATTTTTTTATTTTAATTTTCACACTTACTTGTTGAAGTTGCTTCTAAATGGTGCTGCCCGGTGGTGGAGTGGACATACGGCGCCAGGCTCCACGTGCGTCCTGTCATTACCTGCTGTGACCACCAAAACGCCCGCCAAACATGCTGGATATTGACAGGAACTAGAATAACGTAGATCGGCTGCACACTACATAGTTTTAGCCTAATATTTCACAGACAGTGCAATTCTGTTACCAATAATTGTTGGGTCACGGCTCCAAAACCTCAAATTATAAAATTCCGACATGTCAAAGCGCATGACGCCAACACAGAGTTTTCCCCTGATCATCGCTGCAATGACTCTAACGTACTCCTTCCTTAAACCTCGAACACGCCGCTTCTGTGGACTTTACTATCTGGAATTAAACCACATACATTTCTCCTTTTTATTTAATTTTCACGGTAAATAAGAGTGCATGTAAAAGCAGCTGATGCACATGGCATGTAGCGTGAAACAAAGAAGGGTTGCAAAATATCCTCATGTCTGTAGTCTGCACACCGTGACTTTAAAATCCTCCAGTGCCGAGGTTCTCAAAATGGGAGTCGCACCCGTATGCGGGGTGCACTGTGATAAAATGTGAATGTATGATTATATTTCTGTGATGTATTTTATCTGCATAATAGTGATATTTTATCTGCATCATTAGTCTAAGAGAAGAACGGGTGTGTGACAAACTGCATTTGTGAAGGTATCATAAAGATGGGCCAAAGAATGTTGCCCCAGGGGGGGAGTTGCACCCCCCCTTGCAGGCTTTATCTCTACGGAAAAATACCAAGTGCCTTGATGTGAGGCTGACCAATGAGAAATGTGACCCGCCTATTCCAGAATATCTAATAAAACCAACCAGCATGGGAAAAAAGGCTCCTTACAACGGCCTGGCTGACACAGCCCAGCGTTTTCTCCCAAGCTTGCCATACAAATGTCTGATATTTCTGTGTCGTTTCATATTCTAAGTTGAATTGTGTTCTCGATGTGTTACGGAATAGCATCGGTGTTTGTCTCATCCCGTGACATGCACTCAGAGACGCTCGTGTGTGTTTGTGTTGAGTCATAAGTTCATAGCTTCATGCACAAAGAAAAACTGTGAATGACTTTAAAAACAAATGCCATTTAGCCCATTTAAACTCTAACCAGTGCTGTTATTTAAGGGTATGTGATAATGTAGTTGCCATTTTTATTGTTTTATTTGAACATACTTTATAATATCTCGAGGCTGTATACTTTTTTTGTCTGCACCAGCAAAAAGTTTGAGACTAACATGATGGCCTGCAAATCTGCTTATTTTTTTCAGTAAATACATCATGTCCCTAGAATGCATAACCCACACGCAGAACGATCTGAGCTGCAGAGCGGCCGACAGCGGTCCATATCTGCGCGCCGCAGCGACATTGGAAGGCCGTGGAGTGTAACCGAAGCCCACCATCAGCAGATACGGCGGGCACATGTTCAATCCTCCACACTCGGATGCCACGCAGATGTGCAGCCAGCGGGGGCCCCTTTCTGCACGGCTGCTGTTCACTATCGCTGCACACATCTCAAGTGGACTTTCCTTCATGCTCCAACGACGGACTCGACAAGCTAACCAGCCTCGCACTGCAGAAAAGATCATTCAGGCCTGGCAATGTGATAGTCCGGTATTTCCTTTTCGAATGCAGGATCAGGATACTTTCTACGCAATTCATTTCTAAAACCTTTTCTAAATATTTAAATTAGAGACGTTTATTGTTCAAACTCAAAGGAAGTCGTCTCCTGAGTCTCCTCTCAATCAAATATCATTCTAATTGCAAACCAATTTTATGTATATTGTTTTAATTTGTAATATTTAGTCGAATACCAATCAAAGGTTATTCATAGTGCACAATTCAGAGTGCTTTACAATGTTAAAAACACATTTTTTAAAAAAGCACAATACAGTTTAATAAGAATATAAAACAGTGTATATTAAAATAAATCAATAAAAACATAAAAACAAATTGACATGGTATTTAAAATATCAGAAAACAGTTAAAAGCATTTCAGTCATAGGCGCGGCTAAACAAAAAAAAAATAAAAAATACCAATGCACATTAATTCATATCAGTTACATTGTGTGTTTTTGTGACTTTTTGATCATTAAAAAATCTCTTTTTAACCCACAATAGTTCACACATTTTAAAGGGGACTTATACAAACTTTATTGAGCTTCTAATCTTGTCACAACCCTGTTCATTAGTTTAGTCAAAAGTTGTATTTTGATGAATTCCTGCATGCCTTGTATTGTCTTGGTGACGCGTGCCTGGGGTTATGACGCGTCAGTTTGGACATTCGAGGAAAGGAGATAGTCTGTAATATAGCTAAAAACTGCGGGAATCAATCAAAAAAACACTCTGGGTACATATATGAAGCACAAATAGCAGTGTAAGAAGGTTAAAAGCTCTGAAAAGTTGATTTTGCATGTTATGGGACCTTTAAATACTCATAAACTCCCTGTTTCTATTCTTATTTCAAAGTGTTCTGTCTGGAAAAGACTAACCATTCTAAGCAGAGTTTGCGCTGAAATAGTGTTGCACGCCTTTGTACAACGTCAAAACAAAGTCATCACTCTTGTCAGCAATAGCAGTTCATTTACGGCTTCAAAATCGTATCACCGAATGCTAACTGCTAGCCGCCTTGACAAGTTGCTAACAGATGTTTCAGCGCGTCCGACAGCTTCTCAGCCGTGTCACGTTCGGTCACACGTTGAAGCTTCTCATTAGAGCCGTAGCCACTCGTTGCTTGCTGTTGATTTCTGACAGAATAAATAAAGACAATGTGAGAGATGTGAGAGCACTTCCCGGAGGTTCAGCGAAAGAGGATTTTTCTTTAACTGAGAGCGTCTTGCAGATCTCCCGCCGCTCTCCGTCTCTCAAGCGTTTCCTCTATCGGGTTCAGGGTTTTGGCGTTTGACATCCCTTTGTAGAATCGGATGGCGCCGCAAATTGAATTCTCTTTGTGCATCGCTTAAAGAACTATACGAGCTGCACCGACGTACGGAGACGGAAAGGTAATTCATCCCGTGCTCAGACAAAGCGTGAATCTGCTGTGTTTGTCGTTTGTAACGCTTGGGTCATAAAAGGCGCGGCTCTCGAAATAAAAGCACAATCCGTTCTCGGTGTGAAGATGACATATTTAACATAAACAAATAAATTGGATTTTTGGCACAATGTGTGTTGCCGCTTATTCATAAATGCTAATGGGGAAAATATGATTATTTCTGAGGGACACGTGGAGAAGGACTGGTCTGTAGCTGTTGGAACGTGTTTGAAGAATCCCATAGTATGTTACCGGTGCACAAATCTACTTTTACGCAATATATACTTTTACTACATTTGTGAAATATAGAGTAAGCTTGTTTCCTCGTATTGATCCATCACAATTTCCCATTGAATTTGATCTGAATGAAAATGTGACTAAGTGTTGTGGATTTTCTGAGCAGAGTTGTAATTTTGTCCAATTTATTTAGTTTACAAGTGTACAAGAGTAAAATTAATGTGTCACTCCCAAAGTGAAAAACACACATTTTTTACCAAACCAGGAGGAATACCATGACCTCTCTAAAGAGACACCGGTAAATGGGACAAGGCCTTATTTCAGGGGGTTTCAGTCTGAAAAGTGATCAAAGCGTTGACACTGTCGGGTTTTAAATATGTGAGAAAACAAGACAATGAAATGGTCGTAGTAAAAAGAGTTTATTTCCCTGACAATTGCAGCTAATACAAAATGTGTTTAAAGCGTTAAACTATCCCTCACAGTACATGACCAGCAGGAGCTCTGCCTGGCATCTCTCCCTCACACTCTTAACAGACACAGGAAAAATGAATATTAATGAAGGTTGAAATCTGGCCGGCCCCTCGTAGACTTCCTCGTCTTATCGATCAGCCCAGTTTTCCAGGACTTGTGAAACAGTCTCGAATTGAGGAAAGAGTCTTGGAGACACAGACTGCATGGTACGTATACACACAGGGTACATACATCTGTAAGAGTTAACCCTCTATGACAGGTGCACCAGGGAGTGTAAGACATGACAATGAACAGACTAAGAAGTTATATCAATATTAAAGGGGAATGAATGCACCCTTCAAATCCAGTGGTTAATGTAGATTCCTATTTGTTGTCCTTCCAAATGAATGTATCCTGAAAATAATATACAAAATTGTTTCATTTTCAGAGTTTGGAATATTTTTTGTTAATATGTTTTATCATTGTTAGCTAGGAATGACTGTTGATCAGTTGCACAGCCATCAAATAAAAATAGCAATTCAGGTAAAAAAAATAATGAAATTGATTGAAAACAGGATGGAACTTACGCTCTGAACAATCTCAAGAAAGGTTTCGGTACAGAACATCTATTCCTCTGACAGAAGAACGGCACCCACGGCCACAATGCTTTCTCCTTCTGTAAAAGAACAATGCCAAGTTTAATGCCAAACTATGGAATATTACAAGTCAATATATTGTAGGGCAAATAAAGAGTTACGATATCCTCATGCCACCTTTGGACGAAGTAAACACACTTGCAGTAATGTTGCTCCTTTAGCTATAATTTTCCCCGCTATGGCATCAAACGTATCTATCTCCATGCAGAATGTTTAGAAGTACGCTTTTAACGTTCTATTTCCATGGAATGATGCAGAAAGTTACGCACTGCTGCTTTAACAAAGTGTGTTCAGTGATATTTAATCACAGTTCCATTTTTTTCCTTCAATGTATTCTTTTTAAAACACACAGCAACACAAACTTACATGCAACAAACATGTAAAATCACAGTTCCAAAATGGATGATTAATTAACTCATTATTAATTCATAATGAGAGAACAAATATTGCTAAAATGGAGACGTGCTGGGGAATTTTTTAACAAAACAAAAGCCCTCCAGCTCTGAATGGTTATTGTTGTCAAAAGCAATAAACTTAAATCTCAACCAGAATAAATGTAACTAAACTGTGCGATGCTTTCAGACCTTTTCAAACTCTAACACGATCACAGATTAAAGAGATCATGTTTTTGTACCTTTGCTGGAGAGTGCCATCTTCTAATATTTCGTTCTCTTTGTTTGCGGACCAACTGTGCTAAATTCAAGGCAATCTTCTCCGGACGAACAGCCCAAGACAGATGGAGTGCTTTCATCCAGTCAGCAAATCACATTGTTTGAGATTGATGTTGTGGCGTTACCATTCTCCGCTCGGGCACACGCTGCTCCTCAGATCGCTGCGCGGTGGTCGGCCCGAAGCATAAATTGGCAATCGTACGAGAAAGCCGCCGTTCCAGATTGTTAAAAGACACAAAGAGGAACATTGACAAACTAAAATGTGACGTTTAAGAGCGGTGTGCTTGTGGAAAAACTCTAGTGTAGTGCTTGGATAACAGTTTTTGATTGGATATTGTATACTGGAGCCAAGGATTGTCCCGTCGCCAGCGTTATGTACTGGTCCTGGGTTGATCTGTGGAGGGAAATGGAATAACTCTGAGACTGCGGTGGTAAATATCAAAGTGACTTATTTATTTAAAAGATCTCCGAGGGTGATCTAAGCTGCACTCATTACTTTTGATGATTTGGGATTCTTGCAGCTCCTACACAGTAGTTGCTCCACGTGCAGTCTGAGCGAGGCATAACGGGATCTAATTGTCTCTCCCTGGCAGTTCCTTGTGCCAGATTGTACCAAATGTGAGACGAGTGCAGTTCGGGACCCGTCCAGGAAGATCTCCAAAGTCATTCAAACCAATGCAAGCTGTTGTACTGAGCCGCTAACGGTTCTACTTGTCCCAGACACAAAGGTGGTCTGGAGCGGCGTTCAGGTAAGCAGTCCACTGAAAATACGCTCCAAACCATCAATAAACCATCATTCAACAAATGTTTAGGAAATGTTATCTCTCTTTTCTTTCTTTTTTTTTACAAACAGCTGCTTTTAAATACGTTTCCGTGGGGGGAATCTCTGTTGATTCAATAGGAAACATCACTCCTAATATGTTTCCTGGTGTATTATGGGTATTTTAAGGCACACTAATTCAGAGTCTGAATGAAGGTTGTTGACATAACTTAAAATATAGCAGAAACAAGTTGATTGATTAATCGCAATTAATCGATTGTAGATTATAGTTGTCAACTAATTAAGGCAAGTAACCGTCAACTGGTCCATACATAAACTCCAAAACACGCCTTGAGCTTTGAAAAGAGGTTTTGTTACTCAGACAGAGCAGAATTCAACAAAACAAATGGTGTTGTCAATGTAAAATACTCCCCACCAGGATGTCCTCAAATGGCTTAAGTTCAGCTTTATCAGGGTAACATTTTGTAAATGTATTGTCTTCACTGGCCTTTTGTGTTCTAAAAAACGAGTTGATCAATCAGAATTGCTAGACTAATCGATTACCAAAATAATTGTTAGTTGCAGCCCTACAGTACATCGAGAATTATTTCTCAGACCTAAGGATTTGCCCCTCCCACTCAACAATGGCAGAGGCTGGAAAGAGAACATACCTTAGACCTCAAAGACAAGCTCATAGCGGGAACTATTACAACTCAACTCGAAGAGAGCCTCCTATCGGGAAAGTTCAAGATCTGTGAAGGTCATTTCACCCTGTTCCACCGAATAATGTGGCCAGTAAAGATGTATGAGATGAGTGTAACAACGGCTGAAAAATTGGATGGCTCTACACCATTTTAAATGGGCAGAAAGTGTAAAGCTGAGGACTGTGTGGACCACGCCAGAGTTCTCATGCCAGGAAGTTATTTGCAGCGTCCAACAAGGCTGTCAAGGGCTTGGCTGGGGAGAGACTGCGGCTTCACTGAAAGGGTGCAAGAAGATGGTAGTCTCAATGTGAAAGACGGAGGAGGACTCACTCTTAGTCAAATCTGTCAGCCAGGGCCAACAAGGGCAGTGGATAAGCTGGGAGGACATTCTGCCAAAACGTCCGGTAGAACGACCTATGGCATGTAATCTCTACCATCGCCATCCAATCTCTCAAGGTGGTTTGGTGCTGCAGAAGTGTGCAAACTTTGCAGTGTGGCTCAGGGAACTCTCCATCATACCCTGAGCAGCTGCAAAACCGTACTGTTCCAGGGACTATTTAGGTGGAGGCTTGACCACGTGCTAAGGAAGCTGGAAGCTCACTGTGAGTCCTGGTCACTGAAAACAACCAAAACAAGCTCTGTTTTTGTAACACCACATACAGCAGTCGACAGTCCTTACTCCTAGTCCAGATTGGGAGTTGTTGGTGGACCTTGGAAATAAACTCAAGCTCCCTTTGGCCATCACCACCACAACTCAGAGACCTGACATTTTCTTGTGGTGTAAGATGTAAGCAGGTCTGATTGAACAAACAGTCCCCTGGGAGGAGGCCATGCAAGAGGATTATTAATGAAAAAGGGACCTCAGAGTGCAGAGCCAACAGGTGAAGGGCGATAATCTACCCAGTTCAAGTTGGATGCTGAGGTTTTGCACGTCTCTCTCAGCTGAACCTTTCCTAAGAGATGCTGGAGCCAAAACAGGGAATCTGAAGAATGTTCTAAAAGAGCTGGACCTGGAGGCAGAAAAGGCCAGCTTTTGGCTTTGGCTGTGAAGAGACGACAAAGCCACTATGACTCGTAGAATAGAGTACAATTTCACTAAGATCCACTTGTAATAAAACAAGTGCATGTATTTGACTGGTTTTAATGCCACTGTTCTGACCGTTCTGTCAACTCTGGATGGTTCTGCTGCAGAAAAGGTAAGCAAAGATGACTATAGGACATTGAGGAATTGGAGTGACAGCAGAGAAAAGCCTTTGTGTTCCTGTTTGCAGTAGCTTTATAATACTTATCTGAGCATGTCTGTAACATGGCTCGCTTTCTGCTGTCGTAAAGAAGTTTTTGGATTATTCTGTATTCCTCCGACCGCTCTTGAAGCACATCCGATAATTGGTGTGAATCTGTCGTGTTTGGTATTATGCTGGTGACAGTTTGTCAATCATTCCTTTGGACGTTCCTTTAGCTGACAGTGTTCATGACCCTCTCAGCTGTGCAGTCGTCTGTTTCTCTGTTCAAGAAACCAGAGTGAGAGATTGGTGCAAATTTGTCCTGCATTTGATACTAGAGTGTTCAGGAAACCATTGAATATACCCACTGTGCTGTAGCTATTACACTATTACACTATTACACTATTACACTATTACACATATACTAAACAGAAATATAAAAGCAACACTTGTTTTTTCTCCCATTTTTCATGAGCTGAAATGAGCATACAAAGAAACGCTTTCTACATACACAAAATATACACTCATCTTATCTTATCTTAACATCTTTTTTACTGAGCAATTAAAAATAAATACCACCACCATTTTCCTCGTGCAGTCCAACACATCTCCTTCGCATAGAGTCGATCAGGTTGTTGATTATGGCCTCTGGGATGTTGGTCCACTCCTGGCTGGACAAAGATGTTGGATATTGGCAGGAAGTGGAACACGCTGTCGTATTCGGGTGAGTGTGCCGGCCACGCAAGAGCCGGGATGTGTTTTCAGCTTCTAGGGATTGTGTACAGATCCTTGCAACATGCATTATCGTGCTGCAACATGAAGTGATGATTGTGGATGAATGGCACAACAATGGACATGTTTGAGATGCTCTGGACCGGCACATATGCAGATACACGCTGTAATACACATATACATATACACGCTGTAATACACATATACAGATACACGCTGTAATACACATATACAGATACATGCTGTAATACACATATACAGATACAAGCTGTAATACACATATATAGCTACACGCTGTTATTCACATATACAGATACACGCTGTTATTCACATATACAGATACATGCACATATACAGATACACGCTGTTATTCACATATACAGATACACGCTGTTATTCACATATACAGATACACGCTGTTATACACATATACAGATACACGCTGTTATACACATATACAGATACACGCTGTTATACACGCATCTGGCGTGTAAACCCGCCAGATACTGAATCCCCCAGACCCTCACAATAAAGCAAATCCGAGCATTTCAGAGTGTCCTTGGGAGCAAATGAGAGCAAAATCAAAAAAATCAAAGTGTTTATAGCGTACACTGTAAAGAATTTCCCTGTTAAAAAACAGTTAAGAGCTGGCAGTATAGTTGCCATTATTTAACTGTTAATTTAACAGGGCATTACTGTCGCAAATTTAACAGCTTATTACTGTTCATGAAATAACATTAGGTCATTGTGATTTCATTGATTTAACTTTAATTTGCCGTTAAATCTAATTTCAAAAACAGTATAATAATGTTCTTTTTTTTTTAAATATATTCAAAAATATGTGAATGTTACAAAGAAACAACAATTGTGCATTATTTTTGATTGTTTTATTAAACAAATCAATATAATTGGCAGTGAATAATAACAAAATAAAATAGTAACATAAAAACACCGCAGCAGCAGGATTTTATAAAATAAAGTGCTATCAAGGTGGTGCTCCGCACATCAGATTCTGTGCCAGGTGCGTAGGAAAAAAGGCGTACGTGACGCTAAATGTAATAGGAAAAGGATTCCTTCAATAGGAAAAGGATTCCTTTTCCTATTGCATTTAGCGTCACGTACGCCTTTTTTCCTACGCACCTGGCACAGAATCTGATGTGTGGGATTCCTTTTCCTATTATAAAATAAAGTGCAAATTCTATACTGCATGTCATTTTTCACACCTTCTTAAAGATACAGCCAACTTACAGCCAACTTACAGGCAACTTACAGCCAACGCTGATGCAGAGGAACAAAGTCACCTGAGAAGAGGAACATTCTCTAGTGTCACATTAGGTTCTTTGGGATTGAAGCGTTAAATGAAATCCCATTCAAAGTCCATGAGCTTCCTCAATAGTGTGGAGACACGTGGGTTTACGGTGGATGTCTTTTTCACCGTCACTTTCCCGTTTTTTTTGGAGACGACCTCTCCCCTTGTGATCTTGGTGCCCCTTTCAGGGTTTATCCCTATGTAACGCCTGGAAAATAGAAGAGGCATAAAGTCAGGAAATCTATTACTTCGAGAACATAACTTCTATTCATTTCTATAATAATTACTGTTCTAACCTTTGAATGAACTCCAAAGTGCAGACTGCCTCGTCTGGGTACTCCAGGTTAAAATTATAATAGGTGGAAAATACAGCTGCAAGTCCTGTCCCGAAGGTTGGCTGGATCCCATCAGAGACGATGCTGCCCTCAAGGCTCACTTTCCATTGCCTGATGCAGTTGCCACCAGTGTCACCTGAAACTACAATGGTTTTAGTGTAAATATAATATAGTCAGTATTTATTCTGCTGTCAAATGACAATATATAAATCCTTCAAAATACAGTTCTAACCCTAACCCTTCTAACCCTTCTAACCCTAACCCTCTAACCCTTCTAACCCTTCTAACCCTTCTAACCCTTCTAACCCTCTAACCCTAACCCTCTAACCTTTCTAACCCTAACCCTAACCCTAACCCTAACCCTTCTAACCCCCTCTAACCCTAACCCCAATCACAATGTTTCGACACACCACTGCACACTGGGCACGGGTAGGGTTCAGCTCATTTTTTCTCATTTTGTCTGCAATTATCCTCACCATTTGTCGGCGTCCTCCTGGTGACGCCTTTTTTTCCTCTACAATAGCAGATTGTATGTCTGCTGGCATGAGATTCCAGGGAACTTGGAAGGTTTCTGGCCATGTTTTTAGTATTTGGGAGGTGCCTGGACTTTCCTCAGATTCGCTAGAGAATGGGTGGCAGGATGAGGATGAGGATGAGCTGCATGGACTTGGGATTGGTACAATGATGGTGTCATCAGCCAGGGCGCATGTCAAATCTTCAAGATTCAGCGTTATGGATTCCGTCACTAAATTGGACACATCACATAAAACAATAGGGATATGAAGAAAAAGCAATGATAAGATGTAAAAAAAAAAATCTAATAATAATAATGATGAAAATAAAATAAGTTTAAGCAGTACCCATTTTGAAGGCCTCCATCAGTTTTCTTTGCTGAATAACGGGTAGAACATCTTTGATATCCTCTTGTTGTAAATACTTCAGGTCATCAATGCAGTCGATACCAGAGCTAACAAGTCGCTCCATTATGTTTTCTTGGGTCTCCTCTGAACAGGTTGGTAGGGTCCTTTGGATGATACTTCGCAACTCATTTAAAGTTGACATTGTCTTTAAAAAGGAAGAAATGAATGGTGAGGAACAATAATTGGCATCTGACACCATGTGTACTGAGGTAAAGGGTAGTAATCAACTTAGGTAAATAGTTGGGAATTTTTGTGTGTCTTATAAACTCCATTGGCGTGCCGGACAGTTTGCCACAAATATTGCATGGAGATACCATTATTGTTGGTGGTCTTTCACAGATGAATCAAATAATAGTAAACTTACTATTTTTTGCAAAACAGAATCTGGGTCTGTAAAGTGAAGGAAGAAAACAATTAATTCGACCTTAACAAACAGTGGATAAATGAACAGTATATCAATGTATTTAAAAAAAATATGGAACTTTAACATTCTTGTTTGAAATGCACATTTGGCTGTCACGTCTTAGGACAGCCAAATGGAAAAAATACTAAATTCAAAAACGACTTGTGTTCGTCAATTTGAAAGCCAACGCATACGTCAACACACTGAACCGCACTTAACGGAAACATACATTTTTGGCGTTTTAAACCGAACTTAAAACTATTAGAAAAAGCTTTAGTTGTAGTCATCTGGACTCAGTTTGAAAAAGTAGACGTTTCGACTCTCATCCAAGAGTCATTGTCAATAACAGAATTTAGGTTGAGAACTCCGATATTAATACTGTTCTGTGGTAAGACCCGCCCATTGGGAGGAGTACAGTATTAATATCGGAGTTCTCGACCTAAATTCTGTTATTGACAATGACTCTTGGATGAGAGTCGAAACGTCTACTTTTTCAAACTGAGTCCAGATGACTACAACTGAAGCTTTTTCTACTATGGAACACGCCTGGACGAATGAGGGATTACACCGACATATTTCCAAGAATTTTGGGCCTAAAACCTTGGATTTAGTTCGGGAACTCGAATCTGTAGCCAGGAAACTAGCAGACAACAGGAATCACTTGAGGTTCAATCTTAGATGCAGACAGAACAACATGATCCCGAAGAGCCTGCAGATCAAATCACCGGTCAGAGGACACAGAGCAGAGAGGATTTGGAGAAGGAGCCTTATGCAGATGCTCAGTGAAAGGATCCAGGAAAACAACGTCAGAATTGATAAATTGAAAGGCAGAACAGGAACTTTACAGGAGAAATTAACCAGCATACTCCCTGAAGAAGCTTTCAAAAGAGTGCTGGAGTTTACACAGACAGCACAAGAAGCACAGCACAGGAAGAGCAAAGAACGCCAAATCAAGAAGTTCAACATTCTTTTGAACAAAAAGAATGCAGGTGAGGTCGAGCTAGACATTAGGACTGAGACAGACAAATTAGCGACCAGCAAAAACAATTGGATTAAGAACCTATCAGATCGTGTTCTGACACAGGCAGAAAAGGAGGTGCTCTCTAAAGGGCTCAACTTTTCTGTCACCTCTAAACACATCCCTACAGAGGACTACATCACAGCCACTGAAACGGCAATTAGAAACAACAAAATGACTGAATCGGAGGCTGCAGACCTGAGGTTACGTGTCACAGCGACCCTGAAGAGTGCCAAACCACCGCCTTCAAATATCACAGCTGAAGGAGGTTCCACTCAGACCCATAGTGTGCAGCACAGATTCCATCACTTACAATGTGGCCAAGCATTTAACAACTATATTGGCTCCGCTTGTGGGGAATTCGGTACATCATGTGGATAACACGCACAACTTTGTGGATAAAGTGAAACATCTCCAACTGGACCCAGATGACCTCATGGTTTCATATGATGTGGTGTCCCTGTTCACCTGCATCCCGACCTCTGATGCAGTAGCAGCAGTGAGGACCAGACTGCAGGAAGACACCACCCTACAGGAAAGGACCAAACTGACACCTGAACACATATGTAAACTGTTGGACATCTGTCTGAACACCACTTACTTTCAATTCCGGGGACAATTTTACAGACAGATTCATGGCTGTGCCATGGGCTCGCCCGTCTCTCCCATAGTGGCCAACCTGTACATGGAGCACTTTGAGAAGAAGGCACTGTCCTCATTCTCAGGCATAGCCCCAAAGCTGTGGCTCCGCTATGTCGATGATACTTTTGTAACAATTAAGAAACAAGAGCTGGAAACCTTCTCTGATCACATCAATGCTGTGGACCCACATATCAGGTTTACAAGAGAAGACGCTAAGGAGAATCGCTTGGCCTTTCTTGATTGTTCCACGATCAGAGGAGAGGACGGGAAACTCCAAATAGAAGTATATAGGAAACCTACACAGACGGACCAGTATCTGCTCTTTGGTTCCAACCACCCACTACAGCACAAGCTGGGTGTGATCAGAACCTTACAACACAGAGCTCAAGGTGTGCCCACCAGCTCAGAGGGCAAGAAGAAAGAGGAAAAACATGTCCGTAATGCCCTCTCAGCCTGTGGTTACCCTGCTTGGGCCCTCAACAGAGTGAAGAGAACCAAGAAGCAGGACAAAAGGCAAACTGAACAGAGAAGGAAGGGTGTTTCTATCCCTTATGTGTCTGGCCTGTCGGAAAAACTGCAGAGAATTTTTAGACAACACGAAGTCCCTGTTTATTTTAAACCAGGCAACACTTTAAGACAAAAACTGGTTCACCCAAAGGACAAATTGCCGACTCAAAAACAGAGCAATGTAGTTTATTCGATCCAATGCAGTGAAGAAAGCTGTAAAGAACGGTACATAGGTGAGACGAAACAGCCTCTACACAAGAGGCTTTATCAGCACAGAAGAAATACTAGTTCAGGTCCACAGAGCGCCGTGCATCTCCATCTTGAAGCCTCTAATCACTCGTTTGAAGACGGTGAGGTGAAGGTTTTAAGCAGGGAGAAAAGATGGTTTGAAAGAGGAGTCAAGGAAGCTATTTTTGTTAAAAAAGAAAGACCTTCTTTAAACAGAAATGGAGGGCTAACGTTTAATCTTCCTGTTATCTATAATGGGTTACTGAACCCCTGGAAAGGTAAAGGACCAGGGAATTCGGATGCTAATCAGGTACTCAGGGTGGTTGAGCCAGGGTCTCACTAAGACAAAGAGGTTTTAACAGCCCATTAAGATTCTGAATAGGCTAGCTCGGTAGATACAAGGGGGGAGTTTCTGTTGAAACCAACAACTCTTTCTACTTCAGGAAGGCTCCTCCCAATGGGCGGGTCTTACCACAGAACAGTATTAATATCGGAGTTCTCGACCTAAATTCTGTTATTGACAATGACTCTTGGATGAGAGTCGAAACGTCTACTTTTTCAAACTGAGTCCAGATGACTACAACTGAAGCTTTTTCTACTATGGAACACGCCTGGACGAATGAGGGATTACACCGACGAACTTAAAACTAGTTTTACCTGCCCATTATAGATAAAAGCAAGTAGTGCGAGGTTGTGTGAGGAGAGGTAACGCAGTAGTTTTAGCAGACATGTTTATCGTGAGTTTCCCGGGCACATTGAAAAAAGAGGCGTTGCTTCCTCGGTCTCCCGCATCTCATCCTCACTTCAGAGTTAAAAGTGGCGCATCTGTTCTACTGTAGAGATCTGCTGTTCCTACCGGAGAAGTCCAAAAAGCCTCATTTCATTTCAGCCACAACGCATGAGTCCAAATTCAACAAGTAGCACTGTAGGTGCGGGCACGAGCGCGGGCTGCTGAGCAGGGACGCCCCGGTACGTGAGGCGGCGCCCCGGTACGTGAGGCGGCGCCCCGGTACGTGAGGCAGCGCCCCGGTACGTGAGGCGGCGCCCCGGTACGTGAGGCGGCGCCCCGGTACGTGAGGCGGCGCACACGCGTTCCGGGGTGCTTGACGCTGTTGGGGTGTTAATGGCAAACATATACACTTATACAGTAGACTATATAATGAACAAATGGCTGCGGAGCAAAGCAACTGGGACAGTACTGCGCGCTGCAGGCGGACACGGGTGCATTGGGTCTTGCTCGTGTGTGCGCGCGCCACAGTGAACGTAACCCCGGTTAAACCAATGGATCCATGGGCGATTCACGATTGAAAACGAGAAAATAAGCAAATTCTGTGGGAGAAAGTTTTCTCTCCTTACCTTCCCACGGCCGAGCCAAATGCAGCCAGATTATAGAAAGGAATAAATCCTTTCGCATCTGGCTTCTAGTAGTTTAAAACATAACGACGTAGTGCTATGTGCTACAAAAACTCACATAATATTGATTAATATTGAAATTTTACTTACCAATTACTCAGATGAACGCTGGCGATCTGGCACATGGAGTTGGTGTCTTCGCATGCTAGGTAGCAGCCAAATTTCCCAGAATTCCAAAAATACAGTATTACCCCGTTTAGGACAGATTCTGACAATGAATTAACAGTATGGAATAGTTTGTTTGAATTACATTACAGTGCTGGTAAAAAACAAACCAAAGCTTGTATTTTAAACAAAACACATAGTAAAAAAACTATTTATAACCGTATTTCAAAATAACAGTTTATTAATGCTGAAATATAGGTGTAAATTTACATAAATTTGTTACAGTGTATATCTTTGTTCAGTGTGGTTGGTGAGATCTCATCTGTCTCAGCAGATTGACCAATGTTCAAAACCATGCATCAAACAATTGGCTTAAAGAACTTTCTATTCAAAATTAATTTCAAGTAATATGTGTCGATTCAATGCTTATTTTACTCCCATAACATTCGTTGAGCCTTCTGTCGGTCTGGACAAGCCTTTTTTTTGTTTGCAGTTTTGTCATTTTTAAACCTTTTCACAATAAAGGCTCATCTACGCTCCATTTTTGTACATAAACAGCCCAGTGCATTCAAAGCGTGGCTACTGTCGCTCCATTTATACTACAACTGTTTCTAACGTCTATCTATGTTCTATTAAATAACCAGCAGGGCGCTCTCAAAGTAGGTTAGGCAACGGACTAAAACTAAAGAGAATTGACAAAACAAAGATTTCCCACGTCAGTTTTTCATGCAGATGGTTTTATTTTGTAAAGGCCAGAACGAAACAAAGCAAAGCAATGCACTGAATCTAGGGGATGCTGCTTAATAATCAAACCTCATTAAACTGTTGCACCTCGATATTTTTTCTAGTCATCTTTTGTGTACGGGAGTGCTTCCATTGTTCTGTTTCCTTGCTCATTTATTCAGCGCTTCCATTTGTATAATGCATGAGGGAGATGTGTTGCCAGTTTGAGCAGTGCTTTGTAAAACGTCTAAGTGATGGTTACGGCTTTGTATTGTCTGACATCTGCAAAAGAGCAGCCAAATCCATGCAATTTACGCCAGCACAAATCCATGTAATAGAGACGAGTCGGGTCGGCAGAGGGCGCAGAGGTGTTCGAGGTTAAACGGAGCAGCAGGCCAACAACTTCACCAGACCCCGGCCAAAACAAATGCCACTATCAGGGCTCGAACTCACAATCCTAAAGTCCATTGACTAATGCTCTGCTGACTGGGCTAGTCATTCAATTAATTGACAGTGACTGTTTTTGGAATGATTCTGATCTTTGTAGAAAGTGAAAGTCAGTCTTACCTTTTATTTAGCAGACACCTGCCTCAGTGAGCTGTTTGTCCTGTAGTTTCTCTGCTTTAGCTATATGATGAATAAAACCTGAGCCACTGCTACAACCACAATGAATCCATGGTTTGGACGATCATGTGCTTTGTTTTTCAGCAAATGTTCTGAATGTCTCTTTTTTCCAGTCGATCTGCTCTTGTGTCCTTCACTTTTTGTAAAACCTCAGTTAAATGATGTAGAAAAGGCCAAATTGGTCAGATTGCATGACGTGCTTTCTACGCTCCCGCCCACTTTCTACATGCAGCCAATCATACATCAGTTCAACAAAAATAACCAATGAAACGTCATGATGTATTTTTAAAAGATTAAAAGATCCGGGGCTTTTGGACAAAGATCCGGGGCTCAAGCCCCAAAGCCAGGGCCTGGCTCCGCCCATGGTCTTAACCTTAAACTAGGACGTGTAGGCAAATGCTAAGGGCGCACAACGTCCTGTGTGCAGCGGCAATGAATGACACTTAATTAGCTGCATGCGCCTGATCACGGTGCGATAGAAAAGACTTTGAAGACAGTTTGGAATTTTAAAATATCAACATTATCTTTGTTCCATCCACTTCTTCACAAAATTACAAGGACAAACAGCTGATAAACGAATGCAACTGTTTCAAATCCAGGACCAGGAGTGCTGGATTTGTGTTACCCAATCATTTACAAGATTGGGTAACACAGCTTTAGCTTACTGTGTGTATCATTAAAAAATATCTTCTACATTCTACATAGCCTGATCCCAATGATTTTGCTGTAAAACCTTTTGACTCAGAGATGTCATCTTCAAACATAGTCATAACACAGCCTCGTTCTGAGACAGGAGGGCGTTTCCCTGAGGGACTCAATTAGCGCTTGGCACAATCCTGTTTCATCTGCTCCTAATCTCCCTCTGCACTGTCTCCTTCTTGATCTGCACCACTTCTGCTCCACATTCCGAGCTCTGGTCTCCTGGATTCTATACCAGAGTGCGATTTCACTGACTGTAGTGCTTTTGAAGGTCAGCGGCAGGTTGAGGCTCAAAGGAAACCTCACTTAACTTACATCCATTGTTCACACTCCTTTCTTCCCATAGTCAAAGCTCGCGGGGAGATTTAACACAGGGCCAGGGCTGAATTGACAGTAAAAACAAGGAAGGAACCACAAAAAAAACTCTGCTTTTGTTGTTGATATTTAACCAGCTGCTGTTAAGACAAGATATTCAATGCACATATTCTGGGAAGACTCCAAAAGACCAGATATAAACTCAGTCACAAAGTCAGTATTTTTACAGAGCCGTGACTAAAGTAGCGTTCAGAGGATTATATTAGCTTTGTTTCTAATTATAAAGGGTTCAAAGCATTTCTTTCATACACTTTGTTTGTAGCAAATTGCAAAAACCCATTAATACAATATTATAATAGTTTAAAAATGGAAAATGTGGATGTCTGATGCTTGCAACAGCGGCAACAAATATTGAGATTGTATTTTGCTTTACAACTTCTCTGAAACGTTTGGTCACCTCACTGGAATCTGACCTTAATTTTGGCAAAATTTATGGATTACGGAGCCCAAATTCTCCTGTGAGCTGTAAAATCGCCAATAGTCCGGTGTAGCTTTCCAACCCAACCGAGTTTAGGGGAGATTTGGGTTTAGTGTGTCACGGGAAGGAGGTCACATTGTTTTTTATAGCTACACCAGGGGGCGCTGTTTCTTGCCATTGTTGACATCGGCTCAGCGTTCTGTTTATTCTCCCCTTATATGTTTCCAATCACACAAAAAACATTGAAATGAGAAGACAATGAGGTAGGTATGTGTCATTTTCCAAGGGTTTTGTGTATTTGTTGAAAAGTTTGGAGGTTATTAGAATCTGAATATTATAGTTTATCTAGTTAAAAGCTGAAACTAGTTGAATCTAGCCATCTTTAGCTGATATATTGTACAAATCAGGAGCTTTTTTAGAGCCTAGAGCTACAACACTGTGATGATTCCTCCGTTTTACAGCTTGATACAAATCAAAAATCACAAACAAACACTCACGTGCACAGATTCATTCATTGGAACATATTGGCAAGTGTTTACAAACCTATTGTATCGTTTAATCATCATTTTCTAAAAGCGTTTTTTGACTGAAACAACAGGAATAACCGAGTGTGACAACTGACCCGACAACTGACCCTGACGTCGGGCAATTTGTCACAGTGGATTTTATTATCTTTAACAGTTAATACATTTTTATCACGATAAGAGATACAAGTCAAGAGTTCACGCTTTTCTTACGGATGACTCGGGGTGTGTCTCGATGATGAGTCATTTCCTCTTGAGTAAAAAGTGTGACAACTAACCCCGGTCTCCCCCGTATTTAAGTTTGGAGAAATCAATGTCGGGCCGGGCAGAAGCCGCACTGATCTATTCCTCAGCGGCGGAAAAACAGGGTGAAAAGGCTTTGTGTGTCAAACTTTGTTAATCCACGGCTGTGCTTGAGAGCGGCTGCTACATCATGAGAGGGTGCGGCGGCGTGATGTCTGATACTGCTGATGCTGCACCTCGTTCCAAAGACCAAAGAAAACACACAAGAAGCCAAGTTAAGGTTAATTTTTTGTATTGTCCAACGTCCAAACCCAACACCATCCTATCGTTTCATTGCCATATGGATAAAAGAGAATATAGCAGTGTAAGTGCGGTGATGTCAGCGATAAAGGGGCTGTACCCAATTGTTTTCATGTAATAAAGTAATATAAAATAGCAACAACAGGTTTTACAAAAGCTTTATTGGCAGAATTCAACATTTCTGCTTTCGATGCTGGAGTGGAGCATTGTCTCTGCGAAACAAGAACAAGATAAGACCACTTTAATGGGGAAATTAAAATGTTGCAACACAGATCAGGCACAGAAACAAATAAGGCACAGAAGTATAATAATAAAGAAACAGATAACTTGTAGAAAAAACTCGTATAACTCTTATAACCCGCTAGATACGATTGCGAGACGAAGACGAAAGATATCGACAAACAATTGGACGGCATCTCCCTTTTCGGCCGACAAATCCACTCTGAATCGTTCTCATGAGATTGCGGCGGACACCATCCTTAATAGTCCCAATAAAGTCTGTCTCCCGCCATCTGGACGAAGATTTGTGACGCCTGGAATGAAGACCCAGCGAGCCATCAGATCGTTCGCCCCGCACCGAGGGAAGACGCTCGATCAACTCTATCCCTGGTCCTCTGCGACGACTCGTGGACTGTATTTCTGTTGTATTTGTTGTATTATTCTGCTGCCGGTATGTTTTCCTTACCTACAATTTTATGTGTTCTAAATAACATGTGTGTGTGTTTTCACGTTTATTTTAGCTACAGCGCCTTTAAACATTGGGCTCTGTGCGTTTAATTTGAATGACTGACAAAAACTGTGACATCTTCAGCCAAAGCGATGGCACGACACACATTATTGTCCAAGCACGTGTGTTTCTGAAGGACCAAATATAGAAAAAAGTACATATGCTGGTATAGATTTAAATGCCAACCAAGTCAAATCTGCAGTTTGACTTATACGTAGACGCTTTGGACCAGGGGTGTCAAACTCATTTGGGCCGCGGGCTGAATTTCGACGCTCAGGCTGTGTCGCGGGTCAAACATAACGTAAAATATAAAACTATTAAAAATATAAGAAATAAATAACTTTATATAGCCTACGCTGTTTTAAAGCCATTACTGGATCGATAAAAAAAAATTACAAAACGTTTGTTCTCATAAACTGAAAACAAGTGTAATTTCACCAACACTGTGCTTCAGTTTATGTGCATTACAACTTAAGAGTTGATCTACAGTTCTACACAGAGATAAACATTTAACTCTATAACAAAATAAACTTCTCAAGATCTAAAAAACCTTTTAAATGTACTAACTAACATCTCCATGTCTGTGTAGTTATCTGTACACCTGAACTGACTCACCACTAAACTTCTGCTCAAAAGTGCTTAAAGTGCAATTCTCCCTCGGCAGCTCACACAGCAGTGCAGCAGAGCCCCGTGGGGGAGGGGCGGCCACCGACGGCATTGTGGGACGCGTAGTTTTAGCAATAAAAACGGTTACGGATGTAACTACGGTTCTATGAATCGATTTATTTATTTTTAAAGTTTTTTTTTTTTTTTTAATAGAAATTTGAAATGTTCCGCGAGCCAGATTAAAACGTCTGGCGGGCCAGATTTGGCCCGCGGGCCAGAGTTTGACATCTATGCTTTGGACGCACGACATTAGCCTGGTGAATCCATTTACATTCAAAACCATCTAATTATTCCGTGAGTAAAACGTGAAGCGTGATTGTATTCCGTGCACTGCACATGTCGGGTGAGGGTGACGCCTCCGGGTGCTGTCACGAGGGTGATGGCTGTATCTGCGGTTGCCAGAGTGTCAGAAGAGGCCTTGGAGCCGCCTTCTGAACAGATAAATGGCATTGTACTTCCCCCGTGTTGAAAATAAGACTTCCTCTGCCTTCAGGAACAATCCTCCAGCGTTTGGTCGCAGTTTAATCATAGAAGGTCGTGTAGTGTGCTTTTGGAAGGACAATTTTGAGAAGGAACAATGGCTAAATACAACATACAAACTAAATAAACTGGTTGGATTATGAGATTATAAAGTGTTTTGGCCAAATAGCACCTGAGATTTAAGGTCTGCATTAGAAAAGGTGTAAACCAAAAAGGTAAAGGTATTACCAGATTATAACAGAATATCAAAGGAAAAGCTTTGATATGTTTAAGTATTTTTTCGGCCTGGAGAAACAGGACATTTATAGGTATTTACAAGAAATAAAACAAAGCAACGACCATTATAAACTCTAACTGAAATCTTTACATATCTAAATCAGAACTCTCAAGGGGAATAATATGAAAATCCGTAAATAATCTGGACAGCCAATCTACTGTCCAGATTATTAACTACTTAAATAAACTACAAAGTCACGTGTCTGGAAAGAATTCTGTTGGAAGAAAAAAACATTACACGGTGTCAAAGTGCTCACTATTCACAGGGAAACACTCACGTGTGTCAGTCAAGAGGCAAAACCATTATCATGTGTTCTGGGACTGTCCTGATGCTCAAAATTATTGGACAGAAATGAACAAGGAACTGCAGACTCCACCGTCCCACTCAGTTTGTTCATTACAGGAGAAGGAGACAGAACTCACCACTGTGGAGTGTAATCTGAAGTAGAATGAGATTATTGGATGTGAAGAAGCTCTGCCTTTTGTTTGTGTTCAAGGCTCTTTTTGGCATTTTAACTGATTATTTATCAAGTTTATTGCACATCAGTTCAAGTATTCACCGTTTGAGGTCTCAGGACATTTTTATCTTACATTGTATGTTCCATTTCATGCGTTTGGACCACATTTGGATCATGTTAGGAACACGATTGGACCACATTTGGATCATGTTAGGACCACGATTGGACCACGTTAGGACCACATTTGGACCACGTTTGGAACACGTTTGGACCACATTTGGAACACATTTGGATCATGTTAGGAACACGATTGGACCACATTAGGACCACGTTAGGAACACGTTAGGACCACATTTGGAACAAGTTAGGACCACGTTAGGAACACGTTAGGACCACGTTAGGAACACGATTGGACCACGATTGGACCACGTTAGGACCACATTTGGAACACGTTAGGACCACATTTGGAACACGTTAGGACCACGTTAGGAACACGTTAGGACCATGTTTGGACCACGTTTGGACCACGATTGGAACACGTTTGGACCACGTTTGGACCACGTTAGGAACACGTTAGGACCACGTTAGGACCACGTTAGGAACACGATTGGAACACGTTAGGACCACGTTAGGAACACGTTAGGAACACGATTGGAACACGTTAGGACCACGTTAGGACCACGTTAGGAACACGATTGGAACACGTTAGGACCACGTTAGGACCACGTTAGGAACACGATTGGAACACGTTAGGACCACGTTAGGACCACGTTAGGAACACGATTGGAACACGTTAGGACCACGTTAGGAACACGTTTGGAACACGTTTGGAACACGTTTGGAACACGTTAGGGACACGTTTGGACCACGTTAGGGACATGTTTGGAACACGTTTGGACCACGTTAGGGACACGTTTGGACCACGTTAGGGACACGTTTGGAACACGTTTGGACCACGTTAGGAACACGTTTGGACCATGTTTGGAACAAACAATGAATTAACTAATTCTGTTTTTCACATTTTCACGTCAATAAAAATCTGAGGCGCCTTCAATTCTATGCCTATAAAACATATTTTGGATTTGCCCAACTTTTTTGTACAACTAAGATTCAGTCACCGGAAATCCAAAATTGAAGCTAAATTAATGCATTTATAAATCAATACCCAATTCTCTGTGCTGGGCCTATTGTCTGCCAAGAATCTATGAATAGCAATCTGCAGGAATTATGAGATAAATGGTTTTATTACAATGCGTGCGTGAGCTGTGAGGGGGAGAAAAAAGAAGGGATCTGTGCGTATTTGTCTGTCAGAACAAATCATGTTTCACTTTCCAAAACTGCCTGGGCCGGTATAAATTATTCATGACTTGGACAATAAACCAGTGGCCTGAATGACAGCGCTGGACTCGCATGGCAGTTATCGACTCACACAACAGCATAAGAGGCACGGTAATAGAAATAGACCTCCATAAAAACGAGAATAATTAATTTCACCCAAGTACGCCCCACGTCACCTTTATGATAATGTATGTCAATGCGATTCAGTCACAGGCGCATAAATACAACTGTGGAGGAAACAAGATGGGCGGGTCTCACATTGGATTTTATGGATGTATAAAGTTATATGTAAGGTCGTTATCCCCTGCGCTCGTGTGATCCGTTTGGTTTGTCTGTCCCTCGTTTTTGTTCACTTTTCAAAGAGTTTTAAAAGAGCGTGAAACAAAGTCAAAACTGTCCATGCTTTTAAATGTAGATTTTCTTTTTCTTTTTCGAAATGTCTTTTAAATATGTGATGTTTTAACATTTTAAATCTTTCCTCTGCCCCAGGTCACCTGTGAAAGAGAAGTTTGGATCTTATCTGGTTAAATAAAGGTTAATTAAAAGATAAATAGGTGTGCTGGGATAGGGCTGTTTGAGTTTATTTTTGGTCACAGTTAAATCCAGACATTATTCCAAAGACATTAACACTCTTACTTATTACATTTCTTTTTTTTTATCTTTACATAGCTTGACTGAATCATAGAATGTATAAATACTGCATTGGTTGGTTGATTATATCTTGAAATTGTGATTGCTCTTATTGCATAATTTATTTCTACGTTGAATCATTGGTACACTTTACATTCCGGGTTAAGCTTAACTCTTTTCGCAACTCACAAATGCAATAGTTCTCAAATTATTACTTATTTCATTGTATTTTTATTAGAGTAAGTCTGCCTTCACTACTATACATACTGTAGAGCATAACTGGGGCTAAGCCTGGATCTCAACCTGGACTTGACCAGGACTGAGTCAGGACTGGGACAGTTTGGAGACACTTGTCCAACAACCCGAGGCCCTTAGACGCATGAGTGTGTGAGTGAGTCTGTCCCAAGACGGCTGTGGCTACATAACACCACCGAGTGAAGAGTGAATGAATAAGCACTACATTGTGCTTTGAGAGGCTTCGACAAACCTTTAAAAAGCATTACAAGTTTAAGGAATTGTTATTATTATTATTAACAGGACCAAATCAAGTCTTCATCAGGACTAAAGTGGAGACAAGGTGTCCAGGTTGGAATGCATCTGTGTTGAGTTCTTTATCAGACGAGCAGCTTAGAGGGTTTATGTATCAGACCAACACTGCGATACTAGATGTTTTTATAGTGGTACCAAAACGCTCAGTGATCATATTTACTATAATGTAATTTAGCTTTTTGTGAGGTGATATTTGTCCCCAAGTCTGCCGACAGCTCCTTCTTAAAATGTTCAACGCTGTCTCTGTCATATAATGGAAGGACATGTGGATATCTGGAACAGTCCGAGCAGTGTCGTAGTATTACACCCAGAAACAACTCATGGTGTTACAGTGTTACATCTCGCTCCAGTCTTCTGTTCACACGTTCACCTGCAGCATATGACGAATTAGATCAGACTATATAACAGCCACGCCTGGTTATGTTACACGTATTGCATGTGGTAATTAAAAACAATGGACAAGCCTCGAAATAACGGGTCGAACACGGTCAATGACCGACGCCAAAATCAGTTTTGACCGACTCAAAACTAAAGGCACCGGACATACTGACCGACGCTAATTTTCCGCGGCGCGGTGAACATACCCACAGCGATTCATATGCACAAACTGGGCGCGCTACACTACAGTCCACGATTATTGTTGTAGTTGTACAGCGGCGGAAGCAGCGTAGCACATGTGCGCGCTGAGAAACACCACGCTGCTGCTGTCAAACACAAACAAACACCAGCGGCTGCAAGGACACTCACGTTTTGTGCCCGTGACACACGTGCCCCCAAATAGTGGGGGCACGTGTGACCCCATTTGGAATTTTCTAATAGCTCATTCACTCCGCAGCGTCAAAGCGTCCAATTTACAATGTGGACGCGTGTTTTTGCGGCGTGAATCTTGCGTTTTGAGCAACACGTCAGGGGCGTTTGATCGTCGGACGCTTTGGACGTGCCACCAGAGCGGCCCAGAGAGACAGGGAGAGAAAGAGAGAGGGAGAGAGAGAGAGAGAGAGAGAGGGAGGGAGGGAAAGAGAGAGAGAGAGAGAGAGAGGGAGGGAAAGAGAGAGGGAGAGAGAGAGAGAGGGAGGGAAAGAGAGAGGGAGAGAGAGAGAGAGGGAGGGAAAGAGAGAGGGAGAGAGAGAGAGAGGGAGGGAAAGAGAGAGGGAGAGAGAGAAGAGGAGACATGTAGTTCCAGAGTGTAATCTTACCTGTGAATGCTTTTTTATTCCTCACAAATCAAACAAAGTTTCAAGCCCCTCCCCCGAGCATTACCATGGAGCTCATCTCACTAATGAATGATACAATGCTTAAAAGAGCTACAATGAGGTGCCAATAAGCATACTTTTATATTATTTAATCCATTTGTGGCCATTTTATTTTTAAATGAATACACTGTATTAAAGAGTAGGGAAGTTAATTGTTTCTTACTTTTTTCTGATAATGAAAGTGAATAATCGTAAAATCTTGATATTTCTCCTCATGATAATCGTGACTAAAATAAATATTGCGACATCCCTAATAACTAATGTCAAAGTGTATGTCGCGCTTGTCTTCACTGTGACTGACGTGGAGACGAGGACAGACCACCGTGTCCACTGTGTCTTTAATGTTGCAGCGACAGCATGAAGCCAAATGAATTACACATCAATAAAACACTTGTGACCAATTTGACAGGGACGTAAAAATAATTATTTCAAGGCTTGATGCACAAATATGTTGGTCTTCACGTGTGGAACGTGTATGAGTCTGTAGCAGAGTGCATCAGCTGGTCGTGAGTGAAGTTGATCCTAACCTTACGTCGATCTTAGCTACGCCCGACGTAGTGAGAAACGAGGGTATTCTATTGTTGCTTGGAAACATCATAAATTCTCTAGTTTAATAGTGTAAATTATAGTTCAGTGAATGTTAAGGGCTGAAAGTTCTTTTTGATGAACTCAAACTACTGAGTTGAATTTACGAGCCAATGGTGAGTCTAATTAATATATGCGCGCCGCTGTAAATAATATGTGTATATTCTGACCATTAATACCTCTTTTCATATCAATGTGAGTCCAGTAAACAGGGATACAGCCATAATCAATGTTTAATGTAGAAGGTAATGTTTACAATGAAGTGCTACCACTACATTTACAACTCTCACTGCTCAGACAGGCCTCAGATCACAACGTTTCATAAATAATATGTCTTTTAATCCTGATTTCAAACAATTGTCCATAGTGAATATAATCCAGCATGTTGTTGTTGTTGTCAACAGCAGTAGTGTGTGTGTTATAAGTCCCATGTTGTCACTTGTGTGAAGAAGTTCTCTTTTATTCTTGCGTTAGTACCCGAGTTCAGAGTATTTAAGAGTCATGAATGGTCAGAGCGACACAAACACTCTGGAGCTGCCTTTAGCTGCACTTCATCAGACACAAACTACTGCACAGAACAATGGAGCTGCGTTAAATATTGGGGCATTAATCTGTCGAGAAATTGGATACAATGGCTGTATTCTATGGAGAGTTTAAGCTTTAAAACAAGGTATAACATTCCCAGGTGGAATATTGGCTATGGACCAGAGTTTGTCCGGAAGCCGATATTTCTCCAAGTTCCTAATCTAGAGTTCTGCTTGTATTTTAATTGTATTCCCTGTTCCATGTTCTTGTCACCCACAGCCATGGTTGACATCAGTCTCTCAAACAATCGCCTCGCAGGCCAAATCCACTATTATTCCCTCCATCATCCTTCTGTTTTCATCTTGTGTACAAGCTGCAATAGCAGAACGATCACCTCAGCCGCTCATCTCTTCAGCACTAAAACGAACCAAATGAATGCGCTCTACATCAATGCACTATTCACTCTCACGTTAATAAGTAAAGAGGGTTAAGACCGTGCATTGAACCCTCGACCTGCGGGTTATTGGACAAACACTACATTTGTCTCCGTGCCATTTAACTGCATTTCTCTGAGCCGCACTCACTTCCCCATACCACGCGCCTCATAGGTTATATTATAAATCAGTGCAGCTTTTAACAGCCTGCTCTTAATGACAACCCTCGTGGGACTTACTTCTTGAATAATTTAATCACCTATAGGTGCCGTCTATCCAAGAATAAAACAAGTGGGCTGAATTTGAACCCGTAGAACTCAATTTGCAAAAAAGCTCGAAGAAAGCACCTCACTTACAGAGCAGCCGTCATTATAATTATACAGCCGGTGACACAGCTGTCTTCCACTCCAAGAGATGATCATTTTCTAATCAAGACCAAAAAAACTCACTCCATAGAAAATCCTGTGCGAAAAATAACAATGCCTAGAAAGAATATATCTTAATTAGACTTTGAAACGTCTACATGTCTATTATTAATGTAATCAAAAGCGGACAGTTAACTGAATCTGAATATAGTCTTGTACTCGAGACACTAAGAAAAAGAATGATGGTCGGACACTTGGCCAGAGATGGGTGTTTTTTAAGCCTGGAGTCCTAGAGGATTATTTCTCATCAAGGTCTGCAGATGGACATTAGCCTAAACAAATGTAAAATATATAATATAGGAAAGTCAGGGCTCTAATCAGGAGGTAATGGAGAAGAATAAAAAGTGTCGCCGTCACGTTCCACTGAGCACTGACCATAGAGACTGATGCACCGCCATCTTGGAGTCATCTTCCAAACCTTATTAAAATCCCACGGACAGAAACATAATAACATCGTAGCATCTGAAAACAACCAATAGAGAAAAACTGATTGAATGAATAAGCGACCGGCGCTAGCTGTTTGTGCGGCGCGGATTACTTCACCGCACAGACATCGCCGCCGCCACTGCCTTTTACCAAACAGAATGAATGAATGAGTACAACACAATCCCGTTACACTTTTGCTTTATTTTTTTTCATTTTTACAACCGGTGAGACATTTTCTCGCCGTCAACAGATGCGAGCTGGACCCGGCGACTCTCTTCTGCTCCTCCAACAGCGCCGAGCCTTGATAACAGGCGCCAGATCGAAACGCGTGATTGAGGAGGAGGACGCGGTGGGCAGTCCATTTTCCCCTCCCCGCAATTCAGCTGTAATCGTGGCGCCGCAGGAGCCGGATCTATCTGTTTCTCTCGCTTTCTTTCCCACCACGTTTCGCCGCCCGACATACATCCTATCGCCGCAGCTTGTGTCGCGTTATCTAACCTGAGCAAACGCCAACTCTGCCCAGGAGCTGTATTAGAGCGGTCGAGAAGTTTGTGCGCCTCGATAAGGAGAGCGGTGTTTACAGGCGGCGGACTGATACGAGACCATATCTGCTTGAATAGAACGCAGCGCCTCGTAAAGCGGCGACCAAAAAAAGAAAACAAGTGCGCGAAGATGCAGGATGACGGCGTTCAAAAAAGTGATGAATGTTACTATGGCGACGCTGATTCGGAGGATAGATTGGGAGGGATGTAAGAAGTTGGCATCGAGACGTATAGATTTATTCATTTATAAAAAGGATCGTCAGCCCACAGAGTGTGAAAGAATATCAAATGAAAAGTTTTGATGCTTGAGAATCCTTTACCTCAACAGTAACTTTTAGATACTTAAGGGAACAGAGATTTGATATAAATAAGAACCCTCCAGGGGATTCTTCTCAAAATAATATACCGTGCTTTCCGGAGTATAAGTCGCACCAGCCAAAAAATGCAAAATAGAGAAGAAAAACACGTATATAAGTCGCACTGGAGTATAAGTCGCATTTTTGGAGGAAATTTATGTGACAAAATCCAAGACCAAGAACAGACATTTAATCTTGAAATGTAATTTAAAATAATAACAGATGAGAGAACATGGTGAATAGGTGTACGTATGCTAACGCTAACACCTTCAGCTACATGAGGCACAGACAGAACTGTGGTAAGTGTCTGGTATGTTAACGTAACATATGAACAGTTATTCAGATAACTATAGCATAAAGAACATGCAAACAAGTTTACCAAAGCATCAGTTTTACCCCAAATCACTAAATCCATTGAATTCTTCTTCCTCTGTGTCACTTCTAAACAACTCCACAAACTCCAGAGGTAGAGGAAGTGCAGATTCTTCTTCTGCGTCGCTTAGAGCCTAGAGCGCCCTCTTGTGGTTGCAAGTGTGAAAATAACAAATAATATCACACATAAGTCGCACCCCGGGAAAAACTATGAAGAATACAGTAAATGTATTATCAGTAGCATATTACTACCGTTTTATGCAGAGGCTAATTTGATTTTTGCACATCACTTGTATGCTCGTACTATAATTTGATATTGCTCATTTGTTTTTGTTTTTTTAATGCATGATTCAGATGTAATTTGTTGAAGAGTTGCTATTGATATTTTTGAGGCGTGAATTTGGTTATGAATGCTAAAAACGTGCTAACGTGAAAGCAGAGCTCAGAATGAAACAGTGTGTTTAGTGTCTCTCGGGCTCACCGTGGATAAACCTCGCTCAAGTGTTTGGTGTCATCATCAGCTGTATCATCCCTGAAGTGCGGCGCGATTGCTTTTCAGGCAAACAATCATATCCCAGAACCCCTCTGTTCACCGAGACTCCTTCATAAACCACTCTGTTTGATGACAAGCACAACAACCGCACAGCGCCGGTTAACATCTATATAAAGATTGTGTTGTTTTTATTTTTATACAGGAATTAATACACATTGTAGCTGCAACAGTTTCCACATACTGGAGGTTACAAAAAGTCTCACAAGCCATTAGAAAAATTGCACTCAAACATCAAATCCTTTATTCTTTTATTTATTGTATTTGGCATTTGTCTTTTTTCTAGCTGGGTGCCCACCTGTAGCCCTCTACCTGTCACACAATATTTGAAGTGTTATAAAGAGGGGCTGGGACTCTGGTGTGACACACGTAAACACAAACGTTGGGTGATGCTTCCACAAAAAGGGTTTAAAGGTAACATCTGCAGTACGTCATGTTGAAGGATGTTAATTAGGCCAGAAGACTTAACATAAAACATCTGGGTGTCATTAATTGACCCAATTAACTTTAGGTTAGGGGGATTTTTCAGACACCACCTTCTGCCACAAAGCTTCGGAAGAGGTTTGGAAATGCAAAATATTATTCTGAATAGTTCAAATTGAATTCATCACGTGCCCATTATTATTGTAAATGTGTGCTTTTGATGCCCATTCTAGTGCAATGATGTATAATGGCTTATTTTATGCACTTACAGTAACTCATTTTGTAAAAGGGGAAAAGGTAGGATGTTAATTTTTCATGTACAGTAGAAAATATCCTTTCAAAAGTGTTCAAAAACATCCTGACATTTTACAAATCACTTTCACGCGTACATTTTAGTGTGTTTAAAAACATGATGTAACGTCCTTGCTCTTTAGTCCAAACAAATGTGAAATGTCCAACAGAAATGGAAGAAACAACACGTTCTCTGTAATGACAGTTTGTTTGTGGTTTATCCCTGTCCACTACCTTTTTATCAGAGCCCACCTACTAAATAGCAGTGCTTAAAATGTGTTAAAATGTCATTCCGTAACTTTGGGAGAGACTCGTGCGCGGAAAAGCAGAGAAAATGAAAGGTGCGTATGGATCACGGGAGAGGAGGGTTTGCAGTGTGGTAAATATTTGACGCTTTAGTTTGCTGAAGATACATTATTTATTGTCTTGCTCTTTTATTCATACAAGCAGACACACATTTTGACAGGTTTTAAAGCCGACATACAGGTTTTAAAGCCGGCATACTGTTTCACACATTAATAAATGCATTTAAATCAATACATTTTGAAACAAAGCAAACATAAATGTGTTATTTTACATGTACATATACCGTATTTTCCGGACTATAAGTTGCACCTTTTTTCATAGTTTTGGCCGGGGTGCGACTTATTCTTATATTTATACTTATATACTTATACTCCGGAGCAACTTATATGTGATATTATTTGTTACTTTCACACTTGCAACTGCATTTCATACTCCAGTGCGACTTATATATGTTTCTTCTTCTCTATTGTGCATTTTTTGGCTGATGCGACTTATACTCCGGAAAATACGTATCACACAAATAACACAAATAACCTTTTTCAGGAAGTTTTCCTGAAGTTTGGCATTGAATTAACATCAAACTAAGAAAATAATTAATCCAAATTCATTTTAAATCAATATATGTATTCATTTGTTTACATGATATATTTATTATTTTGAGTTATGACATAGGTTCTTTGTTGTATTTGACCAGTGTATGACGTGTTATATGTTATTACTGGACAAACCTTCACCTTCACATCACCAGTGCGCTACCCAGTGCCAGACATGCACGCTTGCCTCTGGGCGGCCCTAATTAGCCGCAGTTAGCTGGAGCTGTGCTATGCCCTTGAGTGATGCGGGTGTTAGTTGTCACTGATGTTTTTGAGTTATGTCCTGTTTTGCTGTTATGTCACAATTGGTCAGATGAATGATCACAGCAATATATCCACTCTTCTCCCAGCCATCCATCACACGTCACACTGCCCACACAAATAAACATGTACCATATCCACTGCAGCTGCCTCTGAGGTCTTTGGGGACAGCAACTGATGAGGAATAATAAAGATGTTATGCCTTTATTTATTCACATACGCATTTAAAATACTTTGAAGAGCACTGTGTTATAACATGGTATTACAGGTGGTTACACGCTGCATTATGGCTGTTATGCATTATATTACAGTGTGTTTAGATGTCATTACTAGTTTTTATGCATTGCTTTACTGTCAGGTTACATGTTATTACAGGTGGTTACACATTACTTTACTTAGATTTAGATCTTATTACTTGTTGTTACACTAGCTTTACTATCAGGTTGCATGTTATTACTTGTTGTTACACTTGCTTTACTATCAGGTTTCATGTTATTATGGTAGTTACACATTACTTTACTTAGCTTTACATGCTTTTACTTGTTGTTACACTTACTTTACTATCAGGTTACATGCTATCACTGGCTGTTACAGATCACGTCTGCATTTGGTTTACATAATATTGCAGTTTTGTTACATGGCGATTACATGTTATTACTGGCTGTTTACTTTACAGTTGGTTCATGTGTTATTACTGATGTTTTCACATTCCGTTACTGCACTTTACAAGGTATTACCGGTAGCTACATATCAAGTCATATGTTATTACTGGTTGTTACACGTAGCCCTACTATCGAGTTACATATTATTGTTGATGGTTACACATTGCGTTACTTGGTTTTACAGGTTACTATTGGTTGTCACAGTCGGTATAAATGTATTACAGGTTGTTACACAGGGCTTTACACTGCACTTGATGTTTTGTGTGTAGTTTAAGTTAATTGGAGGGTATGTGTGTCCCCAGATACAGGGTACACATGTTCAAATAAATAGCTTTGACTAATAACAACTGTAATGGTGATTTATTTTTGACTTTTTTCGATTTTTGGCCTCGTTATTTAAGTTTTCAATTGGTGTTTTGGTTCACAAGATTATTATCCAATGAGAAAGCGGATCGTCTGATGCATGATCCACTAAAACAGCAATCTTTCTCAATGTCAAGTCACCACCAACAGAGAACAACCACGACGAGGGCTCGTAGCACTAGCTGTTGTTGAACACTGGAGACATCTCTTTTGCACGCGGCTTGCATCATTTCCCTCGCCACTTTGCTAACATTTTTCAGTTTTGTAGATTCAACAGAGCAGTTGGTGTAAAATGAATACATACCATGTCACCACTCTCTCCTGCAATACATTCAGAGGGCACAATAGCGTATGCAGTTTGATAACATTTAGAGTGATAAAGTGGTATAAATAAGCCTCTACTTCAGAATACATCCACTTTGCATATCAATATTAAGCTATCTTGCTCCATCCTTCATAGTATTGTGGTAATCAGACACACGTATAAGGCAAGGCGGTTTTATTATACAAGGAACAATGCATTCAAATCCCAATACAAACAAATAAATTCTACTGCAACTTCTATTTCTGTGTTAAAGTACTGTATATGCTCTGTGTACGCTCTGCTAATCTGTCTACTCAGAAAACACTGATTGCAAGTGCAAAATGGAACCGTAGATCCAACAACAAGTCTTTGATCAATTCTGATTATAATTGCCTGTAAATAGACCTGAAGTGGTTGGAAAAGTACACAAACTCAGTATCAGAGTTCAAAGCGTGGGCTATATGGTTTATGTGGGGTTTTTTAAATGTATAACTTTTTTACATTTTACGTCAACAATGTTAAATGGAACATATCAGACTGCAAAATATCAAAACGTCTCCGGTTAGATACACCCGTCCGTCAAAGATTGTGCATGTAAACTCAATGCCTCGGTCTGAACGCACATTATGATATCCTCAGGTACTTAGAATTTAACTTAATCATAATTTTACATTTTGTTTCTTGTAAACTGCTAAATTGATCTAAAACTGCTTTGTAATAGAAGTGTGTCCGTTGACTTCCTGTCCAAAAAAACGAATAAGCCCCGCCTCTTCACAGTGACATTTCACCATAACAAACAGCACATTGTCATTTACATGTTTTTGTTGTTAAAAAGTGGCTAACGGACATTTTAGAACAGTACATGTATCACTCACAGCACTCGGAGCGCTCGGGCATGTTGCAGGACAAAACAGGATTACTCATGCGTGAATCAATCCAAAACCGATGTCCCATAAAAATAGTAAACATCATATGTGTGGTATTCCGAGGGCCATTTAGCTTAGCTCTTCTTTCCATAGTGGCTAAACTAGATTAAATCATCCAAAGTCTATAAAACGCAACAACGTCACCTGGGAGTTGGCCCAGGACGAGCTAAAGATAAGGCACGTAGGTTCATTGTTGATAGACAGAGACTTGAAGTTAGCAAAAATACATGTTTATTTATACATTGTCAATAAATTAGTTTCTGGATGGACATTACAGTTGGGAAAAGTAAAGCATTGTTCATTGTTGGACGTTAATTTCCCAAACAGTTTATGTCATTCACAAAATCCAGAACTCAGATGATTGGACCGGAAGAGTGTAAAAGAACGGTCAGGCAAAGCAAGGAAAGGCTAGTCAAGGCAAGGCACAGTGCACACTAGCTCCGTGGCTCAGATCTGCAGTTGTAGCTGGAGAAGTGCGACGGAGGCCTGGACAGACGGCGAACAATAACACGCCCGATAGCCGGCATAACGGGCGGCACACAGAACGTGCGGGCCCCTGGCAGCGAGCACTGAGAGTGGCGTGCGCGGCGTAAACACCGGGAGACCGGAAGTAAGAGCAAGAGGTCAGAGGGCAAAAGGTAAGAAAGAAAGCGCTTTTAAAACTGGTTGACGTCACCATCAGCCAAGTCTGATCAGTGGTAGAGCCCGCCTGCAGGCTATACTGCCACATATGTATTTAAATCTACGAATAGTAAGAAACTGCAGAGCAAGTCAGCAATAACAGAATCACTAAACAGTTCGAACGAAAGAAAACAGTTGCAAAGCACTGTAAGTTTGCTGTAACAAACACAGAAAGATGTGCAGTATTCTTAGTTTTATTTTAGTGCAATTAAAGATGCTAAAGTTGTGCTAGAGACTCGCGAGCGTGAACCACCTGCCCACAGCTGCAGACCTCTAAAGAGAGGCAAATGTGCTGAACAAGGAGCAGGTCAGCGTGATACTGTTTCTATAAAAAGCACAAATAGGACAAACCACTAAAAATAAAATATGCTTATCATTTTCATATGATTGTAAAAAAGCTAAGTTCATCAAAGTTCCTGAACCTTGCGTTGGAGCTTCAAATGAGCATGAACCACTTGTCTACTGCCAGGGGAGGAAAGTAGGCTCATCAATTACAAATACTGTAATTGAGTACATTATTACCCCGGGCTGACGCCGCACCCCGTCCAGCTGCAGAGGAGAGGAGCTCAGACCACACGGCGTGCAGTGGATCCTCTCGCCGCACGTGCACATTACGTCATAACCGGCGATACAGGGTCACAAAGTGTGCTGCGCCACATCAGCTGTTAAACATCCGTACTTACCCTTCGTTTGAAGACCTATTAAGCAGAAATGTTTGCGCTCCTTTTTTTAGTATTTTGAAATGTATCTCCATTTTATTTTCCCCTGGGGAGGGTCTTAAAAAACACGGAGGAGCAGTTCTGGATTACCAAGAGAAAGTATGTTTTGGGGGGCTTATTATGAGTAAACTTCATGATACCGTATTTTATGGATTCTAATCGCTCCGGAGTATGAATTCCTCCAGCCAAAAAATGCATAATAGAGAAGAAAAAACATATATAGGTCGCTCTGGAGTATAAGTCGCATTTTTGGGGGACATTTCTTTGATAAAATCCAAAACCAAGAACAGACATTTCATCTTGAAATGCAGTTTAAAATAATAACAGATGAGAGAACATGATGAATAGGTGTACGTATGCTAACGCTAACACCTTCAGCTACATGACGTATGCTAACGCTAACACCTTCAGCTACATGAGGCACAGACAGAACTGTGGTAAGTGTCTGGTATGTTAACGTAACATATTAACAGTTATTCAGATAACTATAGCATAAAGAACATGCTAACAAGTTTACCAAAGCATCAGTTTTACCCCAAATCACTAAATCCATTGAATTCTTCTTCCTCTGTGTCACTTCTAAACAACTCCACAAACTCCAGAGGAAGAGGAAGTGCAGATTCTTCTTCTGTGTCGCTTAGAGCCTAGAGCGCCCTCTTGTGAAATACAGTTGCCAGTGTGAAAATAATAAATATTATCACATATATGTCGTATATAAAATGTATATACATCTTATATGATATTATTCATTATTTTCGCACCCCGGCCAAAACTGTGTAAAAAGGTGCGACTTATCATCCGGAAAATATGGAAATAAAACTTGCCAAGAGCAGGACTCTTTGAAGGCACTAATAGTACTTTATTAAAAAGGCACAGGTAGTACGTGAGAAAAGCCCCAGTGGAATGTTACTTGTGGATATGCTGCAGAAGTATGTGGGGAACATATGACAGGGTATTAGTCTAAAACGTGTTAAATCCAGTGGCAGTCAGCACTGGGCAGTCTATCAGGAGCTTAGCACGGCAGAATGTCAGGCGCCTTTTCCTTGTGAGAGCGCTTGATCACGGTACAGTCTATTCAACACGCCATTGTGAGGCGTTTTCAAGACACATTAGGAACCGCACCGGGCCTGAACTGTTCCCACGGAAACGAGTGCCGTAATCTCACATGCCCAGACCGTCGCAGCTGCCGTTTCTAATTTTAACTGCGTATCCTTTATGTAAATATTGTGGATATTATGCGCGCGGACACCGTATATTGAAACAGGATTCTATGAAAGCGATGCATTTCAGAGTTTGACCCTAACATGAGACCGTTTGACCCTAACATGAGACTGTGGGACCCTAACATGAAACAGTTGACCCTAACATGAGACTGTGTGACCCTAACATGAGACTGTGACCCTAACATGAGACTGTTTGACCCTAACATGAGACTGTGTGACCCTAAAATGGGACTGTGTGACCCTAACATGAAACTGTTTGACCCTAACATGAAACTGTTTGACCCTAACATGAAACTGTTTGACCCTAACATGAGACTGTTTGACCCTAACGTGAAACTGTTTGACCCTAACATGAGACTGTGTGACCCTAACATGAGACTGTGAGACCCTAACATGAGACTGTGTGACCCTAACATGAGACCGTTTGACCCTAACATGAGACTGTGACCCTAACATGAGACTGTGGGACCCTAACATGAGACTGTGTGACCCTAACATGAGACTGTGTGACCCTAACATGAGACTGTGGGACCCTAACATGAGACTGTTTGACCCTAACATGAGACTGTTTGACCCTAACATGAGACTGTGGGACCCTAACATGAAACTGTTTGACCCTAACATGAGACTGTGTGACCCTAACATGAAACTGTGTGACCCTAACATGAGACTGTGTGACCCTAACATGAAACTGTTTGACCCTAACATGAAACAGTTTGACCCTAACATGAGACTGTGTGACCCTAACATGAGACTGTGTGACCCTAACATGAGACTGTTTGACCCTAACATGAGACTGTTTGACCCTAACATGAAACTGTGTGACCCTAACATGAGACTGTTTGACCCTAACGTGAAACTGTTTGACCCTAACATGAGACTGTGTGACCCTAACATGAGACTGTGTGACCCTAACATGAGACTGTGAGACCCTAACATGAGACTGTGTGACCCTAACATGAGACCGTTTGACCCTAACATGAGACTGTGACCCTAACATGAGACTGTGTGACCCTAACATGAGACTGTGGGACCCTAACATGAGACTGTGTGACCCAAACATGAGACTGTGTGACCCTAACATGAGACTGTGGGACCCTAACATGAGACTGTTTGACCCTAACATGAGACTGTTTGACCCTAACATGAGACTGTGGGACCCTAACATGAAACTGTTTGACCCTAACATGAGACTGTGTGACCCTAACATGAAACAGTTTGACCCTAACATGAGACTGTGTGACCCTAACATGAAACTGTGTGACCCTAACATGAGACTGTGTGACCCTAACATGAGACTGTTTGACCCTAACATGAGACTGTTTGACCCTAACATGAAACTGTGTGACCCTAACATGAGACTGTGTGACCCGAACATGAGACTGTTTGACCCTAACATGAAACTATGTGACCCTAACATGAGACTGTGTGACCCTAACATGACACTGTGACCCTAACATGAGACTGTGTGACCCTAATATGAGACTGTGGGACCCTAACATGAGACTGTGTGACCCTAACATGAGACCGTTTGACCCTAACATGAGACCGTTTGACCCTAACGTGAGACTGTGACCCGAACATGAGACTGTGTGACCCGAACATGAGACCGCTTGACCCTAACATGAGACTGTGTGACCCTAACATGAGACTGTGACCCTAACATGAGACTGTGTGACCCTAACATGAGACTGTGCGACCCTAACATGAGACCGTTTGACCCTAACATGAGACCGTTTGACCCTAACATGAGACTCTGTGACCCTAACATGAGACTATGTGACCCTAACATGAGACTGTGTGACCCTAACATGAGACTGTGTGACCCTAACATGAAACTGTTTGACCCGAACATGAGACTGTTTGACCCTAACATGAGACCATTTGACCCTAACATGAGACTGTGTGACCCTAACATGAGACCGTTTGACCCTAACATGAGACCGTTTGACCCTAACATGAGACCGTTTGATCCTAACATGAGACCGTTTGACCCTAACATGAGACTGTGTGACCCTAACATGAGACCGTTTGACCCTAACATGAGACGTTTGACCCTAACATGAGACCGTGTGACCCTAACATGAGACCGTTTGACCCTAACATGAGACACAAATAATACATCACATTTCACAGCAGAAATCCAGTTTCTACTCATATCTTAGTGGATCTGATGAATATTTTGGTCATTTTCTCACTGTAGTGCCAGAGGTCGTGAGGTGTTTGATGAGGTGGATTCCTCTGCTCCTGGACTTGACTTCACGCTTCCTCTGCTCCTGGACTTGACTTCACGCTTCCTCTGCTCCTGGACTTGACTTCACGCTTCCTCTGCTCCTGGACTTGACTTCACGCTTCCTCTGCTCCTTGACTTCACGCTTCCTCTGCTCCTGGACTTGACTTCACGCTTCCTCTGCTCCTGGACTTGACTTCACGCTTCCTCTGCTCCTGGACTTGACTTCACGCTTCCTCTGCTCCTGGACTTGACTTCACGCTTCCTCTGCTCCTGAACTTGACTTCACGCCTCCTCTGCTCCTGGACTTGACTTCGCGCTTCCTCTGCTCCTGGACTTGACTTCGCGCTTCCTCTGCTCCTGGACTTGACTTCACGCTTCCTCTGCTCCTGGACTTGACTTCACGCTTCCTCTGCTCCTGGACTTGACTTCGCGCTTCCTCTGCTCCTGGACTTGACTTCGCGCTTCCTCTGCTCCTGGACTTGACTTCACGCTTCCTCTGCTCCTGGACTTGACTTCACGCTTCCTCTGCTCCTGGACTTGACTTCACGCTTCCTCTGCTCCTGGACTTGACTTCACGCTTCCTCTGCTCCTGGACTTGACTTCGCGCTTCCTCTGCTCCTGGACTTGACTTCGCGCTTCCTCTGCTCCTGGACTTGACTTCACGCTTCCTCTGCTCCTGGACTTGACTTCACGCTTCCTCTGCTCCTGGACTTGACTTCGCGCTTCCTCTGCTCCTGGACTTGACTTCGCGCTTCCTCTGCTCCTGGACTTGACTTCACGCTTCCTCTGCTCCTGGACTTGACTTCACGCTTCCTCTGCTCCTGGACTTGACTTCACGCTTCCTCTGCTCCTGGACTTGACTTCACGCTTCCTCTGCTCCTGGACTTGACTTCACGCTTCCTCTGCTCCTGGACTTGACTTCACGCTTCCTCTGCTCCTGGACTTGACTTCACGCTTCCTCTGCTCCTGGACTTGACTTCACGCTTCCTCTGCTCCTGGACTTGACTTCGCGCTTCCTCTGCTCCTGGACTTGACTTCACGCTTCCTCTGCTCCTGGACTTGACTTCACGCTTCCTCTGCTCCTGGACTTGACTTCGCGCTTCCTCTGCTCCTGGACTTGACTTCGCGCTTCCTCTGCTCCTGGACTTGACTTCACGCTTCCTCTGCTCCTGGACTTGACTTCACGCTTCCTCTGCTCCTGGACTTGACTTCACGCTTCCTCTGCTCCTGGACTTGACTTCACGCTTCCTCTGCTCCTGGACTTGACTTCACGCTTCCTCTGCTCCTTGACTTCATGCTTCCTCTGCTCCTGGACTTGACTTCACGCTTCCTCTGCTCCTGGACTTGACTTCACGCTTCCTCTGCTCCTGGACTTGACTTCGCGCTTCCTCTGCTCCTGGACTTGACTTCACGCTTCCTCTGCTCCTGGACTTGACTTCACGCTTCCTCTGCTCCTGGACTTGACTTCACGCTTCCTCTGCTCCTTGACTTCACGCTTCCTCTGCTCCTGGACTTGACTTCACGCTTCCTCTGCTCCTGGACTTGACTTCATGCTTCCTCTGCTCCTGGACTTGACTTCACGCTTCCTCTGCTCCTGGACTTGACTTCACGCTTCCTCTGCTCATGGACTTGACTTCACGCTTCCTCTGCTCCTTGACTTCATGCTTCCTCTGCTCCTGGACTTGACTTCACGCTTCCTCTGCTCCTGGACTTGACTTCACGCTTCCTCTGCTCCTGGACTTGACTTCACGCTTCCTCTGCTCCTGGACTTGACTTCACGCTTCCTCTGCTCCTGGACTTGACTTCGCGCTTCCTCTGCTCCTGGACTTGACTTCACACTTCCTCTGCTCCTGGACTTGACTTCACGCTTCCTCTGCTCCTGGACTTGACTTCGCGCTTCCTCTGCTCCTGGACTTGACTTCACGCTTCCTCTGCTCCTGGACTTGACTTCACGCTTCCTCTGCTCCTGGACTTGACTTCACGCTTCCTCTGCTCCTGGACTTGACTTCACGCTTCCTCTGTTCCTGGACTTGACTTCACGCTTCCTCTGCTCCTGGACTTGACTTCACGCTTCCTCTGCTCCTTGACTTCATGCTTCCTCTGCTCCTGGACTTGACTTCACGCTTCCTCTGCTCCTGGACTTGACTTCATGCTTCCTCTGCTCCTGGACTTGACTTCACGCTTCCTCTGCTCCTGGACTTGACTTCGCGCTTCCTCTGCTCCTGGACTTGACTTCGCGCTTCCTCTGCTCCTGGACTTGACTTCACGCTTCCTCTGCTCCTGGACTTGACTTCACGCTTCCTCTGCTCCTGGCCTTGACTTCACGCTTCCTCTGCTCCTGGACTTGACTTCACGCTTCCTCTGCTCCTGGACTTGACTTCGCGCTTCCTCTGCTCCTGGACTTGACTTCGCGCTTCCTCTGCTCCTGGACTTGACTTCACGCTTCCTCTGCTCCTGGACTTGACTTCACGCTTCCTCTGCTCCTGGACTTGACTTCACGCTTCCTCTGCTCCTGGACTTGACTTCACGCTTCCTCTGCTCCTGGACTTGACTTCACGCTTCCTCTGCTCCTGGACTTGACTTCACGCTTCCTCTGCTCCTTGACTTCATGCTTCCTCTGCTCCTGGACTTGACTTCACGCTTCCTCTGCTCCTGGACTTGACTTCATGCTTCCTCTGCTCCTGGACTTGACTTCGCGCTTCCTCTGCTCCTGGACTTGACTTCGCGCTTCCTCTGCTCCTGGACTTGACTTCGCGCTTCCTCTGCTCCTGGACTTGACTTCACGCTTCCTCTGCTCCTGGACTTGACTTCACGCTTCCTCTGCTCCTGGCCTTGACTTCACGCTTCCTCTGCTCCTGGACTTGACTTCACGCTTCCTCTGCTCCTGGACTTGACTTCGCGCTTCCTCTGCTCCTGGACTTGACTTCGCGCTTCCTCTGCTCCTGGACTTGACTTCACGCTTCCTCTGCTCCTGGACTTGACTTCACGCTTCCTCTGCTCCTGGACTTGACTTCACGCTTCCTCTGCTCCTGGACTTGACTTCACGCTTCCTCTGCTCCTGGACTTGACTTCACGCTTCCTCTGCTCCTTGACTTCATGCTTCCTCTGCTCCTGGACTTGACTTCACGCTTCCTCTGCTCCTGGACTTGACTTCACGCTTCCTCTGCTCCTGGACTTGACTTCACGCTTCCTCTGCTCCTGGACTTGACTTCACGCTTCCTCTGCTCCTGGACTTGACTTCGCGCTTCCTCTGCTCCTGGACTTGACTTCGCGCTTCCTCTGCTCCTGGACTTGACTTCACGCTTCCTCTGCTCCTGGACTTGACTTCACGCTTCCTCTGCTCCTGGACTTGACTTCACGCTTCCTCTGCTCCTGGACTTGACTTCGCGCTTCCTCTGCTCCTGGACTTGACTTCACACTTCCTCTGCTCCTGGACTTGACTTCACGCTTCCTCTGCTCCTGGACTTGACTTCGCGCTTCCTCTGCTCCTGGACTTGACTTCACGCTTCCTCTGCTCCTGGACTTGACTTCACGCTTCCTCTGCTCCTGGACTTGACTTCACGCTTCCTCTGCTCCTGGACTTGACTTCACGCTTCCTCTGTTCCTGGACTTGACTTCACGCTTCCTCTGCTCCTGGACTTGACTTCACGCTTCCTCTGCTCCTTGACTTCATGCTTCCTCTGCTCCTGGACTTGACTTCACGCTTCCTCTGCTCCTGGACTTGACTTCATGCTTCCTCTGCTCCTGGACTTGACTTCGCGCTTCCTCTGCTCCTGGACTTGACTTCACGCTTCCTCTGCTCCTGGACTTGACTTCACGCTTCCTCTGCTCCTGGACTTGACTTCACGCTTCCTCTGCTCCTGGACTTGACTTCACGCTTCCTCTGCTCCTGGACTTGACTTCACGCTTCCTCTGCTCCTGGACTTGACTTCACGCTTCCTCTGCTCCTTGACTTCATGCTTCCTCTGCTCCTGGACTTGACTTCACGCTTCCTCTGCTCCTGGACTTGACTTCATGCTTCCTCTGCTCCTGGACTTGACTTCGCGCTTCCTCTGCTCCTGGACTTGACTTCGCGCTTCCTCTGCTCCTGGACTTGACTTCGCGCTTCCTCTGCTCCTGGACTTGACTTCACGCTTCCTCTGCTCCTGGACTTGACTTCACGCTTCCTCTGCCCCTGGCCTTGACTTCACGCTTCCTCTGCTCCTGGACTTGACTTCACGCTTCCTCTGCTCCTGGACTTGACTTCGCGCTTCCTCTGCTCCTGGACTTGACTTCGCGCTTCCTCTGCTCCTGGACTTGACTTCACGCTTCCTCTGCTCCTGGACTTGACTTCACGCTTCCTCTGCTCCTGGACTTGACTTCACGCTTCCTCTGCTCCTGGACTTGACTTCACGCTTCCTCTGCTCCTGGACTTGACTTCACGCTTCCTCTGCTCCTTGACTTCATGCTTCCTCTGCTCCTGGACTTGACTTCACGCTTCCTCTGCTCCTGGACTTGACTTCACGCTTCCTCTGCTCCTGGACTTGACTTCACGCTTCCTCTGCTCCTGGACTTGACTTCACGCTTCCTCTGCTCCTTGACTTCATGCTTCCTCTGCTCCTGGACTTGACTTCACGCTTCCTCTGCTCCTGGACTTGACTTCACGCTTCCTCTGCTCCTGGACTTGACTTCACGCTTCCTCTGCTCCTGGACTTGACTTCACGCTTCCTCTGCTCCTGGACTTGACTTCATGCTTCCTCTGCTCCTGGACTTGACTTCACGCTTCCTCTGCTCCTGGACTTGACTTCACGCTTCCTCTGCTCCTTGACTTCACGCTTCCTCTGCTCCTGGACTTGACTTCACGCTTCCTCTGCTCCTTGACTTCATGCTTCCTCTGCTCCTGGACTTGACTTCACGCTTCCTCTGCTCCTGGACTTGACTTCACGCTTCCTCTGCTCCTGGACTTGACTTCGCGCTTCCTCTGCTCCTGGACTTGACTTCACGCTTCCTCTGCTCCTGGACTTGACTTCACGCTTCCTCTGCTCCTGGACTTGACTTCGCGCTTCCTCTGCTCCTGGACTTGACTTCACGCTTCCTCTGCTCCTGGACTTGACTTCACGCTTCCTCTGCTCCTGGACTTGACTTCACGCTTCCTCTGCTCCTGGACTTGACTTCACGCTTCCTCTGTTCCTGGACTTGACTTCACGCTTCCTCTGCTCCTGGACTTGACTTCACGCTTCCTCTGCTCCTTGACTTCATGCTTCCTCTGCTCCTGGACTTGACTTCACGCTTCCTCTGCTCCTGGACTTTACTTCATGCTTCCTCTGCTCCTGGACTTGACTTCACGCTTCCTCTGCTCCTGGACTTGACTTCACGCTTCCTCTGCTCCTGGACTTGACTTCACGCTTCCTCTGCTCCTGGACTTGACTTCGCGCTTCCTCTGCTCCTGGACTTGACTTCGCGCTTCCTCTGCTCCTGGACTTGACTTCGCGCTTCCTCTGCTCCTGGACTTGACTTCACGCTTCCTCTGCTCCTGGACTTGACTTCACGCTTCCTCTGCTCCTGGCCTTGACTTCACGCTTCCTCTGCTCCTTGACTTCACGCTTCCTCTGCTCCTGGACTTGACTTCACGCTTCCTCTGCTCCTGGACTTGACTTCACGCTTCCTCTGCTCCTGGACTTGACTTCACGCTTCCTCTGCTCCTGGACTTGACTTCACGCTTCCTCTGCTCCTGAACTTGACTTCACGCGTCCTCTGCTCCTGGACTTGACTTCACGCTTCCTCTGCTCCTGGACTTGACTTCGCGCTTCCTCTGGTCCTGGACTTGACTTCACGCTTCCTCTGCTCCTGGACTTGACTTCACGCTTCCTCTGCTCCTGGACTTGACTTCACGCTTCCTCTGCTCCTGGACTTGACTTCGCGCTTCCTCTGCTCCTGGACTTGACTTCACGCTTCCTCTGCTCCTGGACTTGACTTCACGCTTCCTCTGCTCCTGGACTTGACTTCACGCTTCCTCTGCTCCTGGACTTGACTTCACGCTTCCTCTGCTCCTTGACTTCATGCTTCCTCTGCTCTTGGACTTGACTTCACGCTTCCTCTGCTCCTGGACTTGACTTCACGCTTCCTCTGCTCCTGGACTTGACTTCGCGCCTCCTCTGCTCCTGGACTTGACTTCACGCTTCCTCTGCTCCTGGCCTTGACTTCACGCTTCCTCTGCTCCTTGACTTCACGCTTCCTCTGCTCCTGGACTTGACTTCACGCTTCCTCTGCTCCTGGACTTGACTTCACGCTTCCTCTGCTCCTGGACTTGACTTCACGCTTCCTCTGCTCCTGGACTTGACTTCACGCTTCCTCTGCTCCTGAACTTGACTTCACGCGTCCTCTGCTCCTGGACTTGACTTCACGCTTCCTCTGCTCCTGGACTTGACTTCGCGCTTCCTCTGCTCCTGGACTTGACTTCACGCTTCCTCTGCTCCTGGACTTGTCTTCACGCTTCCTCTGCTCCTGGACTTGACTTCACGCTTCCTCTGCTCCTGGACTTGACTTCGCGCTTCCTCTGCTCCTGGACTTGACTTCACGCTTCCTCTGCTCCTGGACTTGACTTCACGCTTCCTCTGCTCCTGGACTTGACTTCACGCTTCCTCTGCTCCTGGACTTGACTTCACGCTTCCTCTGCTCCTGGACTTGACTTCACGCTTCCTCTGCTCCTGGACTTGACTTCACGCTTCCTCTGCTCCTTGACTTCATGCTTCCTCTGCTCTTGGACTTGACTTCACGCTTCCTCTGCTCCTGGACTTGTCTTCACGCTTCCTCTGCTCCTGGACTTGACTTCGCGCTTCCTCTGCTCCTGGACTTGACTTCACGCTTCCTCTGCTCCTGGACTTGACTTCACGCTTCCTCTGCTCCTGGACTTGACTTCACGCTTCCTCTGCTCCTGGACTTGACTTCACGCTTCCTCTGCTCCTTGACTTCACGCTTCCTCTGCTCCTGGACTTGACTTCACGCTTCCTCTGCTCCTGGACTTGACTTCACGCTTCCTCTGCTCCTGGACTTGACTTCACGCTTCCTCTGCTCCTGGACTTGACTTCACGCTTCCTCTGCTCCTGGACTTGACTTCACGCTTCCTCTGCTCCTTGACTTCATGCTTCCTCTGCTCCTGGACTTGACTTCACGCTTCCTCTGCTCCTGGACTTGACTTCACGCTTCCTCTGCTCCTGGACTTGACTTCACGCTTCCTCTGCTCCTGGACTTGACTTCACGCTTCCTCTGCTCCTGGACTTGACTTCACGCTTCCTCTGCTCCTGGACTTGACTTCACGCTTCCTCTGCTCCTGGACTTGACTTCACGCTTCCTCTGCTCCTTGACTTCACGCTTCCTCTGCTCCTGGACTTGACTTCACGCTTCCTCTGCTCCTGGACTTGACTTCACGCTTCCTCTGCTCCTGGACTTGACTTCACGCTTCCTCTGCTCCTGGACTTGACTTCACGCTTCCTCTGCTCCTGGACTTGACTTCACGCTTCCTCTGCTCCTTGACTTCATGCTTCCTCTGCTCCTGGACTTGACTTCACGCTTCCTCTGCTCCTGGACTTGACTTCATGCTTCCTCTGCTCCTGGACTTGACTTCACGCTTCCTCTGCTCCTGGACTTAACTTCACGCTTCCTCTGCTCCTGGACTTGACTTCACGCTTCCTCTGCTCCTGGACTTGACTTCACGCTTCCTCTGCTCCTGGACTTGACTTCACGCTTCCTCTGCTCCTGGACTTGACTTCACGCTTCCTCTGCTCCTGGACTTGACTTCACGCTTCCTCTGCTCCTGGACTTGACTTCACGCTTCCTCTGCTCCTGGACTTGACTTCACGCTTCCTCTGCTCCTGGACTTGACTTCACGCTTCCTCTGCTCCTGGACTTGACTTCACGCTGGACCGCTCTATTGACGGCAGAACGGGGACAGCCCGCCGTAAATGAGGCTGCCAGTGCTGGTTAGCGTTAGCGGCCGAGAGCACTAATTCACACTGAAGGCCCCAGCATGTGTATATGGACTTTTTAATTTGCTTTTCATCAACCTGTTCGTTTAGCAGTAGCAGGAATATCACCCGCGATAAAAATCTATATGAACCCAATTGATTCACAAGTGTGGTTCTCCGGACGGGTATTTCCTCACAGCTACAAATGAGTAAAGATTTGGCGTTTGACTGTAAAGCTAAAAGCTATCACATTTTTTATGTTGACAGCTAGTATTTTATGTTTTTTACATTCTAAAAACACACTTTAAAAACTATACTTCTGTTTCCAAATAGTTATTCAGAAAAATAAATCTAAATAAATTAAGCCCTTAGGCTACGTGAATGCTATGTTAATCGAGCGTGTATTTCTTCTGAACACGATGTGACAGCAGAGCGAGTTCTTTGAAGGTTTATGGACCTACAAACTGCACAAAAGTACTCGTAGTAGTAGTAGGTTTTTTTTTACCTCTGACACAACAATCTATGGAAAGTTCCGGAGCGATCAGGGAAGAGGACCTCGTAAACAGCATTTACGAAACAAGCGCGAATGAAGCAAAAAGATGAGGTGAACGGCAAGCTCCAAAAGTCCAGTTGGCATAACACAGGTCGTTTAAGGTTTATATTTATGTACAAACTTATATTTCGGTGTGGCTCAGTGGTAAGGCTGCGGCACACATACAGGAGCACGGACCTGCCTTCGTTTTCCGAGTTCAAGTCCGTTCTTGCTCGAAGTTCTAAATAGAGCTGGGTTGAAATAATCGATTTTCCAATTTTTAATCGATTCGCATATTAATGACCAATTATCGATTCGTACGTCCAAAGATTGATTTTGTTTTTTTTGTTTTTTTAAATTCAAATTATTTTCTACATTTCCCTCAGTGAACTTCATTCTACCTTCAAGAAAGATAATTCAGGACTCCTGGATTATCTTTCTTGAAGGTAGATTGACCCTTAACCTTTTCATCAGTCTTCCATCAGTAACTATCAATACTTGTAAGATTTGCTGTTTAATATTGATATAATACTAGTTTTAATATGTTGCTTCTCTACACAGTCATGAAGTGAAGGAAACGGTTCAAATACATTTTTCATTTTGAATAACATTAACCCCCGGATCGAATCGCAATCGGATCGAATCGGAAATCAGATCGAAATCGGAGCGAATCGGATGGAATCTGAGAAATCGGAAAAAAATCGATTTTGAAACGTAAAAATCAGAATCGAATCTTTAAATTTGAATCGACACCCAGCTCTAGTTCTAAATGTCAAACGCTGTTCTCCAACCCATTTACGCTCTATAGTTCATCATATATAGTAGTTATTGTTATAGTGATATCTGATGCTGATGCTTATGGTTAATAGCTGCTATAAATGGGCTTATACGCCTGAAACAACTTCGTCGTCTTTTCGTTAGCGAAAATGCACATGAAATTTTGTTTTTGGGGAGTTTTTCTCTTTATAGTATTAATAGGTGCACAACTGTTTTGAGTTATAAAGACGTGAGAGGCCCATAAGACCTAATGCTAATATGGCAAATTTGTGGACACAATTGCAAAAAATAAATGTAATGGTTAAAAATGTGCGCAACAAGGCAAATTGGACAATGATTTGCATCCGCAGTCGTTTCAAAATGCATTTCTTACCCGACACAAGAACTCGATTACATTTGGTAAGTGCTGGAGAGTGGAGTATTTGGGTAGCCGTGGTAACCAGTTAACTTTTGCTGCAAAACTGGCCTAAAACATGATATATTTCTGACTGATGCTTTATTTTATTCCACGAGATGAGACAAAGCTTGAAGGTGATACATTTGTTTTTTTTTAAGTTTGTGCCGCTTTCATGTTAACCAGTTTCCTTAACCTAAATCCAACCCTAACCCTTTTTCTTAATGATCAGAGCAGACTGTCCCTCCAGACCTGACATTCTAGCATCAACCATTTCATTATTTCCACGTATGGACGATTCATTCGACACGTTGGGTTAGTTCATCGTGACTCCTGGGCAGTTTCAAAGTCCATTTTGGATTTTTGGCCCGAAGGCTTTAATGACAGGAAAGGACAGAGCGAAATGGAGGACACGCAGTACGTCGCCGAGAGTCGGGAGTCGAACTCACAACACTGCACTTGGAGCTTGGCGTACGTGCGCTGTGCCATGATGACCGCTCAATGTTGTAATATCGATTTAAACGCCAATGAGACAAAAAAAAAAAGAGGCCAAAACTTTAAAACGTTCTGCTGGTTGTGTTGGTTTCTGATCAAAGGCTCTCAGTCGGGCCCCGCTCCACGCTCCGGGTGCTGAACACTGCCCTCAAAGCGACCTCCCCCCCTCATAGTTCGATAAATGTCCAGAGGAGGGAGGGATGGGCTGCCTCTGATCTGCAGGATTACAGTGTTTACGCCCGGGCCTCCTCCGGTGAGGGTCAGGGCCACAGAAAGCCACATATTCCGGGATTTGGACGACACGATCAGCCAGATGAGATGTTGAGAACGCTTCCAGCTACGGTTGGAGATGAATGCGAGATAATCGGATTAAATTGGGTTGGGGGGGATTGTTTTGCTTGAGGGAGACGCCCAGAAGAGACACACCTAAACGGTCTTAAGCGTGTCTTTAATCTCGTCTTAGCTGGTGTGTGGGTGAGTTTCAGCTCAAAGACACTTCAAAAGTCACATCCTTTTATCATGTTTTACCTTTGTTCCTTCTCACAATCTCAAGTTTGTCAGGAGAAAAGCAATGTGTCTCGGCTTTTCTGTTTATTCCCTCTCAGATGATCATTACATTTGAACAATATCGAACGTGTTAGAGTCGAGAACAGACTTTACTCCACCGCTGTGACTGACTGCGTCCAATATTGTCACGCTGCAGCTCAGTGAGTGCCGCAGAGACAGAAGTGAAGCTTCATCAAGCAGAGAAAACATCCACAGTGGTTTTCTCCATCAATCCCAGCTGTAATTACACCAACTGACGTTCTGTGAGGTTAAGGGGAAGGCAAACAGACGGATTTGCGTGTCAACCGTCTTGTACCACAGATTAAATACAATATTGAATTTCACCTGTAAATGTGCATAATATGTAATGTAATAATAGAGTTCTGGTTAAGTTGTCTTCATACAACGTTCAAAGACACAATGAAACAGTGGATAAAGGAGAAAAAGAGTATGTGCATCCAGCAGGTGGCCTCATTTTAAATCGGTCAATATTGATCATTTGACCTCAGACTTTAGTGTTGTCCCTTGTTGCTTTTTGTTTGAAAATCTAGTTGCTCTTTTGTGAAACTGATTGGTGTCTCTGAACATTTAAGGTGTTGCGGTGTTACTATGGGCAGTGTTGTACCTGAACGCGTTCATTGAACAAAAGTTCATGAACGCGTTCATAATTTTGCTGAACGTGAACTGAACGCACTGTATAACTGCTGAAAAACGATAATATGAACGCGTTCATTCTGGTGTCGGTGAACGGCAAAATTCGTTCTTTTTATTTTCGTTCAATAAAGTGTCAGATTTCTAGAGACTTCCAGGCAAAAAACACCGTTAAGTTGTCCAAAAAGAGCCTGTGTCTGGCAAGTGTGAGAGCTCCAAAGTTGTAGAGGCGATAGATGCGGAGACAGAGATTTCGCGTGTCGCACCGCACTGCGCATGCGCATCAAAACAAAAAGCAGCATTAACGCGACCGCAGCGTGTGTCAACAGAGCAGCAGGAGTCGCCCTGCTACGAGCAGTTACATGAGTTTTATGATAAGGTCGTGAGGATGGGAACAATCTAACATTTATGTGCAAACTTTACCCAGCAAGTTTTCCCTCATGTTTTTGAAAATATACTGTGGGGCTGAAAGCTGCTGCTGCTGCTAGTACTACTACTACTACTACTACTACTACTACTACTACTACTACTACTACTACTACTACTACTACTACTACTAATAATAATAATAATAATAATACTACTACTACTACTACTGCTGCTGCTAGTGTGGACTGAGTGGACAGCAACAAATGGGGAAGTCTGTCCCTCAATGTGAATGTAAATCCTGGTTGTGGATTTACATTCTCTGTAATGTAAGGAAGATGAAATCTGACACATATTTTCAGCATTAAACTAATAAAATAATTGCTGCCTGTGGTTGTATTTGGGCTGTGGAAATATTTTAGAACAGTTATTGCATAATATTGAAAAAAATAACTAAACTAGTTCATTTTTTGGAGCTGTGAACTTAGTTCAAAAAATTTAATTATGAACTGAACTAGTTCATTTTAAAAAGTATGATCTATGAACTGAACTAGTTCAAGTAGAAAGTGAACTTTCCCAACACTGACTATGGGCAATGCGTATGTCCATTTTGAATACTTAAAACGAAAGCCTGTACAATTATTTAGTGTACACTGCCTTTCAAAAAAATAAATCACCACAGAATAAAAGGGAACCTGCTCTAATGTTTGGTAAGACCGCCTTTAGCTTTGATCACAGCACACAGTCACCATGGCATTGTTTAATTAACCCTCTGCGATATTAAAAGGTGTATTTTCCTCCAGTGTGTCATTATTCCTCACACAGATCTAATGTGATATTATTAACACATTATTATATCATTTTGTTCGTTATTTTCACACTGGCAACCACAAGAGGACGCTCTAGACTCTGAGCGACGCAGAAGAAGAGTCGGCACTTCCTCTTCCTCTGGAGTTTGTGGAGTTGTTTAGAAGTGACACAGAGGAAGAAGAATTCAATGGATTTAGTGATTTGGGGTAAAACTGATTGTTGGTCGGATCATTGTAGGGACGGGAAACACCGTGACAACACGAACTTTTCGTGGAGGAAAAACAGGAGTCTTCGTTTAGCGTCTCTGACTGAATCAGAACTCACTTTAATGAACGGAACTTCCGGTGCAAGACAGTTTCAGTGTAAGAGCACACATACACTGCGGATATCATACATTCAGGGCAACACTGATGCTTTGGTAAACTTGTTAGCATGTTCTTTATGCTATAGTTATCTGAATAACTGTTAATATGTTACGTTAACATACCAGACACTTACCACAGTTCTGTCTGTGCCTCATATAGCTGAAGGTGTATGTTTTTTTCTTCTCTATTATGTATTTTTGGCTGGTGCGACTTATTATAAAATACGCTACATTAAAAACAGACGTCGTGCCTGTATCTGTTATTTGAGTTATTTGAGCTGCTGTTTGGTGTCGGTCCAAATTCTCCCTCCGATCCAAAGCTGTTGATGTGTCTTCTACACCAGCCGGCACTCTCCTTGGACCCAAAGCACAGCATCACAAAGTAGACATGATTTAATTTGAAGCCTCGTAAATTTGCTCGCGGCACTTCGCTCACAAGGACGCCGGGACATCAGACATCAACGTTTTTATTACATTTTTTGTGACAGGATCTGGACCCGCCATCGCTAAAATGTCCCCGCGCCGAGCCGAGCGGTTTTGAACGCACCAATTCCACGGGCTTTTGAGTGAGCCTCTTCTGCGGCGCTGTGGGTTTGTAGTGTTCGAAATGAGCTGTCGGTTTGAAACAAGGTGAACAGGAAGCACTCTTGTTCTAAATTGACAGAAAAGTAGGAACATGCACTCTCCCATGCTAAAAGAATTACATCAGAGGTGGAGTTTCAAGGTACAAGTGGCTTTACAGAACCAGAGGGGGGGTTAAAATGATTTAAAACACTCCATAGACTTTGTAGCATGTGCTTCTGTTTGTTACATTACAGCATCTCAATTAAAATGTCTCTCTCCTTTCACTTCAGATCCAGAATACACACTTCTCGTTACAAAGCGTGAGCCTGGTCAGACAGTGAGCCAAACTCAAACAGAATGGTGCAATCAGATGAGTTTATTTCAGTGACACAAAGGGGCTCACTGGTCCTATATCCTTTAGAACATCAAACTTCTCTCATTTTAGAATAACAGAGTTTCGTGCTTTGCTCATTAAGTCTGGAGAAATCTCCAATGTTTTTGTGATATTTTGTCACTTTTTGTCACCATGTGTGTCCCTGATTGCCTCATCCACCTGTCAATCACACCTATCTGAACTTTGGGGGATGAAATCTGTGACCAGACTGATATAGATCCAATATATCTCAGAGATATCGTTCTGGGTTTTAACACAGTAAAAACAAAGGTATAAGCAACAATGTCGTTAAGTGTTTTTTTTTTTCAAAGCCATATAATTATGTAAAAAGTAAACTCTTGTTTAACTGCCAACCATAGTTTCTGACACAAGCCCCTTCCACGCTCATGATATCCAACGGACCATTATGCCAGTCCTTACTTTCTAGTCTAAACGAGTTCCACAAGTGTCGCCTCTGCGCTCTTACCAAACAAAAAGGTGAGACTTAATTTGGTGTATTTTTTAGGAATAAATCACACATACCAAATACTTTACAAGATAATACTAGTTTTAAAAGACAAGTTCCTTTGTGAAATGGCCACTGCCGTTCCTGGTTAGTGAGGGAATAGGGAACATTTGAGTGTCTATAAAATTGATCTCCCGTAGGAAAAGCACTCATTTTTCTCTGTCCCGTGGCAATTTGGACTTCAAAAGCTGAATCCAATTAAGATGTGATGAGAGTGGAATTAAAATCCACTCCAGTTTTTTCCTGCGCACACCTCTTAAGGCCTGTGTTTCAAATCTTTCATTATAAGATACTTTGGCTAGCTTAGTAGGATGTGGTGCGTCTAAGTTCACTTGGTTTGGAAGGATTTCTGAAGGACACTATATCTAATTGAAACTTTCCAATTAATGTTACTCTTCTGCAAGACTATTTGACATCTGGCATTGTTCATTTACTCCAAGTACTTCTGTGGCCACAGCTGCCCTGAGGCGGCCGATCTGCTCCACTTCACAATCCAACTGGCACCAAGTACTCATACAAAGTATGACAGTACACAGTACTACAGCCACTACCAGCCCAAGTAGTCTGTATGTAACCTGAGCTATGATGACTCTGAGCAATCATGATCAAAACTGTGAAGGTGTAAAGACTTTTTTGAGTGTTTTCATTTAGCAGAATCTTAATGAAACTATGCCATGTGGGCTGTGATCAAAGGTTGTGCCAAATATAAGAGCGTTCAACCCTTTTTTTTCTGTAACTTTTTTTTATTTAAACAGGCAGTGTTTTTAGCTTAATTCACACTTGTTCGAAGACTTGCTGTTTAGTAATTAATCGCGATGAATTTTTTGACGGATGTGCGATTCATTCGTTATTTTTTCATCAATTTCCACCCCTAGTTTTACCCCATCCAACTAGAAATCCTCCTCAAAAGGTTAGTTTCTATCTTATTATGAGCAGAAAATACTCGCGCTGGAACAAAGAGCCGGTGCTTTCTCCTTGCGAGCAGGTCTATGACAGGTGCGCTCGCCTCTCACGGGAATCTCATGAATACATTTAGGATTATTAAAGCATTTTAAATAGCTCCTCTCCGTGCGCGCGGGCTAATCATTACAATGCAAATGAGCCACGCTTTGGGTAAATAAGGCGTGCACGGGAAACCGGGAGCACATCTGTGGGGTCTGGGCGCCCGTAACGACCCTCGGGTATTGACGCCGGCGCATACCTCCAGCATTAGGTGTGCGGCGTGAATCCAAAGCATTTCGGGAAAACGCAGCATTCGTAGCTGTCATTTTGTCATCTGATCCCACCTTTGCACGCGCAAGGACTTTGCCAGAGATATTGGAGGAGTTTAATTTGGAAATGCAGCCGGTGTGGAAATGAGAAGCACACTATTAGAGTTTCCCATCGCACAAAGCTCTGAAGCGGAGTGTGACAGCGATCTGAGATAGAGAGGCTAAACATACGGCACCTGAGCCCACTCCGTGCCAGGCAAAACTCTCTGATAAATAAGCCACTCTCACACCATCAAAATATATATAAGTGTTTTGTTTGCGGACACGTCGATTTATTCTGCTCTGAATGTCAAATGCCCCGGTGATGTTTATTCACATCAACAGGCCTGTGTTTTATGGCTGGTTTTAGAATGTGCCATGTTCATGTTGTGAAGTTAGCTGTTTTATACATCTTTGCAAACTTAATGTGACAGTTTTGGGTTATTACCGTATTTCATCGTTTTGGCCGGCTTATATGTGATATTATTTACACACTGGCAACTGCAGTTCACATGACAACCACAAGAGGGCGCTCTAGGCTCTAATCGACGCAGAAGAGGAATCAGCACTTCCTCTACTTTCCGGAGTATAAGTCGCACCAGCCAAAAAATGCATAATAGAGAACAAAAAACACATATAAGTCGCACTGGAGTATAAGTCGCATTTTTGGGGGGAAATTTATTTCATAAAATCCAGGAACAAGAACAGACATGCAAATCAAAATAATAACAGATGGTGAATAGGTATGCTAACGCTAACACCTTCAGCTACATGAGGCACAGACAGAACTGTGGTAAGTGTCTGGTATGTTAACGTAACATAACACTTATTCAGATAACTATAGCATAAAGAACTACGCAAACTCCGGAGGTAGAGGAAGTGCTGATTCTTCTTCTGCATCAATTAGAGCTTAGAGCGCCATCTTGTGGTTACCAGTGTAAAACTAACAAATTATATCACATATAAGTCGTACCCCGGCCAAACTATGAAAAAAGGTGTGGCTTGTAGTCTGGAAAATACGGTATTTGCAGTGAGTAAAAGCGCATGACCAGAGCAGGGGAGCTGACATGAGTACAGTTTGACCATTAAGCTGTTGTGAAAAGATTTGTACGGAGATGATAAATCCGAATAATGGTGAATAAATCCCTCACGCTACCGTCATGCAAAATATATATCCAATAAAATCAAAGGCTTGTGTTATAACCAGCCATATATAATACCTACAAACACTTCACTATTCTGCTCATGCAAAGTAACTATAGTGCAACATTACTACCACGTTACACGCACTAAGCCAACCATTATATTTACACTTCATCTCCTTCTGATTCCTGTCCTGCAGTAACCCAACAAGTATGTGACAATGTTTTTAAAGATTAATTAAAGAGGAAATAATGTATCAAAATCTGCAAAAATATACACCGTTTTTGTTGTAGAGAAGAAAAACGGGAAATATACTGTTTTTATTCACATGTTCTTTTTTCATTTATATTTTAATCTTATTTATATTTATTTTACACATTTAACACCTTTTGCTTTTAAAATGTTGTTTCATTCATTGTTATAACAAAGTGCCAGTTTGTTACCACTAGCACACTGATAACAAGACACTTTTCACTAGTTGCACTTTCAAAAAGATAATTGCAGAAATTGACTTTGAAGTAATCTGTCTTTTTTTTATCCCATTTTAGATCTGGTGCACAAGGGCCCTTTAAATGAAGCCGTCTGTCCTGGAGGGAAAAGGGAGACACCAAATATGATTAGGTCAATTGGATGTGTGCAATATATAGTGCAATATTGGTGTTCAAGTATGTTTAGGCGTTTGTGTGTTGATGTAATGTGTGGTGTTTTGGTGAATTGTTAAAACATTTGTATTCACTTCTTCTGCTCTTGTGTCCAGGAGTCAAAGGGTTCCCTCTGGAAACGAGCTTCCTCACAAGGGTTCCCGGCTGGACCAAGGCAGAGGAGGTGTGGGGGAGCATGATAGGGCTTGTATACGGGTTTAAGGGGTTTTATCATTGTTAGGTGTTGGTTTTTAGGGTTTTATGTATATATTTGTGGATAGTTAAATATATTTGGGTTTATGTGTTTTAGTAAATGAGCTTTTTTTATGAGCTAATTATGACGCTAACTTTCCTGTCGATTATTTGTAGTCGTACCCAATTGTGTGAACAGGATAAAAGGCGCCTGGAACATCATCATTCCTTGTCCTGTGGCTGCAGAAGACACAACTCTTTGCCTCCATATTTCTAGCACAATGAACTTAGTTTAATTTGATTGAACATTAAAAAGATGTGGACCGGGTCAATGTCTCGTCTCACATAACGTCAACCACTAAAGGCCAGCCTACTTTACATGTGTTTTTGTCTTTCATTTTCCTAATTGTACTTTTTTTATACCCTTTGTACCCTTTCGGCCCGGTCAACAACTCCATTAATTTACATACAATCATCCTCCACCTGCCTCCTCCTTCCATCTTGATACTAATATAGCCCACAAAACACATGCACACATGTCTAATGGCTGCGTCTTCGCACACTACATTACTGCCTGGCATCTCATTTACCACCGGCCCTGTGATATATCATAAGGCAGAGTGCTAACACATTGTGGCCATAAATCTGAACTTGCCTATTACTGCTTTAATTACCACAGCGTGTTGCAGAAAGCCACTCACCCGGGCCACCTTTTTTACGAGTGCGCGGTTTAATTAGGACACATTAGTCACTTGCGTTCCCTCACCCATCAATCTCCTCAGCGCATATTGTCCGGGTCATATTATTCATGAAAAGTGTCCTGATGGGTCACTGCCAAAGAACTGACACAGGGAAAAAACGCTTCATAAAACATTAGAGTTGTCGGCGGATCATTTTGGAGCATGAGAAGCTGTCGTTCATGAGGTTTTTCCCACACAGACACTATTTAATTTGAAGGAAAACAGAAATAGCGTTGTATTTAATATGGTTATCGACTTCAATAAATAAACTGTAATTTATTCATCTAGTTTGAGGTGTTCTACGCACTTTGAAAATACAAAGAGGTGAGTAATCAAATGCTCTATGTATGTATCGTACATAAATACACTTTCTTGGGATATATTTCTGTTGAGTTCGTAATACTTTGACTCACATACATTTGACATACCTTCTACAGTAAACAGATGGTACGTATCAAAATTACTGTTTTAAATTTACTCATAATAATCCCACATGTTTTTAACTAATCTTTTTGAATCCTGAAGTATTTTCTACAGTGAAAATTTAAGCGCTGTAGCTTAAGTAACATTTTGACTGAAACTTTGCTAAAATGCAGTAGTTTGACCCCTTTTGAAAATGAGTTTGACTCTGGAGAGAGTTTTGTTGGAAGAATGTGTCACGTTTTAACACTGTGTCAAAGTGCACATTATTCACAGGGAGATACAGACTGTTGGAGAAATGATGGCAGCAGAAAACAAACCACTATCACGTGTTCTGGGACTGTCCTGTGGTTCAAAGGTTTTGGACTGAACTTAAGGATGCACTGCGGACAGTTTTTGACATTGCCACTCGATTTTGGAAGTTTGTACTTGGGCCATGGACACAATAAACAGTTACCTCTGGAACGTACTCTTGGCAGCGGTGAAAAAGGCCATCACAACCTAACCCGAACCCTGATATTACTTTGGACATTCTTAAAATGGAAAGAATACTTTCAGACTGCATCGGAAAATAGACAAGTTCGACAGACTGCGGACTAAATGGGACATTTTCATCGTTCTACGTGTCATGAAAAAAAAGAATATATATATATATATAAATATTTGTTTGTAATTTCATGTATTTCAAGTTATTAATTGGACATTAACTCAAATTGTGCCCAAACTTTTCACAATAGCAAACAGTCATAGCAGTAGAGGACCTAAAACAGATCCCTGAGGTGCCAACTCTTTCCATTATAAGTGGAAAAAATGCACTTGTTGTATAAACGGCTCTATTTTGTCATCCCCTGTTCCTGTCTGTACACCTCCAGCAGCAGTTGGAGTGGTGGAAGGATGAAGTGTTGTTTTGGATGTGTCATAGAGTTATTTTCAGAGGCCCTGACGATCCCCTGACGCACTGGGCCCGTTAGCCTACATTAACTTGCTCCATCACGATGTGGAGTAACACGAGCGAGGACACTAAAAACACACTCCCACAGTAAAAGAGTAAATCTCACATCCTCCAACATAGTCACATACAATAATGGCAAATGTGAAATAAAAATACAGGCATTTATATGAGCAGTTATCCTTCAAACGGCACATATGCTGAAATAATTGGCAGCGTCAGTAAGATGAGCTGGTGGCACGATAATTATGTATATCGGATGTATAATTACAATTGTGTTATTGTTGTACCTAACCTCTTCTGGATGAACAGTATTTATTATTCATTTGTTTAAGCAGGTTTAATCACAATAATGTGTAAATATTGGTAGATTTCAAATGTCACAGTTCAGCATTGGGACACACATACTAGAGCACATTATACACAGGCCCAGAACACATCATTATCACGTGTTCTGGGCCTGTTCTGTTACTCAAAACTATTGAACTGAAAGTAACAAAGCATCGCAAACTGTTTTTGATGCCACCTATTTGGGCCTCAAACCTCCTGCCATGGACAACATAAATGGATACAAATAGATACATACTTCTGGCAGCAGGGAAAAGGCCATCGCAAAAATAATTGGATGACACATGTTGCATCTACAATCAAAGACGTGACTGACATCATTATGGGCATACGGAACTTGGAAAAATATTACATTTGGACTAAGTTTGTAAATTGACAAATTGAACGCACTTTGGACTGGGCTGAGCCTCCATTTTGGGTTTGATGTGATGTTGTTTGGGGATGTTCTGTGCCACCTGTGTTCATTTTGTTTTATCGGTTTCTCTCTGCTCTTAATATTGGAAAAACAACTACATTTTAGGAACACAAATTCTGGTTTTGATTATACAATCTCTGTGATGAGGACAATTATCTGACGTTCATTAGGCTGTTTAATTTTCTTACAGCAGGGGAACAATAGCAAACTTTATTCGAATCTTATGCTTATTAGACAGACAAAAGTGAAAACGTTTCTGCAAATAAACTTGACTTTCTTTCGGCATCAATGACACATTTATCAATCTACTGTATCTATTAGCTATATATCTGTATATCTAGCTATTGTCTTTGCACCAACTTTGTTCCAAAATGCAGCCAACTGGTCTTTTCACAATTTTAGGAACGCCACAGAGTCACTCCAGTTTATGTTGAAAAGAACAACTGTGGACTTCCTACCATTGGATGACACTGGAATTCTGTTGTATATATATTCTACCAATATATATATACAATAAAAAAACAAAAGCTTTCCCAGTTATTTGCACATTTATTGATTTAGAGGTAATTTTGTTTCTCCCCATCCCTCCCAATGAAGAGTTTTTCAATATTTTCAGGTAAATGTTTAGTATTAGCCTTGAATACCAGTTGTAATGTTTGACAGATCACTACGTGAGAACATTTCAATAATTTAGATTTTAGGAATAGTGGGGTGATCATATGCACGACATATCCAGCCTTGTGTACAGCAAATTGCTCTTTTTTGAGTGCAACTAATGGCTGCAAATTTATCTTGTGATTATTACCCAAACGCCTGTGCAGTATTTGAGATATGGTAGTACTAGTGGACAATAAAGAATGTTAAGTGATAACAAGAGTTTTTCAATATAGCTGACCCTTGACATAAATCATTCATATAAAGGATAAAATGTTTAGGCCCAAAACTGACCCTTGTTGCCCTACGCTTCTATTACTTAATCAATTTGAACTATAATCTTCCATTCGTACCAATTATTTTCTATCACAGAAACAACTTCTAAGCCATTGTAACCGATGTCCTTATTCTGCTACAATTTTCTAAACAAAAATAATAATTTCTATCCAAAAAGCGTAAAAAACACTGATTTTTAATTACGAGCATCCATTAACTTTGCTAGTCACAGTTTAGTTGCTAGACATCTGTAGCTAACAGCTTGAAAAATGTGTGTTAGACTCATTTTAGGAACACAGAGTGAAACACTCCCTGGACTTGTACCATTAGCCTGGTCTCGGAGCCGTGTGCAGCTTGTGATGGGCCAGTGAACATATGTCGCTACAGCACTCCTCAGGACTGACTGCACTGTCGAATTCCCCTTTGAGCGCTTTGTCTTATTCACTTAAGACCTGCGCATACGGCACTAGCAGCCTGACTGCCTTCCACCTCCACACTCGCTCCCTCTAATGTCACCTGGCCTCTGCGGAGCGCTCCTGTCATACCCCGTTAGCCAGCTCAATATCCCGCGATTGGCATTTTCTTTTCTGTCTCGAGCTCTCATTACAGGGGAAAAAACAAGCGAAGCGAAAGGATCCATGTTGATTTGCGCTGGCGAGGGAGATTGACTACAAAATAGCCTTTTTGCGGAGATGACAGATATACTCAGAGGCCTTGCTCGGCGAGGAGGCTTCAGACGGTGCAGTTTGTACGGTCATATCACAGCGCAATATGTTTGCTTTTTTACTGTACGATAATCCAGGTGTTATTTTTCATCTCAAAGGTCAGTTCAGAGTAAAATAAGCACAAAAACAGTGTAGTAGAAGTAGTAGTAGTAAATTGCATGCTTTTCAGTGTAATTCAACCATGGAGACGCCAACAGTTGCTAAATCAAAACTAGCTAAAATTGCAGTACTCAATCTTTCCTTTGTAATTGAGTAAATTTAGGTTTGATCCCATTTGAGTTTTGGATAATTGTGACTTTATCAAACTGCAGACTGTGTGCAGCTTTTACATACAGCGAAACCCAAAGGAAAGAACAATATGTCGATATGTAACGCTTTGGGATAAGAACTGCTTGTGAACAATATCCAATAGGTATTTTTCTGTATTCTGTATTAAATTGCTAATGTAAAGATTTGCGATGTATGTTTTAACAGGATTGAATAGGATTCTGTTTAATTGCAACTGTAAGAATTGACAAAAATGGAAATGGAAATAAAGGAATATATGGTGATATGGTAAGGCTCAAGGGTGATATGGTAGTGCTATAGGGTGATATGGTAGGAATATAGAGTGATATGGTAGGGCTATATGGTGATATGGTAGGAATATAGAGTGATATGGTAGGGCTCTAGGGTGATATGGTAGGAATATAGAGTGATATGGTAGGGCTCTAGGGTGATATGGTAGGAATATAGAGTGATATGGTAGGGCTCTAGGGTGATATGGTAGAGCTATAGGGTGATATGGTAGAGCTATAGGGTGATATGGTAGTGCTATATGGTGATATGGTAGGAATCTAGGGTGATATGGTAGGGTGATATGGTAGGGCGATATGGTAGAGCTATAGGGTGATATGGTAGAGCTATAGGGTGATATGGTAGAGCTATAGGGTGATATGGTAGGGCTATATGGTGATATGGTAGAGCTATAGGGTGATATGGTAGAGCTATAGGGTGATATGGTAGAGCTATAGGGTGATATGGTAGGGCTATATGGTGATATGATAGGGTGTAGCTGAAAAGGACTTAGGGCAGCCATTGGCCCGCAGGTTGGCGTGTAATCGCAGCTTCCTCATGTGAATACTGCAGTTGTGTCCTTGGGCAAGACACTTAACCCAACTCGCCCCCAGTGTCTGCGTACATCTGGTGTGTGAATGTGTGTGTGAATGGGTGACTGGTTCGTTGATGTAAAGCGCTTTGAGTGCCTTGAAGGTAGAAAAGCGCTATATAAAAATGTGACCATTTACCATGTAGCGTCGTAGAGTATGAAGCATTTGTCTAAGGACAGGGAACGCCGGGAGATTTGTCTCAGGACAGGGGATGCTGGGACATTTGTCTCAGGACAGGGAATGCTGGGACATTTGTCTCAGGACAGGGAATGCTGGGACATTTGTCTCAGGACAGGGATTGCTGGGACATTTGTCTCAGGACAGGGAATGCTGGGACATTTGTCTAAGGACAGAGAACGCTGGGTAATTGCCAAGTCCCTATGAACATTGTTTAATCTATTTTTTCATTGTCGCCTCGAGGAAACTGCTGTTGTGATTTTGAGTGTCGACATTCAAAGGGGCTGGTTTTGATTGGCTGACAACAAGATTGCTTAATACTGAAGCGAAAAGCTAAAATCCACACACTTTTAGAATGAATTCCAGTTCTACAAAACAAGTTTCCATTTGGCTAAAGGGCTGCGATATGACAGCAGATCTTTTGCACATCTAATAGGAAGGCGCGGAAATAGAGTGAGAAAATTAATACTGACAAATACAATATAATAATGGAACATTATAAATGGACACTTTATGAGACAGAAATCCCCTCTGTCAAGAGCGGTCACACAAACGCTGACATTCAGTGTGTGGCTTAAGTGGAGAGAAGTGCTGATATTGATATTGTCAAATTATATCAAATTGAGGTTTTTGCCAAACAGCACTGGCTAGCTTAGTGTTAGCTCAGTGTTAACTTTTGGACTTGTTCATTGTTTTTAACTTGCTATGAGTTTTTTTCTTCTAGTATTAAGTATTAGATTATGACTCACATAGACATTTTGTTAATTGTAAACCACAATATTGATCTAAAACAGTTTAATGATATAAACTGGTCCATTATGGGCCCTGCCTCTTCATAGCACAAGATTTTCATGGCTTTCGTGGCTTTGTTTCATTTTTTAATCCAACATGAATGACATGAAATCAGCTGAAGTACACTGCAGGGGGTGGAGATAGGGGGAAGGTGAGAACAGAAATTTTCTGCGCACTCACTGGATTTTTGTGAAAAACCCAGCTTTGAGTAAAATAATGCAGAGGAAAGACTGTTATAACATCTCATGAAAGTAGATTTAACTTAAAGGTGCTGTACATGATTTGAACTGTCTTTAAAAAGAGAACTAGTTGATTTTAGCAGTAGTCCACGTGTATTCCTCACTTGTTTAAGGCCTTCCGAGCATCCAAAATACCACAATGTATTCTCCACACTTCTCTGAGCCCGGAGCGTGTTTTACAGTCACGATAAAGCTAGATAAACAACTAGCAAGCCAACAACACAGTTGCTGCTTCGCGGAGAATAACACACAACAATGAAATACAAAGAGCACGCAATGTACTCAATTTCACCCAAATAGATGTTATAACTTGTACTGAGGCAAAACAGTTTTCACTTTATTACATGAACAAAAAATGGGTACAGCCCCTTTAACATAACATCTAACCCTAACCCTTTAAACATGCACTTTAACTTAGCTAGATTTATTAGTATTTGTATGGCTGTAAAAGTATTCAAATTTGACAATCGAATACCGTATTTTCTGGACTATAAGTCGCACCTTTTTTTTCATAGTTTTGGCCGGGGTGCGACTTATACTTATATTTATATTTATATACTTATACCCCGGAGCGACTTATATGTGATATTATTTGTTATTTTTCACACACCGAATTTCATACTCCAGTCCGACTTATATATGTGTTTTTCTTCTCTATTATGCTTTTTTTGGCTGCTGCGACTTATACTCCGGTGCGACTTATAGTCCGGCAACATTTACATACAAATATAATCAACACTACAATATAACATTTTCCTAATTCAGCATTTAGTAGTATTTTCTTTATATATATATATATTTAGTTGTATTGTTATGCATGAAATTTCAAATGTTTGTATCAGTATCCCAGTCGATGTAAACGCCTCCACTGTTTGTTTGCTTGTTTGTTTGTTTGTTTGTCTGTCCATGATATTGCAAAGACCACTCATTAAATGCATAGTGTTCCCTTTCCCTTCATATTTGTCCCATTTAAACCGCGACCCGTACATGGCGGTCGCATTCCCCGCGGCCTCTCGTCCCGGCCCCGGCGCCGCCCGCTCCCCGAAGAGGCGAGCGCACATGAAGCCAGCGTGTTTTAAAGGCTATTTCAGGTTGAGGGGCCTGTAGGGAGCGGACCTCGGGGCAGAGCCGGGACAGGCTGCGGCCCAGATTACACGTCCCACCTGGCCTTGGGTTCAGCGCCTCCCGCCGGACCCGCCGGGGTGATGTGTGTGCGCGGCGAATTGTAGCCGTGCTCTTAAACTGCCAAAACTGGATAATTGTAGCGTTTGTTTGCTCAATTATTCTTACTCCTTTGTTTGGAAAAAAAATTAATGCACAAAGAATGTAATTAACCTTAGACATTTTTAAACGTACCATTAGCCTCGCCGGGTGTGATGGAGAAATTGCATGTTGTGGCGAAAGACGCTGATTTGACGCCGCCGTTTCACAACTCCACGCTCGTGTTTGAGGAGTAATTCCAAATGAACTGTTTAAGTGGTTTTATTGTTTGGAAGAGTAATGAGTTACCGAAACCATTTAACCGAACAACCCCAATTTTGTAAAGTGGGATGTGACTTATGAAAAGGCTCTATTAAAGGGGATTTTATTTTACTTTCCTTTAGAATGCTCGGATTATGTATCGTTTGGCTTCTGAAGACGACAGTGCGGAGTTTAACAAACACAATTATGACATTTCTGTTATGGAAGATACTCTTTAGTTTGACCCAATTCTGTGGTGTCAGAATTAACTCTAGACAGTGATCAAATTACAAGTATCCAGCACATGATAAAAGGAGGCATGACATTTTACTCAAACTTGCTCCCAAAATATTGCTCCTGTTAAAGGGTAACTTTTCTGGAGGGTCCACCACTTGCTTGTCCCCTGATGTTATTGCTTACCACATCCAACCATGGATCAGTTCTAGTGCAGCCTCTGCAGCTCAGTGAGCTCAAACTCCTTCCTGTCCATTTGTTATAGTCTAAGGTTTGTCCACTCTTAGACCTGTTTGTCCACTCTTAGGCTTGTTTGTCCACTCTTAGACCTGTTTGTCCACTCTTAGACTTGTTTGTCCACTCTTAGACCTGTTTGTCCACTCTTAGGCTTGTTTGTCCACTCTTAGACCTGTTTGTCCAATCTTAGGCCTGTTTGTCCACTCTTAGACCTGTTTGTCCACTCTTAGGCTTGTTTGTCCACTCTTAGACCTGTTTGTCCACTCTTAGGCTTGTTTGTCCACTCTTAGACCTGTTTGTCCACTCTTAGGCTTGTTTGTCCACTCTTAGACCTGTTTGTCCACTCTTAGGCCTGTTTGTCTACTCTTAGACCTGTTTGTCCACTCTTAGACCTGTTTGTCCAATCTTAGGCTTGTTTGTCCACTCTTAGGCCTGTTTGTCCACTCTTAGTCCTGTTTGTCCACTCTTAGACCTGTTTGTCCACTCTTAGGCTTGTTTGTCCACTCTTAGGATTGTTTGTCCACTCTTAGGCCTGTTTGTCCACTCTTAGGCTTGTTTGTCCACTCTTAGGCTTGTTTGTCCACTCTTAGACCTGTTTGTCCACTCTTAGGCTTGTTTGTCCACTCTTAGACCTGTTTGTCCACTCTTAGGCTTGTTTGTCCACTCTTAGGCCTGTTTGTCCACTCTTAGGCCTGTTTGTCCACTCTTAGACCTGTTTGTCCACTCTTAGGCTTGTTTGTCCACTCTTAGACCTGTTTGTCCAATCTTAGGCTTGTTTGTCCACTCTTAGGCCTGTTAGACCTGTTTGTCCACTCTTAGGCCTGTTTGTCCACTCTTAGACCTGTTTGTCCACTCTTAGGCCTGTTTGTCCACTCTTAGACCTGTTTGTCCACTCTTAGGCTTGTTTGTCCACTCTTAGGCCTGTTTGTCCACTCTTAGACCTGTTTGTCCACTCTTAGGCTTGTTTGTCCACTCTTAGGCCTGTTTGTCCACTCTTAGACCTGTTTGTCCACTCTTAGGCCTGTTTGTCCACTCTTAGACTTGTTTGTCCACTCTTAGACCTGTTTGTCCACTCTTAGGCTTGTTTGTCCACTCTTAGACATGTTTGTCCACTCTTAGGCCTGTTTGTCTACTCTTAGACCTGTTTGTCCACTCTTAGACCTGTTTGTCCAATCTTAGGCCTGTTTGTCCACTCTTAGGCCTGTTTGTCCACTCTTAGACCTGTTTGTCCACTCTTAGGCTTGTTTGTCCACTCTTAGACCTGTTTGTCCACTCTTAGGCTTGTTTGTCCACTCTTAGGCCTGTTTGTCTACTCTTAGACCTGTTTGTCCACTCTTAGACCTGTTTGTCCAATCTTAGGCTTGTTTGTCCACTCTTAGGCCTGTTTGTCCACTCTTAGTCCTGTTTGTCCACTCTTAGACCTGTTTGTCCACTCTTAGGCTTGTTTGTCCACTCTTAGGCTTGTTTGTCCACTCTTAGGCCTGTTTGTCCACTCTTAGGCCTGTTTGTCCACTCTTAGGCTTGTTTGTCCACTCTTAGGCTTGTTTGTCCACTCTTAGACCTGTTTGTCCACTCTTAGGCTTGTTTGTCCACTCTTAGACCTGTTTGTCCACTCTTAGGCTTGTTTGTCCACTCTTAGGCCTGTTTGTCTACTCTTAGACCTGTTTGTCCACTCTTAGACCTGTTTGTCCACTCTTAGGCTTGTTTGTCCACTCTTAGGCCTGTTTGTCCACTCTTAGGCCTGTTTGTCCAATCTTAGGCCTGTTTGTCCACTCTTAGGCCTGTTTGTCCACTCTTAGGCTTGTTTCTCCACTCTTAGGCCTGTTTGTCCACTCTTAGGCCTGTTTGTCCACTCTTAGGCTTGTTTGTCCACTCTTAGGCCTGTTTGTCCACTCTTAGACCTGTTTGTCCACTCTTAGGCCTGTTTGTCCACTTTGTCCAATCTTAGGCTTGTTTGTCCACTCTTAGACCTGTTTGTCCACTCTCAGGCTTGTTTGTCCACTCTTAGGCCTGTTTGTCTACTCTTAGACCTGTTTGTCCACTCTTAGACCTGTTTGTCCACTCTTTGAAAACTGCGGTCATAAAGCCTCTCCTAAAGAAGAGCAGTCTTGATGCCGCAGTACTGAGTCATTACCGGCCCATCTCTAATCTGCCATTTTGGGGCAAAGTCCTTGAAAAGGTTGTTTACCAACAGCTCACAGATTTCCTCTTAATAAACAACTCATTTGATGTTTTTCAGTCAGGTTTTAGACCTCATCACAGCACTGAGACTGCTCTTGTCAAGGTGACAAATGACATCCGCCTGAACACTGACACGGGCAAAGCCTCAGTCTTAATTCTGTTAGATCTGAGTGCTGCTTTTGACACTGTCGATCATGGGATCCTCTTACAGAGACTAGAGGACTGGGTAGGCATCACTGGCACTGCCCTAAACTGGTTAAGGTCCTATCTGGAAGACAGGAAGTACTTTGTTGAAATTGGTAGCTGTGTCTCAGACCACATGACCCTGACCTGTGGAGTGCCCCAAGGGTCAGTCCTGGGTCCCCTTCTGTTCAACCTCTACATGCTGCCGTTGGGTCAGTTGATACGCAGTGAAAATGTGTCCTATCACAATTATGCAGACGACACTCAGATCTATGTTTCACTGTCGGCAGGTGACTATGGACCAGTAGATTCACTCTGTCACTGCATCCAACAGATCAGTGTGTGGATGCAAAACAACTTTCTCCAGCTGAACTCAGACAAGACTGAAATAATCGTTTTTGGCCCACAGAAACAAAGAGAAAGTGTTAGCGGTCACCTCCAGAGTCTCGCTCTAAAACCTACAAATCAAATTAGAAATCTGGGGGTAATAATGGACTCAGACTTGAACTTTAATTGCCACGTCAAATCAATAACATCAGCAGCTTTTTACCATCTAAAAAGCATTGCCAAAATCAAAAATATAGTGTCAAAACCAGATTTAGAGAGACTTATCCACGCGTTTGTCTCCAGTAGATTAGACTACTGTAACGGCCTGCTCACTGGCCTCTCCAAACGAGCTGTAAAACAGCTGCAGTACATCCAGAACGCTGCTGCTCGGGTCCTGACCAGAACCAGGAAGTATGATCACATTAGTCCTGTTCTCAGGTCTCTGCACTGGCCCCTGTGGCTCAGAGAATAGACTTTAAAGCAGCTCTGCTTGTGTACAAGTCTCTCCATGGCCTAGCACCAAAGTACATCTTGGATATGTTAGTGCCATATGAACCATCTCGGACTCTGAGGACCTCAGGGACCGGCCTCCTGCGGGTGCCCAGAGTCAGGACAAAACATGGGGAATCTGCGTTTCAGTTTTATGCAGCTAAAATCTGGAACAGTCTTCCTGAAGATGTGAGACAGGCTTCTACTCTGACAATGTTCAAATCTAAGCTAAAAACAGTTTTGTTTAGCTGCGCATATGACTGAAAGGATTTTTTCTTTGCACTCTTCTCTTTTGTTTGTGATTTTATTAGTTTAGAAAATCAGTTGGATTGATAATTTTTAATTTAGTTAATTTTATTGTAGTTAATTTTTATCTTTGCACTCTTCTCTTTTGTTTGTGATTTTATTAGTTTAGAAAATCAGTTGGATTGATAATTTTTAATTTAGTTAATTTTATTGTATTTCTGTAATTTCTTTGTGATTTGAATGCATTTTTCCTGCTGTGAAGCACTTTGAATTGCCTTGTGTATGAAATGTGCTCTACAAATAAACTTGCCTTGCCTTGCCTTAGGCTTGTTTGTCCACTCTTAGACCTGTTTGTCCACTCTTAGGCTTGTTTGTCCACTCTTAGACCTGTTTGTCCAATCTTAGGCTTGTTTGTCCACTCTTAGGCCTGTTAGGCCTGTTTGTCCACTTTGTCCAATCTTAGGCCTGTTTGTCCACTCTTTGGCCTGTTTGTCCACTCTTAGGCCTGTTTGTCCACTCTTAGGCTTGTTTGTCCACTCTTAGGCCTGTTTGTCCACTCTTAGGCCTGTTTGTCCACTCTTAGGCTTGTTTGTCCACTCTTAGGCCTGTTTGTCCACTTTTAGGCCTGTTTGTCCACTCTTAGGCCTCTTTGTCCACTCTTAGGCTTGTTTGTCCACTCTTAGGCCTGTTTGTCCACTCTTAGACCTTTTTGTCCACTCTTAGGCCTGTTTGTCCACTCTTAGGCTTGTTTGTCCACTCTTAGACCTGTTTGTCCACTCTTAGGCCTGTTTGTCCACTCTTAGACCTTTTTGTCCACTTTTAGGCCTGTTTGTCCACTCTTAGGCCTGTTTGTCCACTCTTAGGCTTGTTTGTCCACTCTTAGGCCTGTTTGTCCACTCTTAGACCTTTTTGTCCACTCTTAGGCCTGTTTTTCCACTCTTAGGCTTGTTTGTCCACTCTTAGACCTGTTTGTCCACTCTTAGGCTTGTTTGTCCACTCTTAGACCTGTTTGTCCACTCTTAGGCCTGTTTGTCCACTCTTAGACCTGTTTGTCCACTCTTAGGCCTGTTTGTCCACTCTTAGACCTGTTTGTCCACTCTTAGACCTGTTTGTCCACTTTTTATCTGATCTCACTCCATTCTCTTGGTGCTTACTCGACTCATTTGCTTTATATTCGTTACAATCGGCTCATATTTGATCTTGGTGTGAGCACCTAATTAAAAAAAGAATCAATCTAGTAAAAGTAGAGACTGCGCTTTCATAAACCAAACAATCTGCCTCGTTCACTGCACTGGACTGGAAGTTCAAAGCGTTTTGTCACCTTATTATTGACAATAACGTCGCTGTCTCGGACTTTGAACAGCATAACACTCCCACAGTGACTAAGATGTATGTCATATCTAATATAGTTTTATAGCAGAAATAATATGGATAAAACTTACATTACATTACATTATAACGCGTTAGATTACTGCTTTACTGAAAAGGCAGGCTGAGTACAGTTATGCGTTACTGTTTACTTCCTCCATTTGTCCAGTTATAGTTATATATTACTTTAGGACTGTTTTACATGAGGTGAGAAGGTGAATGACAGACAAACATAACCCCATGTGTGTCGGAGGAGGAGACGTTGCAGTATTACGCGATTAAAACTTCCTAAAAGTTATCGAGCCCTTTATTTTGCATCCCGTCGTGGTCCTTATCAGCCCAAATTACGTAAAACAAGGTTGGCATTGCAGCTGCTCGTCGCTCGATGTTGATAAAACACCAGCTCTGCTCCGAGTGGCTTTTTTTGAAGCATTTACCTCCAACTCCGAAGAGCCCAATGCTTCATCCACGCCCGAGTGCAAACCGACTTACCTCTTACCTCTGCCTTTGTGTTCTGCACCCACACGTCGCCACCCATCGCTCTCCCGTGCTTAAACCCGCGGACATCCTCACTTCATCTACGTCCTGTCCACTTACCCTCATTGTCCGGGTCTTCGCATCTCTGCGCGGCTAACGCTAACACCGCGCCCGTCACAAGCCGGAGACGCAGCGCGAGGGGAGGACATCTGGAGCCTGCTGGATAATTCATTCAACGATGACGAATGAGCCATTTCGGGGCCCGGCTAATGGGCGGGGGGAAGCGGCGGACGAACCATAAATGGATTTCGAAGGGCGCGAAGCAAGATATCTGATAGCGAGATCGGGTTTTGAGAAATCTGACGGTAATTAATGTAGCGCGGAGTGACCGGGATGTCGGCAGAATGTTGTCTCGGTAAGGTAAGGGTTTGAGGAAGTGTGCGCTAGGTTCCGGAGAGATCGATGCAAAAATCAATGGGAATGTGATGCCCTGCTTTAAGTATGTATGAAGGCAGAGGTATAAGAAGATTACCGGAGTTTATGGAGCCAAGCAGACTCCGGGTGAAGTGGAGAACCGCCCGCGCTGGTGATAAAACATGTCATGCCGGCTTTATGACCAACAGAGTCTCTCTTCGAACTGTCTGAAGGCGGAAAACTTTTTGAGATGTGCAGAGAGGGATTTGAGTTTTCTTGTTAGACGCTCAAAGAAATACAAAATGTGTCTCTACATCTCCAAGCTCGGATGTTGTTTGTGCTATCAGCTTACCATGATCTGTTTGAGAGCGTTCTATGCGTGCTCTCTACTCTCTATGCTATGGTTTTGTGCCCACATGGACCGCTATAGGCATGTCACAATATCCAATTATTGTGAGAAGAATGTAACAATTTAACGATTTTTCGCAATTACTGAAACGTGACAAGGTTTTTCATTCCCGGTGTTTATTCAATTTTGTGACCATCTTTATGAAATTGAACAATCTGAATGACGAAATAAAGTTAATGTGACAAAAAAGATGAAGATGCAGATTAAATTTTACATTTTGATGTATTTTTTGGACAATAGATTGAATTTAAAATGCTTTGTTTTCTTCTGAAATAATCATTTTTTTGTTCTTACAATTTTATTTTGACCTGAAGCAATGATTAACCCAGGACTATTCAACTTAAGGCCCGGGGGCCAGATCAGGCACGCCAAATGATCCGATCCGGCCCACGACCCCTCTCCCAAATATTTTTTTTTTTATATTTCTTGTTTTTTTGTTTAATTTTTAGTTGAGTTAGTACTGGTTTAAACCTGTTTTGTTGCTGGCTTAGTCCTTATTTAATTCTGCTTTGGACTTGATTTGGAAGTGGTTTAGTCCTGGTTTGATTTTGGGTTGGTCCTGGTTCTGACCTGGTTAGTAGCCTATCTACTAACCCAGACTTCACGGCTCCCTGAGAAATCTGGCCCTCAGGAAAATGAAATTTACCAGCCCTGAATCAACCTAATACTCGCATGGTGTTTCAATCTACTATGTAACATTTCTGTTTGGAGGTCTGCCTCCGCTTCTCTCCATGGGTCCACAGAGTTTAGTGCTTCACTCACTGATTTGAAGTCTTCTATGTTTTTCAGTCCTCTTTTTGCCCTCATAAGCAGCCATATTTGTTTTGACACTGATAGTTGTGTGCAGTTTGAAGCCTGTCCAAAACACAGGTCTTAAAGGTGCTCCATGTAACTTTTTGTGATTGAGGATCCATCATGCACTGTGACACAGCTGTTAACACTCTCACCTCACAGCAAGAAGGTCCTGGGTTTGACCTGGGCGCAGTTTGCATGCTCTCTGTGTGTCTGTGTAGGATTGCTCCTTTTCACTACCACTATCCTATTGAAAATTTCGCTGGAACAAATCCCAGAGTATTTATATTGAATTATTGTATGCTTTTCAATGATTTCAAAGCATTTGTTAAGGACTATCCACAGTGCAGGTGCAGGTGTTTTGTGTGATTTTATCCCATACTGTATGTGTGAGTGTGTTTTTATATATGGAGACCAGCAGGTGGCACCATTTGGCAAAGTTACAGGTTAGATCTGTTGAAAAGCGAGCTCAATCACGGTATGAATGCATGCTTTCCCCACCACCACCAGCAAAGATGTTACTCAGTGCACCTTTAAGTAAAATCTTCCATAGAGAATGACAAGTTCACCACCAAACATGACGAGGGATGTCGCAATATCAAATTTTAGAGTTTCGATTATTGTGAGAAAAAACATCACAATTTAACAATTATTCATTTAATATTGACTCTTGCTAAACAAATGTGAAATCTTGAATTTTCTTTCATTCCCATTGTCTAACATGTTACTTATTCCTCGGCTTTAAAAAAGACAAAATAAAGTTAAAACAGCCAGATAAAAAAGGTTATTTACATTTCGGTTTATTTTTTGGACAATAGATTTAACTAAAAAGAGCTTCTAAAATTGTCACGATTATAATTGTTTGGTTCTTACTATTATATTGTGACCTGATAATCACGACTACCCAATAACCTTGACATCCCTAAACATGACGACCTTTACATAAATACAAATTAAGCGCACCTATTTGAAGGTTCCCTGCCACCCATCACTTTCACCTGAATTCCATTTTGTTCCTACCTTTCCTAATGACTTGGCTCCGACCTCTGCGTGCGTCGCTGCGTTCTCTTATCTCCCGTCACTATTGTTCTCTGTCCCGACATAAACACACCCCCGCGCTCCTTTCACCTTCCGTTACGTGCCAATAACACCTCCTCTCAACCGCTCCTGACCTGACGCCGTGGCTAATCCGCCCGCCTCCTTCCACCTGTTGCCCGCCCCGTCCCGTCCGACTCCCCGATGCTAATGCCAGCTCTCGCCCTGAATCACAATCGCCGCCGACCTCTATTCCCGCTCTTGATTGGCTGCTCCGTGGTCTCCCCGGAGGGCGGCTGTGTCCGAGGTCTTGACCGGCCATCGCGGCGAACCTGATCGGAATATTCATGGCCTCCCCCATAGATCTGTCTGAAATAAGCCCACGTGTTGCCGAGGGGACTTGGAGGATGTAGCGGTGTGATCCATATGCAGGTGCTTGTTGTTTTGATAGTGTGAAAAGTGCAAGTTTTAAGGATTTGGGGAACCTGTGCGGAGCGTTGTGATGTGACAGGAAGATTTGCTGGTTTCTCTGAGTCTGTTCCGTGTTTTGGAAGACATGGGCACCTTTGTTTTGTTCTCAGCAAGCGATAAAGACGAGTAACTCATGCCGTTTTGAAGTGCGGATGTTTCTTAGCTCAGAGTTTGCAGACAAAGAGTTGCTCAGTGATTTAGCAGGTTTCTACAGTGGATTTCCCAACCGTCACGTGTAGAAATATACTGTATACTATAACTAGAGTAAGCAGCGTAGGGACAATACTTCTATACAATACATTTATTTAGCCTCTGATCCGGCTAGTTTTTGTTTTTTGTTTTGTTGCTGTTGTTGTTGTTTGTTTGTTTTCATGATTTTATGTTTTAAAAAAATGCTGAATACCTGCATTACAATGTATTTTGTTAAGTATGCCGTTACATCAGTCCAATCAATGTATTGTATTGTGAATACTTGGAATACTGCCTGTTAAATTATAATATATTATAGTCTAAAAAAAAGGATTAAAATTGTGTTTGTTATGTTTTTTTATTTTTTATGTTAGATTAGAGAAAGAAAAAAATCACACGCATTCGCTAATTTTACTAATTTACTAATGTTGTGCAATGTAAAGCCTACATTGCATGATCAAATACTACAGTATATTCCTTTGATTTTAGAGTACTTGGTCTGGAGTACAGTCAATCTAAATGAGTATTCTGAATACACATTCAGATGGGATTTTAGTGTCTTGCACATGGACATAAAAACATTATACACTCTCATGACATAAGAACCAGTTACCCTCCAGTTGGTGGGTAAACAATATTCCACTTAACCTCTGTACGCAAGTGATATATTGTCCATGTACTCCACATAAAAAAACAACTAGCAAACACTTCTGACGTTTAAACATACATTGCTTGTGTTCAGACTTGCACAGGTACATTTCATTTATTTAATCAACATTTTCCAATGCAATGGAAGTTTTATTTTAGTTTGATAGAGCCTGACATAAAGTCAGAGAACAGAGAATGGGTGGATGAGTTCATATTTTGCACAAGATCCTATACCAGACGCCTTGACCATGAGAGAGGGACGTGGCTCGGATCGATTTGGAGTGTTTGTCCCACTCACTCTCTCTGATTTTGAAATAGAGGAACAACTCTACAGACTTCTAAACAAATCACTGGCAAGGACCAGGACCCCAGCTACGATGCAAAGTGTTTATTGGCGTACAAGAAACATGAATAACACAAATGTACAGAAATGGATGCCGTTTTGGGGCTTCTGGCGATGAGGGGGCCTTGATACCCCCATCTAGGACATGAATTAGAAGAATTAGAATGATTAGAATGAGGGTCGGATGGAGGGGCACGAAGTCACAAACGCTGGTGTGTGTGACCTGGATGCTTGAATATTGAAGCTGCAGGAAAGGCCGTAAAAGGGGTATAGTCCTGCTCCCGAACTTTATATAACAAACTTATCTTCATATAGATGTTTTAGAGTTTCTTGGTTGTTTGTCCGTTGTTGCAGGTGCCAGTGGTAGAGCTAACTTACATTTTACTCATATTATTAATTCAACATTTAAACCGTTGCAACAAAGCCACCCTATTGCCACCCTCCACATACACAAGTTTGATCAGGCGTTAAAGCATTGGACGGACAACAAAAATACAAAACATATCCGTAGTTGCTGCAGATGGCGCAGAAATATGTTTCCACACTGTCCATGGCACGTTCTACGCACAGCGGTGACATGAAGAACGAGTCATCATCAGCCATCATCCCAGACGGACGAGAAGCTTAGGTACATTGGTAATCCTACGCTGGTTTACTGAACATAGCTATACTCAAGGAAACTAAACTCAAAAAATTAAAGGTATCAAATTAAAGGCGCGATCGAGTTTGAGGACCGAAAACGTGCGCAAAAGATCACGTCATGTCAAGAGAGCTGTAAAATGATAAGGAGGTTACGAATAAACCTACAGTAGTAACGCGTCGTCCTGCCTGCGTCTCCATCTGCGTGGAAACAAATGCTCTGCGAGAAACTGGGCAATTCCCTCGTGGATCTATTCAAATGTGTGTCTTTGGGCTCCTTTGCCTCTCTCAGCCCGACCTCACGTGATCGTATGATTAATGCATGAAGAGTAAAGCCCCACTTCTCTCCAACGACACTCTGATCAATAGTTTACATTCAGAGGGAATCAAAAGTGCGTGTCACTGGTAGCACAGTCGGAACACGGGGGATGTTTTAGAAGTCAAAGACATTTTGTGAAGGCAACACATTCGGCACGTCGGCTCCTCAAGTTGAGCTCCCGCGGTTCTTTTGATGTGACGCGTCATTTGTCGCACTTTACCAACTGCAGTGGCCCGGTTTGGATCATTTACTGTGTGCTTAAAGCTACTGTATGAAATGGTTTTGTTTTTTTTTGCTTGCAGCCGCGTTTGAATGTCGTGATGACCGCGAGGCGTCAGCTTACGATGCGTGATTGTTAGAACCGTTCTCATCTTCTGGTGCGAGGCTCGTTTTCGATGACTGGCGTGCCAAGATTTCGCGCTGTTCAAAGGTGCGTTGTCTCCCGGGAGTGTAGATTGACAGGCGGGTTAATACATGGTCAGCCTGTATCAAAATAAACGTGTCTACCTTTGATAGAGCTGAGAAACATTGCAGACTTTTGCAAAGACCAGAACTGAACTCTGTCAGTCAGATGGAAGGCAGCCTAAACGAATATTGTCAAAATTCAGATTTTTTTTGTTGTTGACAGTTGAAGAAATGATCAGATTGAACATTTACCTTTTTAATATTTCATAGCAAAGTGCAACGTGATCATTAGGTTGTTTTCACGCTCTAGAACTTGAAAGAGATGGTGGACAAGGGCCTGTGTAACTCTGTGGGAGATTGACTGTTTTTGAAGGAAATACCCTAAATAGAAATCCACAAATGTTGAACTTTTGTCTCCACAAACCTGCAATGTCAATATGCGAAGTTTAATATTGGCACCACTTTTTGAGGCGAGTGGGAAAAACATATTTGAACAGAGAAGACGTTGAGCCCGTTTTTGTTTTGTATGAATAGGCCCGGTGATCACAGAGATATGAACCATAAACCAGGTCAACAAATCTGACGGTTAAATACCTAATCATACTTAAAACATTCTTAACTGTCACGTGACTTACTTGTCGTCAGCGCCATGTTGAAGACGTCACACGTGCTGTTGCCTCTCCGCTGTGAGATCATCAGGAACAACGGCACATACAGTTGAAAATGAAAAGGGTTGATACTTTAAGAAGACAGAACTTATGGATTTTGATACTTATGTACAGCGGCGAGTCACAGACACTTAAAAGCAGACATTTCCATTTGCTCCTCCTCTTCCTCGTCCACAAGCCTCTGCTCTGGACACGCCCCCAAAGCTTCAAAGAGCACGGACTTGATCTGATCTTAAAATATAACACCCGGACAGTTGGAAATTAGGCTTTTTAAAACTGTCTGCAAGTAGCCTAACATTTATTAGCATAACCACACAATAATCCTACATCAATGGCGGCACCCCATAGGCCCGACCCACCACCCCATAGGCCCTGCCCACCACACCATAGGCCCTGCCCACCACACCATAGGCCCTGCCCACCACACCATAGGCCCGACTCACCACCCCATAGGCCCTGCCCACCACACCATAGGCCCGGCCCATCACCCCATAGGCCCGGCCCATCACCCCATAGGCCTGGCCCACTACCAGGACCACTACCCTGATGTCCTGCGCTGTAGCTCCGGACACATCTGATGCTTAATTTACAGAGCTGGCCTTCACAATAAACTGAATATCTCCAACACACATAAGGTCTTAAAAATATATGCTTCAAATTTAAGACCAAAGCTTCAAATCTCGATTTCCAATATCAAGACTTTTCAGGTTATCAGGTCTTTGGGGATGTTACAGAAGAGGAATCCTTTGTTTTGGGACTTTTTGCAGCTTTCGTCCTCCAGATAAGCAGTAGCAACGTGTGACGTCACTTCAGACCCATGTATAGGTGTTCTAGAATGAACACCACCAGCATTTGGGATTATGACATCATTATGTTGTAGAATTCCCTTGCCGAGAAGGAGGGGCTTAGGACCGAGGATGCTCTGGGACATTGATCCATTTACTAGTTCCTGTGACTGTAGGTTGAACAGCTCTCTATTATTGACCAATGACTGTTTCATAGTTTTAGGTTTTCTAACTTTCTGCTTGTAAAATCAACTATTTCCAACACGACTGCTGTTGTGATTTTGGGCTTTACACAAATTAATTGAACTGAATTGAAACAGAATCTGAAAACCACCTATGAACTCCTTAATTTCCCATGCGTCACTGGGTGCTTTCACTTCGCCGGTAACACAATAGTAAGAGCTGATCTTTGGCACTTGTTTACACGCACAAAATAAACCTCATAATAACCTCTGGCAACATGCTCCAATTAATAAATAGATTTTTAAAAGTAACTAACTGTATTTGCAAGACAAAGTACAAGGAATTTGAAAAGAATTGTTTATTTTTTTAACCTTTTGCCCTTTTTTTGTTACGTTTTTACAGATTTTTCCTTGTCAAAAACAAAGTGTTAAAAAAAGAAATAAATTTAAATACATCGGATCACTCCCATCGGATGCAATCATTCACGTGGCATGTCGATAATCTGATAACTCTATAAATCATCAGTATGGACTGCAAAAAATGTGTTCTGATCGCTGTTGTCGGGAGAGTTCGAAAGATGACCTTTTTCACTGTTACGGATTGAAAAACGTAACAACAAAGACGTGTGAATGCACTCGAAGATGTTCTAATTCCACAAATATGACGTCTTTATTGGATCAAATTGTCACTAAATTCCACATATTGTCTGGGCAATGTTTGACTAGATGTCGGGTAAATTCCGTCCTGACCGAATAAACTACGACCATGTAAAATGACAAATACAAGACAGTGATCATCGTATAAATCATTGTGCGAGTTCCACGTAGACACACTGCCTGTTTGTTTCTCCCAGTGCTTTTACATCCAGTCGTATCTCAGCCGCGACATCCCCAGTGCCGCTCCGCTCCCGGCTAATATAGTCCTACACCGCGGTAATGACGATCGGGCCGCTCTTGTCCGTGTTACTTTCACTTGCATCAGATCAAATGTCACTCCGAGTTTTCCGACCAATACATCAGCGAGTAGCCCACTTGTTTTTCGGGTTTCTTTTTCGTTAACAAGCCCCGCTGCAAGCTAATTGTTACGTTGCGGTATTGTTACACGTCGTACACGAGTTTTCTGTGGACGTTGTACAGTCAAATTTCGTCAGTAATGTCAAATTTTATGGATGTGTTTGTTACTTTAACTATTACCAGGTATCTATCAAGTACCTACATTGAAGTTCCTGCAGAGCTCCTGCATCCACTTGACTGAATGCCTAGTCACTTGGGAAGAAACTGCGCTAACGAACGACAGCGACAGACCTGAGATGTTGGCTTTTTGAGTTTCTATTTGCGACGAATGAAGCCGTGAATAACAATTCATCTTAAAATTGGTTGGGATTAAACGTTGGCAACATTTCCCCCGATCCGAGTGTGCGTTTAAAGAGTTTAGATAGCGTGGATTGGTGCGGATGCAGCACAGAGATCTCGACTTTGCAAGTCTCAGAAATTCGGAAACATAGTTAGTTAGTTAGTTAGTTAGAAGGTTTAGTTAGTTTAGTCTTTATTTGTACATAAATCATTAATCTTCAAGAGAAAAGATGATCTGCACCAGATTCAGCTACTGCTACTTTCAATCTGCAGTCCCTGGTACAGGTGAATACACATCAACGGTAATAAAAGTACATATTTCATCACAATCACAACACGTTAAATTTCATTATTAACAATGTTAGCTAAAATACACTATAAAACAAATCCATTTCAGTATTTATGTGTTGATCATGCGTGAGAGAACTTAACCTAAACAGGATTCGTCCAACAGGTGTAAACGAAGCATTTCGACTCTCGTCCAAGAGTCAATGTAGCACAATATTAACCTCAATCGATCAATCTTTATTTATAGAGCCCTTTACAACACTCAGTGACCAAAGTGCTTCACAATAAAATCAAGGCAATACAAAGATAAAACTAAGTAAAAACAAACTGTACAAAATAAAGTGGCATTACATTACAGAGCGTTAAAAGCCAGTCTGAATAAATAAGTTTTAAGCCACAATTTAAAAACGTTTGTTCCAGAGTCTGCGAGCCAATATGTGTCCTTGAAAATGTCCATGAAAAAGACAAACCATTATGACACCAGTAGTAGTAGTAGTAGAACAAAGCAGACTTTGCGTTTACTTGGATTCATTAGACGCTGCCTGTTCTGAGCCCAGTCATAAAAAGGCATTTGTGTTTGGGTGTCACGGGGGGCCCTCACGACGACACGCCCACGCTCCCCCCCACACGCCTCCGATCCAAATGAATGCATCTGATCTGGTGTTTGAGCGCAGGCAGAGCCAATGCTGAGGTTCATAATTAAAAAATGGAACATCTGGGTCTGCTTCCAAACACAGCGCAGATGAAATGATGCAACTTGGCATGAGACGACGAGAGGAGACGACGAGACGGCGAGAGGAGACGGCGAGAGGAGACGGCGAGAGGAGACGGCGAGAGGAGACGACGAGAGGAGACGGCGAGAGGAGACGACGAGGCGGCGCGAGGAGACGCGAGAGGAGACGACGAGACGGCGAGAGGAGACGGCGAGAGGAGACAGCGAGACGAGACGGCGAGAGGAGACGGCGAGAGGAGACGGCGAGAGGAGACGACGAGACGGCGAGAGGAGACGACGAGAGGAGACGGCGAGAAGAGACAACGAGAGGAGACGACGAGAGGAGACGGCGAGAGGAGACGACGAGACGGCGAGAGGAGACGCGAGAGGAGACGGCGAGACGAGACGGCGAGAGGAGACGGCGAGAGGAGACGACGAGAGGAGACGACGAGACGGCGAGAGGAGACGACGAGACGGCGAGAGGAGACGACGAGAGGAGACGGCGAGAAGAGACAACGAGAGGAGACGACGAGAGGAGACGACGAGAGGAGACGGCAAGAGGAGACGGCAAGAGGAGACGGCGAGAGGAGACGCCGAGACGGCGAGAGGAGACGACGAGACGGCGAGAGGAGACAACGAGAGGAGACAACGAGAGGAGACGGCGAGAGGAGACGGCGAGAGGAGACGCGAGAGGAGACGGCGAGAGGAGATGACGAGAGGAGACGGCGAGAGGAGACGGCGAGAGGAGACGACGAGAGGAGACGGCGAGAGGATACGGCGAGAGGAGACGGCGAGAGGAGACGGCGAGAGGAGACGACGTGTGGATACTCGTGTGTGGGGCCCGGTTGTATTACGGGGTCTGCTAATCCCACAAACGGAAATGAGCCTCTAAGTTGTGCTGTTTAGTCTCATCCAAACAAGAGTTGTACTGGACAAGGACTTTGAAAGAACAACAGAGCAATATCCGTTACTTACAGAAATCTAATCAAATATACTAGATGTTGAGCTAGGTTTTGGGTCATTGCAACATCATTTGGACAGTTTTGGATGATTGAGGACATGACACAAAGCACTGGTCCTTTCTTTTTTATTATTGACTAAAAACAGAAAGAATTTAACTATAATTGTCAGATAAAACCAAGAAAAACACCAAATGCAGAGACACTTATTTCATCAAGTACATAGTAGAAAAAGCTTCAGTTGTAGTCATCTGGACTCAGTTTGAAAAAATAGACGTTTCGACTCTCATCCAAGAGTCATTGTCAATAAAAGAATTTAGATCGAGAACTCCGATATTAATACTGTTCTGTGGTAAGACCCACCCATTGGGCGGAGCCTTCCTGAAGTAGAAAGAGTTGTTTGTTTCAACAGAAACTCCCCCCTTGTATCTACCGAGCTAGCCTATTCAGAATTTTAATGGGCTGTTAAAACCTCTTTGTCTTAGTGAGACCCTGGCTCAACCACCCTGAGTACCTGATTAGCATCTAAATGTCCTGGTCCTGGTCCTCTACCTTTCCAGGGGTTCAGTAACCCATTATAAATAACAGGAAGATTAAACCTTAGCCCTCCATTTCTGTTTAAAGAAGGTCTTTCTTTTTTAACAAAAATAGCTTCCTTGACTCCTCTTTCAAACCATCTTTTCTCCCTGCTTAAAACCTTCACATCACCGTCTTCAAACGAGTGATTAGAGGCTTCAAGATGGAGATGCACAGCACTCTGAGGTCCTGAACTTGTATTTCTTCTGTGCTGATAAAGCCTCTTGTGTAAAGGCTGTTTTGTCTCACCTATGTAACGTTCTTTACAACTTTCTTCACTGCATTGGATCGAATAAACTACATTGCTCTGTTTTTGAGTCGGCAACTTGTCCTTAGGGTGAACCAGTTTTTGTCTTAAAGTGTTTCCTGGTTTAAAATAAACAGGGACTTCGTGTTGTCTAAAAATTCTCTGCAGTTTTTCCGACAGGCCAGACACATAAGGAATAGAAACACCCTTCCTTCTCTGTTCAGTTTACCTTTTGTCCTGCTTTTTTGGTTCTCTTCACTCTGTTGAGGGCCCAAGCGGGGTAACCACAGGCTGAGAGGGCATTTCGGACATGTTTTTCCTCTTTCTTCTTGCCCTCTGAGCTGGTGGGCACACCTTGAGCTCTGTGTTGTAAGGTTCTGATCACACCCAGCTTGTGCTGTAGTGGGTGGTTGGAACCAAAGAGCAGATACTGGTCCGTCTGTGTAGGTTTCCTGTATACCTCTATTTGGAGTTTCCCGTCCTCTCCTCTGATCGTGGAACAATCAAGAAAGGCCAAGCGATTCTCCTTAGCGTCTTCTCTTGTAAACCTGATATGTGGGTCCACAGCATTGATGTGATCAGAGAAGGTTTCCAGCTCTTGTTTCTTAATTGTTACAAAAGTATCATCGACATAGCGGAGCCACAGTTTTGGGGCTATGCCTGAGAATGAGGACAGTGCCTTCTTCTCAAAGTGCTCCATGTACAGGTTGGCCACTATGGGAGAGACGGGCGAGCCCATGGCACAGCCATGAATCTGTCTGTAAAATTGTCCCCGGAATTGAAAGTAAGTGGTGTTCAGACAGATGTCCAACAGTTTACATATGTGTTCAGGTGTCAGTTTGGTCCTTTCCTGTAGGGTGGTGTCTTCCTGCAGTCTGATCCTCACTGCTGCTACTGCATCAGAGGTCGGGATGCAGGTGAACAGGGACACAACATCATATGAAACCATGAGGTCATCTGGGTCCAGTTGGAGATGTTTCACTTTATCCACAAAGTTGTGCGTGTTATCCACATGATGTACCGAATTCCCCACAAGCGGAGCCAATATAGTTGTTAAATGCTTGGCCACATTGTAAGTGATGGAATCTGTGCTGCACACTATGGGTCTGAGTGGAACCTCCTTTTTGTGTATTTTTGGAAGGCCATAAATGCAAGGCATGGCTTCACCAGGATACAGTCTGTAATACAGAGGCCGGTCTATCGCTTCCTCTTTTTCCAGCCTTTGTAAACAGTCTATCACTTTCTTCTTGTAGCCACTGGTCGGAGCGCTTGAAAAGAGATCCGACCAGTGGCTACAAGAAGAAAGTGATAGACTGTTCTTGAAGCCTCTAATCACTCGTTTGAAGACGGTGAGGTGAAGGTTTTAAGCAGGGAGAAAAGATGGTTTGAAAGAGGAGTCAAGGAAGCTATTTTTGTTAAAAAAGAAAGACCTTCTTTAAACAGAAATGGAGGGCTAAGGTTTAATCTTCCTGTTATTTATAATGGGTTACTGAACCCCTGGAAAGGTAGAGGACCAGGACAAGGACATTCAGATGCTAATCAGGTACTCAGGGTGGTTGAGCCAGGGTCTCACAAAGACAAAGAGGATTCTAATAGCCCATTAAGATTCTGAATAGGCTAGCTCGGTAGATACAAGGGGGGAGTTTCTGTTGAAACAAACAACTCTTTCTACTTCAGGAAGGCTCCTCCCAATGGGCGGGTCTTACCACAGAACAGTATTAATATCGGAGTTCTCGATCTAAATTCTTTTATTGACAATGACTCTTGGATGAGAGTCGAAACGTCAATTTTTTCAAACTGAGTCCAGATGACTACAACTGAAGCTTTTTCTACTATGGAACACGCCTGGACGAATGAGGGATTACACCGACATCAAGTACATGGACAAATACTTCACCAAGTACATGGACAAATACTTCACCAAGTACATGGACAAATACTTCACCAAGTACATGGACAAATACTTCACCAAGTACATGAACAAATACTTCACCAAGTACATGGACAAATACTTCAACAAGTACATGAACAAATACTTCACCAAGTACATGGACAAATACTTCAACAAGTACATGGACAAATACTTCACCAAGTACATGGACAATTACTTCACCAAGTACATGGACAATTACTTCACCAAGTACATGGACAATTACTTCACCAAGTACATGGACAATTACTTCACCAAGTACATGGACAATTACTTCACCAAGTACATGGACAATTACTTCACCAAGTACATGGACAATTACTTCACCAAGTACATGGACAATTACTTCACCAAGTACATGGACAATTACTTCACCAAGTACATGGACAATTACTTCACCAAGTACATGGACAATTACTTCACCAAGTACATGGACAAATACTTCACCAAGTACATGGACAATTACTTCACCAAGTACATGGACAATTACTTCACCAAGTACATGGACTGGTTGTTACAAGAACATTAGGAAAAGCTGATATTTTAAAAACTAAATAACGGAGTATTCAAATGAAGTACCGCCCACACAGGCTCGTTGGTTGATGACTAAATGTTTTGCAAATTGTGCTGCAAATTTTACACAGCAGATTTTGCCCAGGTCAATCTTGAAAAAGAGGTCTCGAATTCAATGGTTTCTTACCTGGTTTTTGGTAATAAATAAGTAATAAACATATAATCCTATGTTATACATATAATCCAGTCTGAGTGTGCCTTACATGTTGAACACAAAAATAAACTCCCAGCTATGTATTTCTCTACAAATTTTAGTGTCGAGTGGATTTTTTGAGCATAAGAAAACTGCTCTAAAACCTCAAACTCGAATGCACATTATTTTGGCAGAACCTCTTTTGGTGGGAACAAAGTATTTAAATTTGGTAAACTGTGACTAAATCTTTCCTGATTTCCCCCCTGAGTGTGAGCTCAGTTTGATTGCCACTGATTTCCATGACCTGCTCCTGTCAATACTTCCATCACCCTAAACATGCAACAGTCGGTATCGGACAATCAACGTTACAAACTAATGGACAAGATGATAGTGTTCTCTGTTTAAAGGTAAATAGTACTCCGAGCAGAGGTCTACCGTGCAGTATTTATACAGTATATCTGGTATCTCTCTCAAAACAATCAGCAAAAGGCGTTCCACATTTCACTGGAATACTTCAAGCTTCGAGGTAAAAGCGTAACAGCAGCAAGAAACTTTGGACGGCTCTCTAAGTCTTGCGTGAAGTCGTCTAATTTTTAAGTTGAAAGCAAAAATGGCTGATTATAAATGGTTTATTATGGTGAATTCTTGTGTAGCCCGATATCAGAACGGCGTTGATGGTTGAAGTGACACTGGTTTAACTCGATGCTTTCGTACCTTCTGGAGTTTAAACTTTGCCTGAGAGCCGATGGGGCCCCGAAGTGACCTTTGGGTCCCTCCGCATAAGGGGACTCTCCCAACTGAATGGCGTACGTCCTAAAACAGACTGCGGTGGCGTGTTCCGCGGATCGCCGCCGGCTCCGCACTCACTACAGCGCTACTGCCCCAGGACAGGCCCGGAGCAGGCGCCAACCATCAGGAGTAGCTCTCTCTACGCGACTGATCAACGCTGATAGTGATGTTGAAGGTAATCGCGAGTATGCTTTGTTTTGGTTTTTGGTGCGTATAACTCTTCAGGCCTATAGTTGTGCTTAAAGCGCTGAGGACACGTTTTTAGCCCGATTTTCCTCTGATTTTCGGTCGTGCCTGGTCAGTCCCAGTCATCTCTAGTTGAAAACAGTCGTAGCTGGTTCAGTCTCTTGGCGTGTTTCAAATGGACTTGCATCTTAATCATAAAGTGCCCAATAGCAGAGATTTAAACATGTGAAAAAGCCGATTTTGGCTGTGTTTCGGTACAGCAGACTGTTCACTGACACTTCCACAAACACGGAGCACAGCGACCAAAGAAAATGAAATGACACATGAAACAGCATCAGAGCTAAAACTTTCTATTTTCATCTTTTCATAAGGATACAATGCTCAAACTTAGGACACATTGTGATATTTCTGTCTAAACACCAAATATATAACGTAATATCAGTCGTCTTCCACTTTTCCTTCTGCTTGTGACTCCAAATGACAGTTTTTCTTCTAATTATTCCATGGGTCAAACTTTTTTACCTCCGTCGCCACTTTCAAGGCCCATTCAAGAGGCTCCCGCGTGAGTTAGCATCACAGCTAGCATAGCGCCGTGGCTGCCTCCTTTCGGGTCGCAAAGAGACCGCATGGCGCTGTTTAACCAACGAAAGGTCAGGAAACGCCGCCTCGCCTGTTTGCCCTCGTCTGTCAACAGTCGCACTTCACCAGATGAAGTTTCGGGGGGAATAAGTGACCTTTAGCAGCCGAGCGGACGCGGCTGTAGCTGTAGCGCTTTTGCCATGCGCGAAAGGTACTTAAGTGCACGTCACGGAATCAGTGAAAAGGGATGAAAACGATGAAGAATACTTACAATAACTTCCCTTGTAGATCTATCACGTTTGTCTCATTGAAACGACCTTAAATTTGCTCCTGGTCTGAATTATGTCACTTGGTTTTGGTGATTTGCGACCGGGGCTGTATCGCGGTGCGTCATGGCAAAGCCTGTTAATGTAAATGTGTTTTCGGGGGAGCTTTATTGCTACGTGCTAAAACAGGGAAGAGAGATTTGATGGCACCCGGACTTAAAGTAGTATAAAGTATAAAAACTGCAGCATCGTAGCATCATTAACACGAAAGCACCTGAAATTAAATCGTTCACATTTCAAGAACGATTTATTGCGTGTTTTTCTAATGTACATACTTGTCATTCTGCAGTTAGCGCTGACTTTGTATCACAGTAATAATGATCAGGCATTTTTGTAACACACTTTAAATTTCAACAATGCTGCGATACACGTTAAAAAGAGCTAAAATTAATAACACAATTTAATCAACGAGCAATGTTACGTAAAGCAATGACCTAAATTAAGTCAAATGAATAAACGTAACTTTCTCAAATGCTCAGAATTGAACGTAAACTTGATCCATCTCCATGGAGACGAGCAGGTAACGCCAGCCTCTCTGCATCACATCGGACTTGCTTTCGTCTTCCCGCTCAGAGAAATGAACTTCAACCTGCTGTGGAGGAAATGACTGTTTGCTAAACTGACTCCCTAATGTGCACGCGCTGAAACATTCAAGTCGTACATTCCAATCTCTCTGCATTATGAATATAAGTTTAAAAATACACAAGAACGTGAATAATTCACGCCCGAGCTCCTCCTCTTCAGCGCCGGGTTAGTTTGCAGGAGAAAACTGGGTCCATCACTGATACGAGGACACCATATTGGAAATTAAATATTTCATGCGCAAACTGTGAACAAGGGAGAGAACGCGAGGTAATTAAAAAGAGGCATGATTAAAGTTGGGATAGTGCCAAAGCTGCTCAGAGGTTCTGTGGAGACAAGCAGGTGGTGGGCCCTTCACCGGAAAATTTACACGGTGCACCTTTAAATGAGTTGTCTTGGGTTATAAAAGATTCTGTTGCTTCTAACTACCATTTCTGAGACAAAATCCATGCAAAAAATGCCGCTGCCATCCCACTGTTGGTAAAATCTTGTGCCTCACCAAAACTGAGCGCGTTCGGGCCAAAAACAAGCTACAGTCGGCTTTTCTCATCAATTATTTGCATAGATTGAGAAACTTAAAGTCAGAAAATAGTTTGAATTTGGTGGGAAAGCCAGACGAGGGAAGTCGACTGGACATTAGTGTTATATGCCCAAATTATGTTTACCAAGTATACCATGTTTAAATATTAAAAGAGAATTAAGTTTCATTTTTACCTCACTAAACATCTTTGTCCCTGTAATGGTTAAATATGTATTTGTGGGGCCTGAGCAATGATCCATAGCAGTAAATAACATAAAAATGCATGTTAGAGATTCTTTGACCCAAGTTGTTGATGCATGAAATAAATAGGAGCGGCCCCAAAACTGAGCCCTGTGTCACTCCCTTGTGGGCAACAACAAAATCAGAACAAAAACCCTCATATTTAACGCATTGAGTTCTGTCATTCAGACAATTTGAGTACAATGCGACTGCACGCTCTGACAATCCTGAGCAAAGAAGTCTGTTTTTTAAGTCTATAAAAAGTGATTCACAGTACTGTTTCTTAACTCCATAGTAGCAGTGTTAGTACGGTGCTTTTTTCATGTAAGGAGTGATGGGTAAACAAGAAGATTTGAAACAACTGCAGCAGAATAAAGATTCCTCTAACACACATGACTCTTTTTCAACACAATTTTGCGTGTGTAAAGGCAAAACAAATGTAACCTGGTTAAAAGCCCTTCAAAGCCATCATAGTGCATCACCATTAAATTGCAATCTCTGTAATTATTTAATCACACGTTTAGAACCTCCCGTGCCTCCGGGTGTTCAGATACTCCGGCGTCAGGCTCACAGCGGTATGACCGTGGTGTAACTACTCTGTGAGCAATGTAATCATAAAAGGGAGGAGAAAACCACCCACGGAGAGTGTAAACCGGCCTATTTATTTAGCACATGCTGACTGGCCTCCCCGCGTGTCTCTGCGCGGCGATATCAGCGTGCGGCACTGGCAGCTTATGCAAATGTTTAATAACAATCATTAGGAAGGCTTTTCTAACAAGCAGACGGGAGGAGAGGGTCGAGGAGTCGAGGGCTGCTCCATGGGCTGTTTCAATCTTGTTTTTAATACGGTTTATTTTTGAATGATGCTCCAGTCATAGTTTGATCAGAAACACAATAATAAGGAGTATATGCTATAAGAGCTGCTTTGAGGGTCAAAAGGAGACTGCTGAGTGTGTTCTGCGTATAATTGTAGAGCGTCTTATTCGCCGAAAACCATGAAGTGCGCCGTTAGCATGCTAGTTGTGGTTAGCTGTTTGTTTGTTTGTTTGTTTACCAGGACGCCAAAAACTCGCTCTGGTCTCTGAAAGTTGCGACGTCCACTTACAAACACGTCACAGTGAGAAATTAAGATCCTTCGAACGGTTTTGGAAACGTTTGGCCGAGACCCAACGCCTGAAACGTTCACACTTCGTACACAGTGCAGCTTTAATGCGTATTCTTAAATTACGTAATTTTAATGATGGAGGATATGCCACCTTTGTCCTCATCTGTGCATACACCACGGCCATGCGCACTGTCGGGGAGGTGAAGTGTCTTGCCCGAGGACACAACAGCTTGATTTGGTCATATTAGTTCGTTCAGGCTACTTAACCTTGACACACCTGAGCACGTGCAAAACCGCTCACATGGGCCTCTTCGTGCGGACACAATCCCATTATTGTCGCAGATTGTGGGATGCTTTCTAGTGTTATTCTGGCACTCAAAGTCCCATACACTAGAGGTCCCCAACCACCGGGCCGCGGACCATCTGCTACCGGCCCCCAGAGGCAAATGTAACCTATGTATTATCATTTTTGTTTTATATTCTGCTGCTATGTCCCAATATTCTATACGGGTTTTACCATGAAAAGATAGAGACATTTAGTCTAATTAACAGCAAACATAAGGAATAAGCTATTTTAGAAGTTATAGTAGCGCTTGCATGTGCTGCTCGGTGGTGGAGCGGTTAAGTTGGCGCACGTATGCCAGCTTCCAAGTGCTACCAGCCGCAGCGTCGTGAGTTTGATTCCTGACAATTTACTGTATGTCCTCCCTTCTCTCGCATCCCACATTTCACTCTGTACTTTCCTGTCGATGAAGCCTACAAGCCACAAAATCATGAAAAAAAAGAAGGGTTTGTACACATTTTACGCTTTTGTTATTGGCTCCGCCCCCTTCAACCAGGCCCTGAAAAAAAAAGAACATCTTGTGACGCGAGGAAAAGGGTTGATGATCGCTGCTGTACACCATCGAAGCATCAAAACTCATTAAAAAAGTCAGTTCAGGTGCCTTGCCAAAGAACACAACAGCAGTACGCACTGATGCACCCGCTGTACCTTCTTCTCTCACAAAAACTGAACTCTATTAATGGAAAAAAGTCTTCCAGAATCGTCCCTTAAAGCTGTTTGCGTTGAAAACTTTTTGAATCGTCCCACGGATCAATTTGAATTCAGACTTATCTATCCAGACATCTCGTGCGTAGATACCCTTAAGAATCTACTCGATTTATAATAGAACGTTACCAGAAAGTCTCCCGGAGTGTGGAGAGCTGTGATTGGACTGGCTTGGTCGTGTGTGTCCACTGCCCTCTACTGGCGCCGTGTGTCACTGCAGCCTGGTATGAGTCACGCGAGGATGTATTAGCCTCTTTTAACATTCAAGCCGTGATGGACAGAAGTCACAGCAGCGGTGACGAGATGGGAGAAGGAACCAGGAAGAAAAAATACTTTCTCATTGCAGAGATTGTGATTATGTTTGACTAACGTTGCACATTTTACACATGTTCAGTAGCGTTCATAATTAATACAGAGGGAAGTCTGAAATACTGACTGCTTAACAAATCAAAGAATTACATGCATTTTTGAACATATTTACAGAGGTCGGAACTAAACTAACTGACGTGAGTGGATATTATGAGTCATTTTAACTGTTTAATTGTATATTTTGTGATGTTATTGGAATGTTCCACAGTGTGACATTAATGTGTGATGTCTGTCAATGTATTTTTGTGCAGTAAAAACACCCGTAATTATATAAGCCCGCAGTAACTCAAGGTCAGTCAGTCAGTTTACAAGTTGGATAAACTTGTAAAATCGTCACATATTCATCTATATTTAATAATGCTTTTCTACTTTGCAATATAACAGGATGTATTATATGTTTATTTAGTTTTTTTAGTTGATAATACGTGCTTAAAAAATCAAACACAATTCAATTCTTAAACTATGTGTAGTTTATAGAGGACATTTTTGTGCACGTTTTTTTTTGGAAGAAGAAAAACATTAATCAGAAAACCATTTAAATTAGACCCAAAAAAGTTGCCAACAGGATTCAAATATGATTCAAATAAGCAAATCATACTTTAGAACTGCTGCAACACAATATCTAAATCTGACACACTGAAGATCTGTGTGAGGAACAATGACACACTGAAGATCTGTGTGAGGAACAATGACACACTGAAGATCTGTGTGAGGAACAATGACACACTGAAGATCTGTGTGAGGAACAATGACACACTGAAGATCTGTGTGAGGAACAATGACACACTGAATATATGTGTGAGGAACAATGACACACTGAAGATCTGTGTCAGGAACAATGACACGCTGAAGATCTGTGTGAGGAATAATGACACACTGAAGATCTGTGTGAGGAACAATGACACACTGAAGATCTGTGTGAGGAATAATGACACACTGAAGATCTGTGTGAGGAACAATGACACACTGAAGATCTGTGTGAGGAACAATGACACGCTGAAGATATGTGTGAGGAATAATGACACACTGAAGATCTGTGTGAGGAACAATGACACACTGAAGATCTGTGTGAGGAACAATGACACACTGAAGATCTGTGTGAGGAACAATGACACACTGAAGATCTGTGTGAGGAACAATGACACACTGAAGATCTGTGTGAGGAACAATGACACACTGAATATATGTGTGAGGAACAATGACACACTGAAGATCTGTGTGAGGAACAATGACACACTGAATATATGTGTGAGGAACAATGACACACTGAAGATCTGTGTCAGGAACAATGACACGCTGAAGATCTGTGTGAGGAATAATGACACACTGAAGATCTGTGTGAGGAACAATGACACACTGAAGATCTGTGTGAGGAATAATGACACACTGAAGATCTGTGTGAGGAACAATGACACACTGAAGATCTGTGTGAGGAACAATGACACGCTGAAGATATGTGTGAGGAATAATGACACACTGAAGATCTGTGTGAGGAACAATGACACACTGAAGATCTGTGTGAGGAACAATGACACACTGAAGATCTGTGTGAGGAACAATGACACACTGAAGATCTGTGTGAGGAACAATGACACACTGAAGATCTGTGTGAGGAACAATGACACACTGAAGATCTGTGTGAGAAACAATGACACACTGAAGATATGTGTGAGGAACAATGACACACTAAAGATCTGTGTGAGGAACAATGACACACTGAAGATCTGTGTGAGGAACAATGACACGCTGAAGATCTGTGTGAGGAATAATGACACACTGAAGATCTGTGTGAGGAACAATGACACACTGAAGGTCTGTGTGAGGAACAATGACACACTGAAGATCTGTGTGAGGAACAATGACACACTGAATATATGTGTGAGGAACAATGACACACTGAAGATCTGTGTGAGGAACAATGACACAGTGAAGATCTGTGTGAGGAACAATGACACGCTGAAGATCTGTGTGAGGAACAATGACACACTGAAGATCTGTGTGAGGAATAATGACACACTGAAGATCTGTGTGAGGAACAATGACACGCTGAAGATCTGTGTGACGAATAATGACACACTGAAGATCTGTGTGAGGAACAATGACACGCTGAAGATATGTGTGAGGAACAATGACACACTGTAGATCTGTGTGAGGAACAATGACACACTGAAGATCTGTGTGAGGAACAATGACACACTGAAGATCTGTTTGAGGAACAATGACACACTGAAGATCTGTGTGAGGAACAATGACACACTGAAGATCTGTGTGAGGAATAATGACACACTGAAGATCTGTGTGAGGAACAATGACACACTGAAGGTCTGTGTGAGGAACAATGACACACTGAAGATCTGTGTGAGGAACAATGACACACTGAATATATGTGTGAGGAACAATGACACACTGAAGATCTGTGTGAGGAACAATGACACAGTGAAGATCTGTGTGAGGAACAATGACACACTGAAGATCTGTGTGAGGAATAATGACACACTGAAGATCTGTGTGAGGAACAATGACACACTGAAGATCTGTGTGAGGAACAATGACACGCTGAATATATGTGTGAGGAACAATGACGCACTGTAGATCTGTGTGAGGAACAATGACACACTGAAGATCTGTGTGAGGAACAATGACACACTGAAGATCTGTGTGAGGAACAATGACACACTGAAGATCTGTGTGAGGAACAATGACACACTGAAGATCTGTGTGAGGAACAATGGCTGGATATAAACCTTTTAATATTGCAGAAAATGCTTATTAGCTCAATTGACAAAATATTAGCGCATGTCGGTGAGGCAAGCTTAGTATAATGTCTACTTTAACCGTCCAAAGCGCTTCTTACTTCCGTAAACGCACACTTCGCCGTCTGACATTTACGTTCTTGTATTGGGAGGTCCGAGCGGGCGAAAGCGGCAGACGGGTCCACAAACGCCAGAGGAAGCGAGGCGACTGCTCCGAAAACCAAATGTCAGCTCTGTTTTTCCACACACTCCTCTCCGTCCCCCAACGCAAAGACTCCGGACGGCAGGCAATTTCCCGAGCCACAGCTCCATGACCGGCGCCACAACAGTCCGGTACAAACGCGCCCTCCACAGAAACTTTTCGTTTAATCAAAGGTTTATCGTGAGGAGCATTTTGGTTCGGGTTTAAAGAAGACAAAGTAGGAGCTGAAACAAACCGTCCCACCACCGTGTCGATTGCGGCTCAGAGAAACTACTTACAGTTTCGATACATTGACAAATACACGTCTACCGCCATCTGCTGGTGCGTTTTCATAACTACATTTCACAATTGACTGAGGCTGGCCGTTTGAGTTTTCTTTTTAAACAGAAATGTTGTTGCTTATTCGCTAATCTCAAATTAAATTGAACATTTTCTGTGTTTTGGCAAGTATTACACAGAAGAAAAGAAAGAAAACAATTGAAAAAAAAACTTTAAATGATCCTGTTTGCTGGAGTGTCTCTATCAATTGGAAAGAGAATATTCCGAACACATTTCCCACTAGTTATTCAAAGTTCTAAACACGAAATGAACATCTCTGAAGAACCAGAACGAAACATGAAACACGTGACGACGGTAATAAGACAGGTAACGCGCGTCCCTCTCCGCGCAGCTGTTTCCTCACTGATTACTCTGTTTTCAATCAGAAGTCCGCGCCGGGTGTTCCATCATGTAATTACAGTGTGACAGGTGGGATTAGTCCTGTCGAGGGTGAATGCATTGCCCCAATACGCTCGATATTATTAAGCCTTCAATCTGCGATGATAAACAACGCGTAATAACCGGTGGCGTGGGTCACGTAAACACAAAGTTCTATAAGAAGTTGATGATAGTTGCAAGTTGTTGTGGTTTTTTTGGAAAGTTATTCTGTCACGTGTAAAGAGTTGTAAACTAAATACTAAATATGCACTGTATCTTTAAGAATGATACACTAATGACAAGGAATGTCACAAATATGATCGTATAGTTGTGTATATTATTTATTGTAACACAATATCTTTATATCTTTCAATCTTGTAAAAGTCAAGTGACATTTTCCTGACTGTCAGCGCTTGGTTCACATCAAAACTGGTGCTAAACCGGGACTAAACCTAAAACTAGGTCAGAACTAAACTTTGACTAGAACAGGATCAAACCAAGTCCAGATAAGGATTAAAATGGGCTCAATTTAGGACCAAATACATGTGAACGTAATAAAAATAAAAGGTTGATTTTATGTTTAAAACTGTCCTTTTTTTATTTATTTATATATCTTTTATATTTTTATTATCCCTTTTGTGTGGAACGTGCTCAGTTCGTTAGGAAAAACTAAATTTGCTTTTGTTTTTAGTTCAAAAGACTTCAATCAACCGTTTTGTGCTGCTTTAAGAGTTTGTAGATTTGTGGCAACTCATTTATGTTAAAATGTACCGTAATAAATACATTATACACGTCCAGTCGAGTTTTGAAGTGATTCATAATTTGAATAATTCCCCGTTGAGTCCGTTTATCCCTGTTTATCCCCTCTGCACGTTGCATTGGGTTTTACAGCACGTGCTACATTTGTTCAGCTACATTTACTTTTTAAAGAAATTGTAGTTGCAGTTTTCTGACACCATACTTTTACTACTTCAATTGGTGTAATAGTCCAGAAGCCATTCCCCTCCTACGTAATTATTTAGTTTTTCTACCTTTTTTCTTATTATTTTTCGAGTCTTTTGTCTCAACTCGACTCCTGTTTCTGGACCAAGCCTCAGATGGAATTGTGTGACAAAGTATGAAGTGGTGCTACTGTCAATACTGCACTATAGGGCTTTATGCATATATAGCTTTCCAATTATTAGACTATTTATTTAAAGATTATAAATTAAATGGCATTCACAGAGACAAATCAGTGACATTGTGGCTGTATCTCATTCAAATATTGTGTAGATTGCTATATTTTCCGCAGTATAAGTCGCACCGGAGTATAAGTCGCACCAGCCCAAAAATGCATAATAGAGACGAAAAAAACATATATAAGTTGCACTGGAGTATGAACAAAGGTTGAAGGCAAGTGTGAAAATAACAAATAATATCACATATAAGTAGCTCCGGAGTAGAAGTAGAAGTATATAAGTATAAATATAAGTCAAACCCTGGCCAAAACTATGAAAAAAGGTGCAACTTATAGTCCGGAAAATACGGTATATCTTTTTTGGGGGGAAATATCTGTTTGAATGCATTACCTCAGAAATCATACCGGATATATACATCAGATATTTATATTTTTACATCATAATTCCTTGAGTAATTATGAAGGTCACTCATTTTCACTTGTATTTGAGTATTACAGACTCTTACAGCAGTCTATACGTTTTGGCTATTCTACCCAGCTCTTGATAGTATTAAAGACGCACTATGCAACTTTTCTGGAGGAACCTACACAGACCAGACCCCGTTACCAGTTAGATCTGTGGAGAGGTGACCCTACTTACGGTGAGAATTTTTGTTTTTTGCTGTATTTCCGGTGAAGGGAGAGAGTTACGAGGTATTTGAAATGTCCACGTCTGAGTTTAAGTGGCTCAGGTTTAGGCGGATATCATCTTTTGGCTGAAGTTACATGTAAACATGGATTTAAATAGAAGTCATTATCGCATCCTCATCGCTGCAGTCAAAGTGTCAGGATAAATCCAGTATGCTCACGCGCTCAAACATGTGTCGAAACCAGCTCAACCTCTGGGGGATTACTGTCTTTAACAAAAAATAACACGAAGATTTGACTAAAGGATTTGCATAATTTACTTTAATATCAAACTTCAGCAGAACCAGACCGGTGAAACGAGAAGGCGCTTCAGGTTAAATGTGTAAACTATAGACATTCAGAGGAAATCTCCACAGACTTTTTCCACAGGCTAGAAATATTTTAAAATTGGAAACACACTGAATTAAAATGTAAATGCAGCACTTTTGTTTTGCATGAGGTGAATACATCTTCTAATGTGCGCAAAAGATCCAATTCTCTCAAATATTGGTCACAAATCTGTCCAAATCCGTGTTATTCAGCACTTCTCGTCATGTGTGAAGAAAACGCCTCTCCGACGTGCCGGACGCCATGGATTGCGAGCATTTGCGCGCTCAAGTCGGAGATGAACGCGCTGGAATGTGGAGGTCCTGTGTGGTTACCCGTGGTCTGTGTTTGTGATTAGATTATTAGTCTCTGAAACGCCTTTGGAGACGGCTCACGGCAGAGGAATGGACACTCAATGCACGGTTACCCCCCACGAGTCCGAAGGTTCACTAGTCCGAAGGTTCACTAGTCCGAAAGTTCCTCATAGGCTTAAGTGAAGGTGCATAGACGGCATCGGGACGTAGTCAGTCTGTAAAATGCGCACGAAGCACGAAGACACGCACTGGGGCTCGTCACAACATTTAGTGCACCAGCTGCTCACAGGTGGCACCCCAAGTTGTGCTGTGTAAATGAAAATAACAAGGGAACATCTCGAATCCTCCGCTTTATGCCTTCATTTGATCATAAGAAATATGCGTGATCAGAATATTCCACTCTATGCCTTCATTTGATCATAAGTATAGAAACGCGTGATCCGATCACCGTAGGATTGGTAGTCAAAAAGGAAATTCATCTAGCCAAGACGGGAGTGTCTACAGAGCCGCGGTGCGCGGCCGAAACTGCTGTTATTTTGTGCCGCGGCTCCTGAAACTGTGGGGCTATTTGACCGCGCCGCGGCTACTGGAAAATAGTTTAATCCCGGAGTTAATTAATTCATTAATAATACCATAAGGAGCAGGCTATGCACAGAAACAAGTCGGTTATGGAAAATACGTGAGTTTAATCATAAAAAATGCATCATCACTAGAAAAGTCTTAAAAGCCAGTGTGTAGGGCAAAGGGAGGCGAGGAGAGCCTGCTGCGCGGACTCACATCTTCGGATTTGTGAACCTTAAAATTTCTGAATTTTCGGACTAGTGAACCTTCGAAACAGTGAACCTTCGGACTCGTGGGCAGCCACCCAATGGACGGGCAACGGCTGAACACTATCTGCCTTTACTGTGGGTGCTACAGTTTCCCCCGTCAGCCAAAAACGTCAACAGTATCAGTATCCTCCGGCTAGTTTCTCCGGACCATAAAATGTATTATTTAACCCTTTGACTCTTTCAGTTATGTTTGGTATGTCTTTAGGCTGCTTTTTGCTTTTCCAGCCCTTTTTGCTGTGAAAAGTTCTCTGACCCTAAAGGACAAACTGCAAAACTTCAAAGACTCCACGGGCCAAAGAGAGTTCATCTGTCAACATTATGCTAACAACTGTGGATGCTTTTTTTACGTTGGGCTGACAAAAAGGAGGTCAAAGGACATGTTCTCAGAGCACAGATTTGCCATCAGGACGCAACATCCAAACACTTGCAGTCATTGTAATATCAACCAACTAAAAGTTATGGTCATTGAGGTCAGAGGTGATCCCTAAAACTATCAGAGGGGTAACAGAGCTCGGACACTAGCGCAGAGATAATCGTACTGGATACAGACCCTCAAAGCCCTGATCCCGGACCTAATGAGGATGTAGACTTCTCTGTTTTTCTACAATATTTTACTGTGTTTCTGATTATTGTGCTCCCACGTCTCTTTTAATGTTGTCTATAGAAGTGGTCCGGATTTCCAGGTTGTTAATTTTCTATTTCTTAAATTATTTTTAAATGTGAATAACCTTCCAAGTTTGTTAATCTTGTTCAATGACATTATTATTATTATTCTAGTTTATTTATTTACTGGTCATATCTAAACTGCTGTTTCCCCTCCACCCTGGTTCTGAGTCTCTCCTATGGACGCCCTGGTTCTGAGTCTCTCCTGTAGACGTCCTGGTTCTGCGTCTTTCCTGTGGATGTCCTGGTTCTGCGTCTTTCCTGTTGACTCCCTGGTTCTGAGTCTCTCCTGTGGACGCCCTGGTTCTGCGTCCCTCCGGTGGACATCCTGGTTCTGAGTCTCTCCTGTGGACATCCTGGTTCTGAGTCTCTCCTGTGGACGCCCTGGTTCTGAGTCTCTACTGTGGACGCCCTGGTTCTGAGTCTCTCCTGTGGACGTCCTGGTTCTGCGTCTTTCCTGTGGACTTCCTGGTTCTGCGTCTTTCCTGTGGACGCCCTGGTTCTGAGTCTCTCCTATGGACGCCCTGGTTCTGAGTTTCTCCTGTAGACGTCCTGGTTCTGCTTCTTTCCTGTGGACGCCCTGGTTCTGAGTCTCTCCTGTGGACGCCCTGGTTCTGAGTCTCTCCTGTGGACGCACTGGTTCTGAGTCTCTCCTGTGGACGCCCTGGTTCTGAGTCTCTCCTGTGGACGCCCTGGTTCTGAGTCTCTACTGTGGACGCCCTGGTTCTGAGTCTCTCCTGTAGACGTCCTGGTTCTGCGTCTTTCCTGTGGACGTCCTGGTTCTGCGTCTTTCCTGTGGACGCCCTGGTTCTGAGTCTCTCCTGTAGACGTCCTGGTTCCTGTTGACTCCCTGGTTCTGAGTCTCTCCTGTGGACGCCCTGGTTCTGAGTCTCTCCTGTAGACGTCCTGGTTCCTGTTGACTCCCTGGTTCTGAGTCTATCCTGTGGACGCCCTGGTTCTGAGTCTCTCCTGTAGACGTCCTGGTTCCTGTTGACTCCCTGGTTCTGAGTCTCTCCTGTGGATGCCCTGGCTTTAGAGTTGCTTACAGGAACACTACTATCGGCTTTGAGCTTGAGGAGAACTAAACGACCTGATTTTGTCACAAAGTGCTGCTTGAACAATCTACTTTGGTGGAAAACAAAAACATGACTCAATTACAAAAACAAAATTCCCGTAGCTTACAAGTTTCATCTTCACTTTCCTGTTTTCTTGTTTAATAACAACATTTTTAACAGACTGTAATTATGTGTTTATTATGAGATCTGATCTCAAAGGTTTTGGTACTTGGTTTGTACTAAATGTGGTCGCTTCAGCATTTGCACAACTGGTGCAGTTCATCTTTTCTCTTGAAGATGCATGATTTACATGGTCCCAGATATATTCAGGGTCAGGGTTAAAATGGCAAATGTGTCTCTTTAAAATCCTGAATACACTTCTACAATTGCAAAACCGGTTAGGATCAAACTAAGATTACTCACCTTTAACTGCCTTTTTATGGACCAGCAGCTTTAGTTCTTGAAGGATTTTCTATTTCTTGGGTTACTTCCTTGTCAGTTCCCTCACTTGCAGCGTATCTAAAGGATGATGAATGTGCATTTTCACAGTCTGAAAGCAGCTAATGGAGCAGCGAAAGTTCCCTGACAAAAGCCACTTGAACTAGGACAGACAAAGAGGACAGTGGAGAGTGAATGAACTCATCCATCACAAGATGACACAAAAGCATGGTACGCATTTGTGGCATGTTATTGTAGTTACTATGCACATTGCTTCATGTTGAATACTATGTGAATATGAAGGGCTGGTGTGTTGCTTTTGGAGTGAGAGATTTTATTGTAGATAATGTTGTGCATCTGCTCCGCTAACATGACAGATGACCCACAACACGCATAAGTGTGTACGTAACACATGAACATTGAAACTTTGTTATAATGTTGTGGTCTAAATAAATTTTAAACTGGTTAGGCCTGGACCGCGAAAAATAAGCATGCAACTGACTCAGGACCCTTTAAGTAAAGATACAAACCTTCATGGAGATCAGCAGATGACGCTCCAACTACAACGCTAGAGTCCCTGGTTCATGGAGCAGCTTCACGACAGGGTTCTGTTAAACTACTAATAAGACCTTCAGAAACCAAATGAAAGAGTGAAATGGAGGCTGGACGTTTTCATTCTGCCGTGGGACAAAATTACATTTAGAAAGTAAAACCTAAACTCACTTCACCAGTTCTGAAAGTGCATTTACAGAGAGAATGTAAAGAAATGCACACATTTTTATTTTTTTATTTTCTGTTTCACCTAACCCTCATCTGCAACATTCTTCAAGATTAACTGAAATGATTTGCAGAAGAATTATCTCCCGACAAGCAACACAATTTAGTTTTTAATACACAATTATCTGTTTAGGCCGAATGGGTCAAGATGAACTAATTATCTGTTTTGTGGAAAAAAATAAGAAAAAACATGTGATTACCAAACAAGACAAATAGATATATTTGTACATATTCATTCTACATACAGTTGAATCAGAGTATATTGACAAATGTTTGGTTTTAGTTTTGGCTGTAGTGAAAAATGCAGCTTCATCTTCAAACAAAATGAATAGAAACATGTTCAAAGTGAACAGTGCATTATTAATCAGGCGTCGCCAGGTGTTATTTGATACCTGGTATAAAACCCAGGTATCAAATACCTGGTTTTTATATGATCAACTTCTTAAGACTTGTTGGTGATACTGATTATTAATGCACTCTTAACTTTGAACATTTTTCTAACCATTTTGTTTGAAAATGAATCATCTAAAGGGAATCTGTATCTTTGACTCAGCAGAACAAAGCACTGACTTGTATCTGTTGTTTAGAACACTCAGATTCTACTGTAAATATGTAGAAGTCTGTTTGTCTTGTTGTTAGTCATGTGATTCTCATCCGGTCACATGACTCCTTTAAATAGAGCCACACTGTGATCACCAGCGCTGATGAAGACTCGTTAGTCGTCCAAACGTGTTGAGATAGATACAGTGTTGTCCATGAAGGTCTGGAGTTAGATTTATGACTCAGAGGACAAGAAGGTCCTGAGGGGCCCAGGAGGGATTCTATTCTTCTTGAACATCTTAAAGAGTCCTGAAAAGAAGCATCCTCTTCTTATCTTGCCAGGATGTCTCCTGAACACGTGGAGCTGGTTGTTCAGATGTTTGATTATGGTCTCCAGGAACTCTTGGTCGCGCAGTGTGAAGACTATGGAGATGGAGCCATACTCTTGCAGCAGGCTTTCAGCGGCCGCTTTCCCCAGTGCTTTGAGCTCTTTGTCTGTCAGCTTAGGGAGCTCCGGTGACCACCACTGTCTCTCCACATTGTGGAGTCTGGCCACCAGAAACATCTGATGGAGACTATCCAGGGGATTGTGGTAATTTTGGAGCAGTTTTTTTACCATAGCTGAGAGCATGCGGTGTGCGGCTCTGGTGCTGTTCACATTCTGCTGTTTATGGCTGAGGGCTGCTGCTGTGAGTTTCTCATTTGCTGTCAGGGTCTCAGCTGCTGTGAGGGTCTCTGCTGCGTTGAGGGACTCTGCTGTGAGGGACTCAGCTGCTGTGAGGTTCTCAGCTGCTGTGAGGTTCTCATTTGCTGTCAGGGTCTCAGCTGCTGTGAGGGTCTCAGCTGCTGTGAGGGTCTCTGCTGCGTTGAGGGACTCTGCTGTGAGGGACTCAGCTGCTGTGAGGTTCTCAGCTGCTGTGAGGTTCTCATTTGCTGTCAGGGTCTCAGCTGCTGTGAGGGTCTCAGCTGCTGTGAGGGTCTCTGCTGCGTTGAGGGACTCTGCTGTGAGGGACTCAGCTGCTGTGAGGTTCTCAGCTGCTGTGAGGTTCTCATTTGCTGTCAGGGTCTCAGCTGCTGTGAGGGTCTCTGCTGCGTTGAGGGACTCAGCTGTGAGGGACTCAGCTGCTGTGAGGGTCTCTGCTGCTGTGAGGGTCTCTGCTGCATTGAGGGTCTCTGCTGCGTTGAGGGGCTCAGCTGTGAGGGACTCAGCTGCTGTGAGGGTCTCTGCTGCGTTGAGGGACTCAGCTGTGAGGGACTCAGCTGCTGTGAGGGTCTCAGCTGCTGTGAGGGTCTCTGCTGCGTTGAGGGACTCTGCTGCTGTGAGGGACTCAGCTGCTGTGAGGTTCTCAGCTGCTGTGAGGTTCTCATTTGCTGTCAGGGTCTCAGCTGCTGTGAGGGTCTCTGCTGCGTTGAGGGACTCAGCTGTGAGGGACTCAGCTGCTGTGAGGGTCTCTGCTGCTGTGAGGGTCTCTGCTGCGTTGAGGGTCTCTGCTGCGTTGAGGGGCTCAGCTGTGAGGGACTCAGCTGCTGTGAGGGTCTCTGCTGCGTTGAGGGACTCAGCTGTGAGGGACTCAGCTGCTGTGAGGGTCTCAGCTGCTGTGAGGTTCTCATTTGCTGTCAGGGTCTCAGCTGCTGTGAGGGTCTCTGCTGCGTTGAGGGACTCAGCTGTGAGGGACTCAGCTGCTGTGAGGGTCTCTGCTGCTGTGAGGGTCTCTGCTGCGTTGAGGGTCTCTGCTGCGTTGAGGGGCTTAGCTGTGAGGGACTCAGCTGCTGTGAGGGTCTCTGCTGCGTTGAGGGACTCAGCTGTGAGGGACTCAGCTGCTGTGAGGGTCTCAGCTGCTGTGAGGGTCTCTGCTGCGTTGAGGGGCTCAGCTGTGAGGGACTCAGCTGCTGTGAGGGTCTCTGCTGCGTTGAGGGACTCAGCTGTGAGGGACTCAGCTGCTGTGAGGGTCTCAGCTGCTGTGAGGGACTCAGCTGCTGTGAGGGTCTCTGCTGCGTTGAGGGACTCAGCTGTGAGGGACTCAGCTGCTGTGAGGGTCTCTGCTGCTGTGAGGGTCTCTGCTGCGTTGAGGGGCTCTGCTGCGTTGAGGGGCTCAGCTGTGAGGGGCTCAGCTGCTGTGAGGGACTCTGCTGCGTTGAGGGTCTCTGCTGCTGTGAGGGTCTCTGCTGCTGTGAGGGTCTCCGCTGTTGTGAGGGTCTCCGCTGCTGTGAGGGTCTCCGCTGTTGTGAGGGTCTCTGCTGCTGTGAGGGTCTCTGCTGTTGCGAGGGTCTCCTCTGGTGCGGGGGTCTCATATGGTGTGGGGGTCTCATGTGGTGTGGGGTTCTCATGTGGTGCGGGGGTCTCATGTGGTGCGGGGGTCTCATGTGGTGTGGGGGTCTCCTCTGGTGCGGGGGTCTCATGTGGTGCGGGGGTCTCATGTCTTGTGGGGGTTTCCTCTGGTGCGGGGGTCTCATGTGGTGTGGGGGTCTCCTCTGGTGCGGGGGTCTCCTCTGGTGCGGGGGTCTCCTCTAGTGCGGGGGTCTCCTCTGGTGTGGGGGTCTCCTCTGGTGCGGGGGTCTCCTCTAGTGCGGGGGTCTCCTCTGGTGCGGGGGTCTCCTCTGGTGTGGGGGTCTCCTCTGGTGTGGGGGTCTCCTCTAGTGCGGGGGTCTCCTCTGGTGCGGGGGTCTCCTCTAGTGTGGGGGTCTCCTCTGGTGTGGGGGTCTCCTCTGGTGCGTGGGTCTCCTCTGGTGCCGGGGTCTTCTGTGGAGCTGCAGCTTGTTCTGCAGTGAGGGTATGTGCTTCTGTGATGTCTGCTGGACCAGAGGCCTCAATAGGACTGCTGACTATGTCCTGTTCAGGGCTGAGGACCACTGCTGGACAAACAGATTCAGAACGACTGCAGACTATGTCTTTGTAAGACACAGGGAGTTTGGCGGTGGGGACCAGTGGTTCTATGAACTCTTGTAGAGTAAGATTGAAGTCCTCTATTGGACTAATCAGGTCGTGTATAGGGCTGGGGACCTCTCGTTGGATGATCTCTGGTCGTATAGGATCTTGTGATTGACTGACAGGCTCAGAAGAACTGCTGACGTCAGGCCGTGGGTTTGAGGCCCGTTCATGTCTAGAGGCCGTTAGTTCCTCTGGGTGGATGGAGTATTCTGCTGGAGCCACAGGCTCAGGACTGCTTTGAGCAGGTAAAGGCTCTGCTGGATTCAGCACCTGTGGAACTTCTGCTGACTTCATGGAGCAGCTTATGGTCTCACATGGGTTTGTCTGGACATCTTGTGTCATGTTCTCTGGCCTGGATTCCCCGTCTGATCTCAAAGTAGCTTTAAATGCCTGTTGGCGTCTGAGCTTGTGCATTTCCTGCTCCTGGAACACCTTCTGCTGGAACTGCTGCTCCTCAAAAGGCCGCAATGGCGGGTTGTGCAAATCCATTAGCTCTTTAAATCCCATCATATGCAACATTCTCTCCGCTGCCATGGTCTTAGCCTCCTGCTTTTTGGGAGCTTTAGCTTGGCAGTTCATCTGGCCCACTCTTACCTCCACACTGAAATTCTTGTGTTCAACCCGGACCACCCTAAACTCAGCTGCTCTTTGCCTTCTTGTTTTCAGGATCTCTGTAAGGGCAGTGATTGGGTTTTTCTTGTAGAAATAGTATGGACGCTCTGTTGGGTCCACGAGCTCCTTGTGGGCCTTGGACCAGTATGGAGTCGCGCCCTTTGGCACTGGAAGCTTTTTCAGCTCCTCTACTACTTTCGTAGCTGCAGCTATCTTGGCCTTTTGTTTGGAGGAACCACTGCCAAAGCGAACCAAGTCCCCCACTTGCAGCTCCATTGTGAAGTTTGGTGCATGTTGTGGGCCCTCCTGTCCCAGGAACACAAACTTGACATGTAGATTGTGTAATTCGGCCAGTTCATGCAAAACTGTCAAGTCTGTCTTGTAAATGTCATCGGGGATTTGACTGTCCATTGTCAAATCCACATTTAAAGGCACTTGGCTCATTGTATTTGCTGTTGTATTGAACATATATATTATGTTGAACCTGTGTTGTTGTTGTGTTACTTTTAATAGCGTTTGGTCCGCCAACTGAAAAGGTGCATTTACCGCCACCAACTGTAGTTGTACGTCTTCAAAGTATGTGTTTTAAGCTCTACCGTTTAAAAAAATTTAAATAAAAGTAGAGGGAGAAAGAGAAAGAGAAAGAGAGAGAAAAAGAAGGAACAAGAGAGACGTTGTTGTCTTTAATAAATTTGATGACATCATACAGACAGCTGGGCTGATGACGTAGAAGAAGTGTCAAGTGGTTTCCATGACAACAATATTCCCACACGTGCGGTGGGCTATCCTCCTAGTTTGAATGTACTGTCAAATTGTATTTTTTTTAATTAAAACAAAATCGTCTCATCTCACAATCAAGATATTTATTTATTTATTATATTTATCCAGAAATATATACATTTACAGACAGATCATTCCTCTTTTGGACAACATAGTCTGCAAACAGCAGAGATGAGATTCTGTGGTACTGTTGCTCAGCCCTGAGCAAAGGGCCCCAGACACCGTACTCACGGAGCACCCTTCAAAGGACACCCCGAGGGACACGGTCAAAAGCCTTCTCCAGATCCACAAAGCACATGTGGACTGGTTGGGCAAACTCCCATGAACCCTCGAGCACCCGATGGAGGGTATAGAGCTGGTCCAGTGTTCCACGACCGGGACGAAAACCACTCTGCTCCTCCTGAATCCGAGGTTCGACTATCGGTCGGATTCTCCTCTCCAGCACCTTGGAATAGACCTTACCCGGGAGGCTGAGGAGTGTGATCCCTCTGTAGTTGGAACACACCCTCCCGTTCCTCTTCTTGAAAAGAGTGGAGTGGAGCTGGACCCACTCAGGAGGAGAACCAGTTCTTTAGGAGGAGAACCAGCTCTTGAGGAGGAGAACCAGATCTTCCAGGCAGATGAAGGACCATCCATACGGGGTAGAGACCGCTTCACCAGGAGAGGAGCATCTGGGTCCACAGGTCCTCGGGAGTGAGGAAAAGAAAAGCCAATGAACAGTTTGTAAGTGGAAATAAATATTAAATATTGTTTGATAGGATAAGTAGTCAGAAGCAGAGGATAGAGCTCAAGCTGCCATACTTCCCCCAGCATAGTTGCTCCTAGGGCAGCGTAGCTGAAACTGTAGCTTTATATTTCAGTTCCTAACTGGCCTGACCATAAGCCATTTCAAAGAGGAACGTTGAAAACCGGGTGAACCTTAAATGAAGAGACTGTTTCGGCCTCTTTAACATGGACAGGAGCTGATTCCATAACACAGGCGTTTGGTGGCTAAACGCTCTACCTCCTACTGTGCTTTTAGAGACTCTTGGGACCACCAGAAGGCTCTACCTCCTACTGTGCTTTTAGAGACTCTTGGGACCACCAGAAGGCCAGCATTCTGAGAGCGAAGAGCTCTGTTTGGATGATATCGTCAGTGTTGGGAAAGTTCACTTTCTACATGAATTAGTTCAGTTCATAGATCATAATTCAACATTTTGAACTAAGTTTACAGTTCACAACTAGTTCAGTTCTTTTTTTTCAATATTATGCTATTTTTCAAAATTATTTCCACAGCCCATAAACAACCACAGGCAGCAATCATTTTATTAGTTTAATGCTGAAAATGTGTCAGATTTCATCTTCACACTAGCAGCAGTTGCAGTAGCAGTAGTAGTAGTAGCAGTAGTAGCAGTAGTAGCAGTAGTAGCAGTAGTAGCAGTAGTAGCAGTAGTAGCAGTAGTAGCAGTAGTAGCAGCAGTAGTAGTAGCAGTAGTAGTAGCAGTAGCAGTAGCAGTAGCAGTAGCAGTAGTAGTAGTAGTAGTAGTAGTAGTAGTAGTAGTAGTAGTAGTAGTAGTAGTAGTAGTAGTAGTAGTAGTAGTAGTAGTAGTAGTAGTAGTAGTACTAGCAGCAGTTGCAGCTTCCAACCCCACAGTATATTCTCAAAAACATGAGGGAAAACTTGCTGGGTAAAATTTGCACAGAAAGTTAGATTGTTCCCTTCCTCACCGACCTTATCATAAAACTCACGTAACTTGCTGCTCCGTTGCTGTCGCGTCCATGCTGCTTTTTGTTTTGACGCACATGCGCAGTGTGGTGTGACACTTGAAATCTCTGTCCATCTGTAATAGGGCTATCGGCCTCTACAACTTCGGAGCTCTCACACTTGCCAGGCATAGGCTCTGGTTGGGCAACTGTGGCGAGGGTCCGCCAACAAAAACAGGCTGAGTCGGCGATAAAGGGTTTCCAGTGTTTTAATCGTGCTCTCCAGTGGTGAAATCCAAGTGCAAAACAGTGCTCTAACAATATTCCCAGTGATCAAAAAACGTTGAGGCAAAAACCACATGAATATATATAACTTTTCAGACTTCTTCGTTAAGTCTCAGAGTCTCACAGACGTTACCTCCACTGTAACTTTCCACAGACTGAGGCAGAGCTGAGGAGCTCTGCCTTTAAACCCCCATTAGCCCCTCCCACATTATAAACAGACATATGAAAAATAATATTTACCCCACTTCTACAAATAAATGGCTATATTTTCCTAGTCTAACAAACACAAAACTATAATCTTTATCTTACAAAAATATCAAACTAAACAACAACCTTGCAATATGGACAAAACAAAGATAATTGTGTGTGTTAAGTGTTTGTGGCTCACATGACCACCTAAACCCGCGTGACTGACGCATTTAAACCCAAACGCGGATGTGCCCGGGTTGGCCAGAACGCACAATGGGAGGAGAGTGAGGAGACGCAGCGCGCAGCTACGTGTGTGAGTGATTTGGCGTGTTTTGCATTCGTAAACTGACGCGGCTAAGTGTGCACTCTTAGACGTGGCAAACGCGCTGCAGGAAGTGTAGAAAACAGGTTCATAAATGTGTATTTGTGATGATTTGGCGTGGCGCGCATAACAGGGAAACGGGCGCGCGCATCTTCACATGCTCTCCTCCGGGACCACGCAGTTAGGGACGAAGTCGCTCCGTCACAGCAACATAACGGTGTGTTTTTCGCCTGGAAGTCTCTAGAAATCTGACACCTTATTGAACGAAATTAAAAAGAAGGAACGTGCCGTTCACAGACACCAGAAAGAACGCGTTCAGTTTCGTTCGTCTGCAGTGATACAGTACGTTCAATGAACACGTTCAGGCACAATACTGGATATGGTACTATAGCATCTTTGAGGTAGGATGCGGCCATGTCATTTATGGCTTTGTAGGTCAGGAGTAGAATTTTAATTAATTTTTAGTCCAGAGGCACTGTCTCCGGCCGCCACGCAATGTTGCAGATAAATGTCAGGCAAGACAGTCCTACAACATCAGGTGAATGAGCTCTGCCCTGATAGGTACTCAGGACAGAGCTCATTCACCCCCGGAGCCCTGCCACTGAGGAGTTTGCCAACAACCTCAGTAACTTCAGGTTGGGTGATGGACGAGTCAGCATCCGAGTCCCCAGTCTCTGCTTCCTCTTCAGAAGACGTGACAGTGGGAATAAGGAGGTCCCTAAGTATTCCTTCAGCAGGTCTCCACCCGCACCGTAAACAATGTTGGTGAAGCACTGCTTCCCCCTCCTGAGGCACTGGACGTTTTGCCAGAATTTCTTTGGGGCTGACCGATATTCCTTCTCCATGGTCTCCCCAAACTGCTCCCAGCCCCGTTTTTTTTTTCTCTGCGACAGCACAAGCGGTCTCAGGAGTCCTACAAGCCAAAGAGGTCTGATAGGCCTCCTTCTTCAACCTGATGACATCACTTACTTCTGGTGTCCACCACCGAGTTCGGGGGGTTGCCGCCACGACAGGCACCGGAGACTTTGCGACCACAGCTCCGAGCAGCCCTATTGACAATGGAGGTTGAGAACATGGTCCTCGGACTCAATGTCCCCAGCCTCCCCGGAGGTGTGAGTTGAAGACACTACTGACAGAGGTCTCTGCAAGATGTTTCCAACAGACCCTCACTTTGGCTTGGGTCTGCCAAGTCTGTACGGCTTCCTCCTCCGCCAGCGACTCCAACTCTCCACCAGGTGGTGATCGGTTGACAGCTCTGCCCCTTTCTTCACCCAAGGGTCCAAGACACGCGGCCGGAGATCAGATGACACGACAACAAACACCCTTGTGCTTGAACATGGTGTTCGTTATGGAGAATCCTTGGTTAGCACAGAAGTCCAATAACTGAACACCGCTCGGGTTCAGATTGGGGGAAGCCATCACTGTCATTGTTGTCATTGTCATTGATACGCTGCACTGCTGTTCAGCCCGTAGACCGACATAACAGTGAGAGACTTGTCCCCAACCCGAAGGCGTAGGGATGCGACAATCTCGTTCACTGGGGTGAACTCCAACACTGAGCTGAGGGGCTTTAAGCAAGCCCACATCAGCCTGCTGCCTCTCCCCGCGGGCAACACCAGAGAAGTGGAGTGTCCAGCCCCTCTCGAGGAGATGGGTTCCAAAGACCAAACTGCGTGGAGGTGAGGCCGACTATAGCTAATCAATACCGCTCAACCTCCCGCACAAGCTCAGGTTCTTTCCCCCCCAGCGAGGTGACATTCCATGTCCCCAGAGTTAGTTTCTGTGTCCGGAGATCTGGTCGTCGAGGCCCCTGCCGTCGATTGCCGCCCAGATCTCTCTGCAGCCGCCCCTTACAGATCCTTCTGTAGGTGGTGGGTCCACAGGAGGACAGCCCCACGACACTCATTCGGGCTGTGCCCGGCCAGGCCCCATGGGGAAAGACGCCACCAGACACTCGCCGTTGAGCACCCACCCCAGGCCTGGCTCCAGGATCGGGCCCCGGTAACGCCAATCCTGGCGACGTAACTGGCGTTGATATTGAGCCCATCATAAAGGGCTTCTGAACCTTTCTTGGTCTGAACCGTCACCTAGGACCTGTATGCCTTGGGGGACCCTACCAGGGGCTTAAATCCCCCGACAACATAGCTCCTGGGATCATTCGGGCGCTCAAACCCCTCCACCACGTTAAGGTGTCGGTTCAAGGTTTATGGAGTATTAAATATTAAGCGATTAAATTAAAGTTTAAAAATGTACATGAAGTTAAAAATGTACATAAGCTGCTGGCAAACAACTACCTTTAGTAACTCAATCAATCACCTCTCAAGCCCGTCATATAAATGCACTCTCTCTCCTCAGTCCATGGGTTCCATGGGTTTCAAAATGAGAAATGAGACTCTTACCAGCGGCGGCTGGTCCATTAAGGGCGATGAAGCCATCATTGAGTCCATCCTCACCTCCTCCATCACCGTGTGGTACATTGGAGCCACAGCCAGGGACAAACAGAGACTACAGCTCAGCTGAAAAGGTGATCTGCAGACTTCCATCTCTGCAGGACCTGTATGTCTCCAGGGCTCTGGGATGAGCAGGTCGGATCACAGCCGACCCTTCTCACCCTGGACATGGACTATTTGAGCCACTCCCCTAAGGCAGGAGGCCACTCCCCTCAGACAGGAGACCAGAACCTCCTGCCACAAGAAGTTTCTTTCCCTCTGCCGTTGGACTCATGAACACTTGTTAAACACTGTCACTTTAACTATTAACTTAATCACTCACTGCACTGTTCACTTTCTGCACTACATATGTAAATTCAACTGTAAATTTGTGCACATATTAAGCCTATTTTTTATTTGTATTGTTTTTTTATCCATTGCAGATTTAAATTCTTTCTCTTTTTGACTTATTCATTGTTTTATGTTGCACCGAATCACCAAGACAAGTTCCTATATTTGTGAATTCTGTTCATGCACAATGGCAATAAAACCTTTCTGATTCTGATTCTGATTCTGATTCTTCTTCTAAACAGGAAGCTGCTTTCCATCCCACTGCAGTAACAAAACCTTCATCCAGTTCAGACTCTCCATCTCCTCTTCATCACCAGATTTTCTCCATTTAATAAACTAATAATCCCAATTCACTTATTATTGTCCATCTAAATAATAATCTTTGCAGCATCAAATGTTGAACATGGGCAATAACATTACTTTTCAAGAAACTACAAGTCAATTTGTAAGATTGTATCTATATGTAATAAATTTGCTCTGCCTGAAGTGGATGTTATTACTTTAGCTGAAAATTTCACATGTTTCACAGTAAAGCATTAAGCCAGGTACACATTGTGGCGCTTTGGACGCGCATCCGAGGCGTCGTGAGCGTCCAAAGCGTCCGACGCCGAGATTTTCAGCTTTGTCCAACTTTCTGTGGCAGATGCGCTTGCAGCAGCTGTCGAAGTTTAGTCTATTCAGACTGCAAGAGGCGAGGATCGTTCTCAATGTCTTTATTTGATGAAAACAGGGAAAAACAGGCAAAACAGTAGCATGTTGTTCGTCTTGCAACTGAGATCCAACTCTCCACAAGATTTAGCTGTGTTTTATATTGCTGTTGCTTAGGTCTGATAAAATGGCCTGACGTTCGCTTTAAGATTGTTTAGACTAGTCCACAGATAATCAGAAAATACACAGAAAGTTCATTGTGACCCATATGCAGTAAGATCGTCGTGACGCATGATAAATAAGACACAGACATGACAATAATTTGATCAATATCCACACAGCCAATCAGAGATGACGCTCCAGTGACGTGCTACACACGACCCAGAAGAAAACCCAAAACAAACCCCTCAAGATAAAAAAAAAATCCTTAAGACGCAGTTCTTGGATCAAATAATGATATTGACTAAACTCTGCTCAGCTCTGAAGTATCTGCGGGTCCCAGACGGGCCCCGGAGCCCTTCGCCTCCGCTTTTGGACTTTGTAAAGTTAATAGACCAAAGCCATGGTCCAACATTAAACTCTATTTACACCACGAGAAAAGCGACACAGCACAACTCCTCCACTGAGCATGTGCAGGACGACTCGGACGTCGAGAACGCGCGTCCGAGGCGTCTGTCTTCAAAAGTACAGGCGTCCAACTTCTGCGTCGGGTGCGAATTTGACGCCGCGGTGTGTACCTGGCTTTAAACCATATCCATCTGGAGACAAGTAGGTGGCGCAGGAACAGGTCAGATTTGTGGAAAGGTGACCCTACTCACATGCATGTTCAAAGTATACTTTTGAACAATAACATCTACTGTAATTGAATTAATGCAAAATATACAAGTTTGTGGAACATTTCTTTTTCTTTCTTTATTTTAGAACATAAAACGACTAAAACAGAACCGGGCAGGACCAGAATGGACACACGCAAATTAAAGGATACAGGAGTGGCATCTACAGCATGGCTAAAGCATATTAAGTTCAAAACATAATAACGTCCATTGTTTATTGAATTTGTCCATATTCAAATTGAGTCCAGGTGTAATTTTTTCCATTGTGCATATGTCGGTTATGATGTGAGTACTTAATCATTGCAGCAGTTTGTGTCGTCAATTGTTTTGTGACGGCCTTCTTCCCAGCTGCCAGGAGTATGTTGCAAATATATCTGATCGCTGTGTCCATGGCAGGAGCTTTGAGGGCCAAATACATTCTTCCAAAACGGGTGGTATCGAAAATAGTCTGCAGTGCCTTGTTCATTTTTGTCCAGTATTCTTGTGCAACAGGACAGTCCCAAAACGCATGGTAGTGGTTCACCTCCTGGCAACTACAGTTTCTCCAACATTCAGCCCCTCCCTGTGTAAATGAGCACTTAACGGGTCACATTCTGCCTACAAAATCCCCTCCTGTGATGTACATATGTGACTGGCCACTGTAAAAACCGCCACAAGTCGGCCAAACTGAGATACAGTGATCCCTCGCTATAACGCGGTCTCGCTGCTTCGCGGATTTGCATCATGCATTGTGTTCTGCATTCTGATTGGCTAAACAGTCTCTCCGCGTCTTCTCTACCTGTGTGTCAATAACGTTATGGATTAATATGTACACGTACGTAAAACAGCTTGCCAAATTGAAGTTTGCGAGGCCGGTGAGAGCGCGCGTGTGAGAGGCCGGTGAGAGTGGCGCGTGTGAGCTGCGGGAGACGCCGGTGAGAGCGGCGCGTGTGAGCTGCGGGAGATGCCGGTGAGAGCGGCGCGCGTGAGCTTCAATGTTTTATGGAGTATTTCATTGTATAATAACTGTAAAAAAATAAAGGTTTCTACTTCACGGATTTCGCCTATCGCGGGTTTTTTTTGGAACGTAACCCCCGCGATAAACAAGGGTTCACTGTAAAGCCAAAATAAGATCTTCTTTTTTTCAGATGTGTGATTTTAGTTTTTTTGCAGAATCTGCAAGTTGAAGTTATGAATGAGCCCCTCTGTGCTTCTTAGACATATACATTAAGCTGTTAAAAATGTGTAGTTTTCCAGCGCTCCTCGGGGGCGTCACCTTTTTCTAGCCAACGCATTGTTGATATTTTTCGGCCAATCAACTGCTAGCCACATGGCTACTTAAAACATCGTCATACTCCGTGGTGTTACGGAGTAAAAAGACGAAAAAGAAAAAAGATCCACAAAAAGAAAGTGCATGGCGTAAGTGCTTACACGATCCCTGCATGCATGCATGCATACATGCTGAAATTATATGCACATCGAAAACTAGCTCAGAAGGTGTTGTTTGTTCCTGTGTTAGCTGCGGGCTAAGTTGGAAGCTAAGCTATCACCATGTTATTGGCTTATTTTTCAGCGTTGTTCTGTATAAATGATATAATTATGTAGTATTTATTGACCCGTGGGTTGTGTAGGTTGTGCTTTATGTGTGTTTTATGGTGCTTTGTGTTAGTTTTCGTGGCTAAACCAACTTTTGTCTGCGGGCTCCGGAGCTCCGGGCCGTGGGCTCAGTTAGAAGCTAAGCTAGGCTAGCGCCATATTATCGGCTTATTTTTCAGCGTTGTTCTGTACAAATGATATAATTATGTAGTATTTCTTGACCCGTGGGTTGTGTGGGTCGTGCTTTATGTGTGTTTTATGGTGCTTTGCGGAGCTTGGAGCTTTGCCGTTAGTTTTCGTGGCTAAATCGGCTTTTGTTTAGCCGGTTTAGTGTTGTTGTTTAGTTTTCGTGAAATCAAAAGTTGGCTAATCCCCCCGGTGCTGAATCAAAAGTAAATATTTAAATTCAACTTCTGGATGGTAGAGATGTGATTTGTTAATGTGAAAATAACTTTCACATTCTTGGATTAATACATTTTTATTATGCACTGAATCACCTGTGAATTCTGTTTATTGACAAATGGCAATAAATCCTATTCTGATTCTGATTCTTTGATGCTATTCAGGGCCTTTTATAATCCAAGTATTTCCATTTTGATATGGTAACTTCTAATTCTGATTCAGGTCCAGTTCAAGTCCTGATGAAAATAACACTACACCAATAACAACACAGCTGTAGGGGGAGGTGGTGTCAGTGTGACAGGGGGGAGGGCTTATTTCAATGAGATACAAATGAGCCCCCCTGTGACTCTGGGCTCACTCGGGTGAAAAACTTTGAGCCCTGTTTTCTCAGTGAAAGGTTTTGAGAGTTTTATACATTCAAATGACCACATGACCTGCATGCCAGAGGGCCGACAGTATTTGACTTCGTCTTTGTGATTACATGAAACAGAAATCACATTTTAGGAGTAGAATTGTTTTTTTGGTTTAAGACTTAAGAATTCATGGCACTCTTCTTGGCACTAGCAGCTCACATATTTACTGCTGTTTTAACAATGCCAGGTCCAAAATACTTTCCATTCTAAAATTTAATGAGTCTGTTTTTATGTAGATTCATATCAAATTGTTAGAGTATTATTAACCAACAGGGTTATTTAATCTAATGTCAACTATAACAGTGATTCTGGTTAATCTGTTGAACAAACACACATTTGAATAAAATGTAATGAATATAGGCCTATTATTTTTGACCCTCAACCAGAATGTTATGTTGTCAAGTCTGATGTGTTGATTTGTTGTTGCAATCCCTTCCTTTCTCGCACGCTGTGGGTTGATCTTCACATCCGCTGCTGCTGAAGGACAAGCTGGGCCGGTCCAGAGCAATGATGAGTCACAACAATGACATTTTAAGACTGCCTCTCTTGATGGACATGAAATCATAAAATAATAACCCTTTCTAATCCAATGGATGTATGTGTTGCACTAAACAAGACTGCAGCACAACAAAGGGAGTAAGGTAATACCTTATGACTGATATTATCAATGTTGATGAATATTTTACATTTATTAATTTACAGGAACACACTGCAAATATCACCAAGGAGACTTCTGTGCTCTGGCTGTGAAGAAGAAGGATCTGTCCAAGTGAAGTGTCTCTGCTGCTGTGACCTTTACATGTGCACCATTGAGTGTGCCCCAGACAAACAATACAGTGTTAAAAATGCCACTATTTAGAAGGACTGAGCTTGTAAGTTGTTACTTCTACATGTATGAGACAAGTTGTATTTGTAATGGAGTCATTTTGTTTAGGTTGTTTGTGACTGCCATTATGCTTACTCTAATACGTACTGTGATAAGATAAGATATGCCTTTATTGTCCACACATGGGGACATTTCGTTGTTGCAACGCAGGTAGATACAGAGGAAAAGGACAGATAACTTCACTCTTAATAGAAGAACTCTTATAAACAAAAACTCTTACAAACAAAAACTCCTATAGACAGAACCTCTCATTCCTTAATAAGGAATGGAGGGGGAAAATAAAGATAAAATAATAATAATAATAATGGTAAAATAAACACTCTATTTACATCAGTTATATGCACATGAACATGACAGTCCATTTCAGATGTATTATGTTTATGTTATGTTATTCAGGCTGAGAAATAGATTTTCAAAGTTAGGAGCCAGGGGGACCCCCTATCTAAAAAAGTTAGGGGCCCCCCAGCAATTTCAGGGGCCCACAAGCGCGTGCGGCATCGCGGCGTCATAAGAACAAGATAAATTTCTTGTTTTAAACCTCGTTATTGGCATGCAAAACAATTTAAAGTACTTTTATCTTTTATTTGATATGAAGGAAGAGCACAAATACTGAATTCCTATAAACCAGAGATCTTTCAATACTGTTTACTTCAATATAATAATGTTTCTTGGATACAAAATAAATACTGTGTACAGCATTTGACACAAGGAGATCTTATATGTTCTGCAGCAGGAATAGATACAATCACAGTCTACTAAATAACCTGAGTACAGACACAGCGAGGAGATCTTATATGTTTTATAATGAATATTCTGAATCATAATCTTCTTGTCAGGGAACAAATCAAGTATCAATATTGTTAAAATAGTAGCTTGTAAGAGTTCTGTGAAATACCAAAGCTTGTCAGATAAATACCTGTGGCTTGTATCCCTGACAAACACACGGTGCAGTACAATAATCCTGCTCCTGTCAGACTGATGCAGGGGAAAGGTGTGTCCCAAGACTCCATATACTGCCTGTCCCTATCATTCTTCTCATCATCTATTTGTTTTTATTTTTTCTTTTCATTGGTCACTTTTAGTTTTTTTATGGTGGGGCTTTTCCCCCTTCCAGATACTTCCGCATTGACATTGTCCCTAATGTGCAAAACTACAGCTTTTGTTGCAAAAAACTTTAAAAAGACTGAATAGTTGAGGACTGAGTAGATTGCCGCCCGCCAACCTAGATTTCACTTTTGGCGCAAAATTAGACCGGGCATTTCCGAGTACCAGTGTTGAGAAAGTTCCCTTTCTACATGAACTAGTTCAGTTCATAGTTCATAATTCAAATTTTTTAACTAAGTTCACAGCTCCAAAAAATGAACTAGTTCAGTTATTTTTTTTCAATATTATGCTATAATGTTTCTAAATTATTTCCACAACCCAAATACAACCACAGGCAGCAATTATTGTATTAGTTTAATGCTGAAACTATGTGTCAGATTTCATCTTCATATGCAATTTTGAATCCTTACCCAGGAATTACATTCACATGGAAGAGACAGCTTTCCCCAGAGGCAAAGTTTGCACAATGTAGATTGTTTCCATCCTCACGACCTTATCATAAAACTCACGTAACTGCTCGTAGAGCGACTCTTGCTGTTCTGTTGCTGTCGCGTCCGTGCTGCTTTTTGTTTTGATGCGCAGCACTTGAAATCTCTATCTGTTTGCAATAGCGCTATCGGCCTCTACAACTTCGGAGCTCTCACACTTGCCAGACACAGGCTCTTTTTGGGCAACATAACGGTGTGTTTTTCGCCTGGAAGTCTCTAAAAATCTCACACCTTATTGAACGAAATTAAAAAGAATGAACGTGCCGTTCACAGACACCAGAAAGAACGCGTTCACAGTTTAGTTCGTCTGCAGTTCAAGTTCACCAAAATTATGAACGCGTTCATGAACTTTCGTTCAATGAACATGTTCAGGCACAACGCTGCCACGGCCACTGCTCGGCCAATGAGAAGTGAGAATACTGCGAAATAGCATGTCTGTCAAACTGAAATGTAAACGATGAAAATGCCCCAAATTTGGCCAAATTACTAGTTAAATCTTGATTTTTTTCGAGGAATTTCGATACAGGGGCACAAGTGGCCCCCTCCAAATTTAAACACCGTGCCTGCCGGCGATTTGAGGGGCCACCGGCCCCGGGCCCCCATCTATTTCGCACCCTGTTATTATGTTATGTTTATTTCATGATACTTTGCTCTTTTAACCCTCACATACTTCTCGTGTCTCGCTGAAGTCCATGTTTAGTCCTGACTCTGGCACCAGCAGGAGGCCACTCCCCTCAGGCAGGAGGCCACTCCCCTCAGGCAGGAGGCCACTCCCCTCAAGCAGGAGGCCACTCCCCTCAGGCAGGAGGCCACTTCCTTCACTTCCTGCACTATATATATATATATATATATATATATATATATATATATGTACAACTGTAAATTTGTGTACATATCAAGCCTATTTTAACTTTATTTTTTTATCCGATAGCTTATTGTTGTGACCTATTTATTGTTCATTGTTTTATTGTCATGTTCATGTGCAATTACTGTCGTGATTCATGTGCAATTACTGTGCAATTCATGTGCAATTACTGTCGTGACACATTCATTTGCAATTACTGTCGTGATCACATGTAATGGTATTTATTTATTTTTATCTTTAATATTTTTCCCCTCCATCCCTTGTTGGGAAATGGGAGGTTTTGTCTATAGGAGTTTTTGTTTATAGGAGATCTTCTACTGAGAGTGTTTTTCAAACTTCCTATAAGTGATCTGTTCTTTTCCTCTGTATCTACCTCTGTATCTACCTGCGTTGCAACAATGAAATTTCCCCAATAAAAGATTATCTTATCTTATCTTATTGTTATGTGTTGCATTGAATCACCAAGACAAGTTCCTATGTTTGTGAATTTTGTTCATTGACAATGGCAATATACCTTTTTTTGATTCTGATTCTGGAGTGTGTACTTGTGTACTTGTGTACTTGTGTGGGTGTCGTCATTGGAGCAGTAAATGGGCATCTGTGGCTAACGGGGCTAAAGTGGGCCACCGTCACCAGCTATGCCCACCTCTGTCCGGGACGTCCACTCCTGTCTCACCTTTGTGATTATTGTGCAGTATTTAGTGCAGTATTTTAAGTATTTAAAGCACGGAGTTCCCCAACTCTTCAACTTTCCCAAAATAACCCTGAAATGGAATAGATGTCAACAATGTAATTTAATTTGGCTTTTGTTGTAATGTATTTATTTTAGTATTTTATTGTTTTCGGACCCAATTTCACAGAAACTGAAAACATCTCGCGACCCCCACTTTGGGAACCACAACCCTTTATTTAGGATTTAACAAAAACGTAATTATTTTTCCACGTTTCACAATTTTGTTGAAGTTTATAACGTTACTTCCTGGTTGGACATGAACACACAGCTGTTACCTAGCAACTACACTGTAAACAAGGATCAAAACCATACAAATCACACAACAGTTATGATTTGACTAAAAAACGTAAAAACCCCTTTGTTTTGTTGGTCAGAATAACGTGTCAGTCGTGAGTCGTCTCTGCGACTGTCGCTCACTGATGACATCACAGAGGGATTCTGCTTTACAACTCAGTGCAGGTTTTGTACTTTTATTTTCCCATTCTGCTTAGCAAACTGTAAATCCGTGATCACCATTTCGCACGGATTCAGTTCCACCGAAACAAAGTCGTCATTAGAAAAACACCAGACCCATACGCAATTTAAAATCTGAAAACAAACAAACAAACAAATAACGAAGGCGGAGTTGAATTCAGTTTTTGATGTTTTTATTAAATTGATTAAAAAACATGAAACAAACACACAATAACTTGAAGACGGCAAACCACGATGTTAGAATGTCATCTCACTCCCAAAGCGTACGACGACGCCTCAGGAGCGATAGAGCCTTAAGCCCTTCCACTACCTCCACCACCTGCACCACCTCCTCTTCTTCCTGCTCTTTTTCTCCATCAGCTTTTGGACTTCGGCTCGCTCGTCTTTCAGCTTCTTCTCCAGCTCCTGAGCGTTGTTCTGTGCCTCTGAAAGCATCTGCTTCTGAACGCTGAGGGAGTCTTCAAGGGCGGAGAGCTCTTTCTGGGGGGCCCGTTTGTCTTCCTCTGCATTTTGAAGCTTGGTGGTGGTGGAGGTCAGAAGTCTTTCCCTCCCTGCAGCTTTCTCAAGGGCCTCGTGAAGCCGAATGTTCAGGGCCATGTTCTCCTCCTCGTACGTTTCCATTGTCCTTGTCACGTATTCCAAAGGAGTCTCGTGCTCTTCTTTTCTTCTGCTTTGAGACACCTTGTGGATGTATTGAAGACAAAGTTCTAGAGTCCTTCCCTCTTCTTCTAACATTTCTATGATCTTGCTCCTTTCATCCCGAGCAATCTGCTCTTCAGCGGTTCGGACGGCCAAATCCAACTCTTCAGTCAAAGGCTCGTGTTCGCGTTGGTTGACTTCAGAGAGATGGTCTACCAGATATTCCATGTTCTTCACATCCTCCTCTTTTAGGGGAGGTCTGCCACTTTTTGTTGATATATTTCTCGAAATCTGGATTGATCTTTCAAAGCTCTCCAACGTAATCATCAATCCTTTGTTGTCCCTCTTGTATATGTTTAGGGAAGATATATTTCTCCTCATCCTGTTTCTCTTGGAGTTCCTTGCCAAACTTGTTCAGCTTGTTCTTGTCCTTCTTGTTCAGCTCTTTCTTTAAGTCCTGCTTCTCCAGCTGCACTTCCTGAAGAACGGAGGTTGCTTTGGTCAAAAACTTCTCCGGGGTGTTTCGAAGCCAAACGTTTAGAGCATTTTTCTCCTCCAACATCTGCACATGCATTTGCTGCATGACATGGTGCATCTGCTCCACCTTCGCCTGTTGGTTGTGGTAGGTGGCCTTCTTCTGTACCTGGTCTCCCTGAGATTTAAACTTGATCCATAAAACTTGATGCAGGTCTTTGTTTCCGTGGATCTGCTCTTGGTGCTCTCTCAGGATTTCCTGGTACTTCTGCACCTGAGGATTCTCTTTCATCCATGCATGAACAGGTGTTTGGGCGGTGGTCCCTGCTGCTCGAGTCTTCATGTTGCTCCTGGTATATTCTTTTCTCCGTGCTAGTTGAAGGATCTCAAAGTTTTCGTCTCTCCAAAGGTTTGCACGTAGTGTAGATAGTTTAGTCTCTCTCCAAACAATCTCTCAAAGCGTATGGCCCTTATATACCCTGGCTTTGTGATGTCATAAAGCCAATTGGCGGGCTTTGTGATGTCATAAAGCCAATGGGCGAGATAGAGCATCGGGCAACGTAGCACTATATTGTAGTACTTCTAGTAATCCTAGGACTTGCAGTATATTCAGTAATTTTAGTACTATGTTGTAGTAGTACTACTACATTTTAGTACTTTGTAATACTTTTTGAATTCTAGTAATTGTAAGTTTCCAGGGTTTTTTCAGCTTTTCTTTCAGGTTAGTTGTTTTGTAGATATTTTTCCGTACTTTTAGAGTTCCAGTAGTTCTAGTACTTTTAGCCTAAGCAGTATTTTGTAGTACAAGCAGTATTTCCGATATTGTAGTACTATGTTGCAGTACTACGTTGTAGTATATTTTTGTACTTTTAGAATTCTAGTAATCCTAGTACTTGCAGTGTGTTCAGTATTTTCAATACTATGTTGTAGTACCATGTTGTAGTACTATGCTGCAGTACTACATTGTGAGTTTCCGGGTGGTGTTTTTTTTAGGTTTTCTTTCTCAGGTTTGTTGTTTTGTAGATTTGTTTTTGTACTTTTAGAATTTTAGTAATCCTAGTACTTGCAGTGTATTCAGTACTTTTAGTGCTATATCGTAATTTGTAGTACAACGTTGTAGTACTTATTGTAGTACTAGTACTATGTATGTTCTAGTAATCCTAGTACCAAGTCCAAAAGTAGTCTAGACCAGAGACCCTGGTCTCAGGACATAAGTAATGCAGTAGAAGTACACCAAGTACTAAAGTAATAAAAGCATTGTAAAACAATTAATGTGGGGTTTACACAATAAAAGCACTGTAAATCTAGGTTTTTGGGTTCCAGTGATTCTCATTGCTACTGTTGGCTATTGCAGTAATGAAGAAGAACTGCATCGAGTACTACCTTCAAAATAAAAGCACTCTAAAGCAACATATTTAGTTTTTTACAAAATAAAAGCATAGAAAAACAACAGTTTGGAGATTTGTACAATTAAAGCTTTGTGAAACAATGCTTTGGGTATTTTCCACAATAAAAGGATTGTAAAACTATGTTCTGGGATGTTCACAATAAAAGCGCTGTAAATCTAGTTTTGGGAATTTTCACAATAAAAGTACTGTAAATCACAGTTTTGAGGATTTTCACAATAAAAACACTGCAAAACTATGTTTGGGGATTTTCAAAATTAAAGCACAGAAACTCAACAGTGGGGATTTTTACAATTAAAGTACTGTAAAACAATGTTTCGGGTATTTTCACAATAAAAGTGCTGTAAATCTTATTTTTGGGATTTTCACAATAAAAGCGCTTTAAAACCATGTTTGGGGGAATTTTCACAATAAAAGATTAGATAAGATATTCCTTTATTGTCCACACATGGGGAAATTTCATTGTTGCAACGCAGGTAGATACAGAGGAAAAGGACAGATAACTTATAGGAAGTTTCAAAAACACTCAAACAAAACTCTTGTAAAAACACTCTTAATAGAAGAACTCTCATAAACAAAAACTCCTATAGACAAAACCTCTCATTTCTTTAAAAGGAAAATAAAAATAAATATAAAATAAAATAAAAACAGCTAGCGTAAAACAAGATAATACTAATAATAATAATAAATATAGCCGCAAGCGGCAATGATCGGCCCTCGCCACGCCGCCGCCACACCGCCGCCACGCCGCAAGAGGAGGGGGCGCTAACGCGCCCCAATTGTCCTTTTATTACGCCTACTGCTGAATCTGTGACGCTGTCACATCTTCTCCCCTTTGTTTTACCATCAAAAAGCTATTTTATTTTGAATTCTTGGCAAAATGTGCAGCTTTGCCGCACAGACACCGTGACTCTTTGAATGAAAATGTGGATAACTTTTGATGGTCCTGAAGATGAGTCTCACCAAATTTCAGGTTAATAGGGCTGACGCCCTGGGAGGAGTTTGTGAAAGTCTAAAGTGTAAACATGTTCTGGCGATTTCCCCATTGGAATAACATGAAAGGTTTCGGTCATCGTTACGGCAACGCCATAACAATTATGACATGGGTCTCATTGACTTTTTTGATGGGGATGCTAAAATTGAGTTGTGTGTCAAATTTCATATAATTTCGCAAAACTAAACATTTAACCTCCATATAAAATCTGTAGGGGGCGCTGTGGCGCCAAATGAATTTATTTCACTTCAAGTAGGTTTAGGGCAAAGAGTTTAACAACTGATTCTAATTTGACGCAATTCGGACTTTATCTGCGCAAACGGCAGAAATTTTAAATATGGGAGATTTCTGAAATTCTAGCTACAGTTTGCGGCTTCGCCGCACCGAGACCGTGAGAGGTATCAATGTAATTTGGATAACTTTTGATGTCCCACTCCTCAGTAGCATTTTCACCAAATTTCAGCTTTTTAGGGCCAACGCCCTGGGAGGAGTTCGTAAAAGTACGACGTTTGGAAAAACTCCGAAGTCATGTTTAGCCATTTTTGAAGCAATATGGCCGACATTTGGTTGGGCGGACGGCGTTGCCGTAATAATATTTTTTACTTCTCTTGTCACCATCTACCTCTGCGCCAAATTTCATGATTCTACGATCAGATTTTTTTTGGGTCATTTCCCATCTCTCAATGCATTTTTGGTACATTTGGGGGCGCTGACGCGCCAATTTTTTTTATTTTAGAAAAGGGAAATAGCCAGAATGTAGAGAGGCACGATTTTTAGAGGTGTGCAAATTTTTGTGACTTTTCGTCAGTGTTCACTGGGTGAAAAATAGGGGGGTTGGTCCCGAGAAGAAAGAAAGAAAGAATAATATTCCGATGCGAAAACAATGTTTCCCATTTTTCAAATGTCATAAACTATACATTTTCGGAAAGCGCTCGCGCTTTCCTACCTCATGGTGTGGGTCCCTGGTCACTGACGGGTACTTTCGTTAATTTTGAGTGGGCTCCGCCCACTTTGTGTTTTTGGCCCTCTATACAGTAATAATGTTCAATTTTTGCATTACATGCTTATATGCACGGAACATGCAAGAGATGGGGAACGTATTCGTGAGCTACTTAGCGCAAATGAGTGCTTTATATGGGGATGACGACCGCTTCGCGGTCGTCATCTCAATGTAAAGTGCTCGTTTAGTGCGCACTTTTGCACGGGCTTCGCCCGTTTACAACGGTAATGTTCCATTTTCCTACTACTAATTAGTATGCACGGGGCGTGCATGAGTGAAGGAGTGCGTTAGTGAGTGTTTGGAAGTGGGCGAGCGCTTCGCGCTCGATTTCGTGCGCACTACGTGCGCACTTTCGCAGCCGTGCTTCGCACGGCCTTACGAGATTAATAGGCCTCTCGCCAGCTTGTGGCGCTCGGGCCTAATAATGGTAAAAATATAGCCGCAAGCGGCAATGATCGGCCCTCGCTACGCCGCCGCCACGCCGCAAGAGGAGGGGGCGCTAACGCGCCCCAATTGTCCTTTTATTACGCCTACTGCTGAATCTGTGACGCTGTCACATCTTCTCCCCTTTGTTTTACCATCAAAAAGCAATTTTATTTTGAATTCTTGGCAAAATGTGCGGCTTTGCCGCACAGACACCGTGACTCTTTGAATAAAAATGTGGATAACTTTTGATGGTCCACCCCTGAAGATGAGTCTCACCAAATTTCAGGTTAATAGGGCTGACGCCCTAAGAGGAGTTTGTGAAAGTCTAAAGTGTACACATGTTCTGGCGATTTCCCCATTGGAATAACATGGAAGGTTTCGGTCATCGTTACGGCAACGCCATAACAATTATGACATGGGTCTCATTGACTTTTTTGATGGGGATTCTAAAATTGAGTTGTGTGTCAAATTTCATATAATTTCGCAAAACTAAACATTTAACCTCCATATAAAATCTGTAGGGGGCGCTGTGGCTCCAAATTAATTTATTTCACTTCAAGTAGGTTTAGGGCAAAGAGTTTAACAACTGATTCTAATTTGACGCAATTCGGACTTTATCTGCGCAAACGGCAGAAATGTAAAATTTGGGAGATTTCTGAAATTCTTGCTACAGTTTGCGGCTTCGCCGCACAGAGACCGTGACAGGTATCAATGTAATTTGGATAACTTTTGATGTCCCACTCCTCAGTAGCATTTTCACCAAATTTCAGCTTTTTAGGGCCAACGCCCTGGGAGGAGTTCGTAAAAGTACGACGTTTGGAAAAACTCCGAAGTCATGTTTAGCCATTTTTGAAGCAATATGGCCGACATTTGGTTTGGCGGACGGCGTTGCCGTAATAATACTTCTCTTTTCACCATTTACCTCTGCGCCAAATTTCATGATTCTACGATCAGATTTTTTTTGGGTCATTTCCCATCTCTCAATGCATTTTTGGTACATTTGGGGGCGCTGACGTGCCAATTTTTTTTTATTTTAGAAAAGGGAAATAGCCAGAATGTAGAGAGGCATGATTTTTAGAGGTGTGCAAATTTTTGTGACTTTTCGTCAATGTTCACTGGGTGAAAAATAGGGGGGTTGGTCCCGAGAAGAAAGAAAGAAAGAAAGAATAATATTCCGATGCGAAAACAATGTTTCCCATTTTTCAAATATCATAAACTATACATTTTCGGAAAGCGCTCGCGCTTTCCTACCTCATGGTGTGGGTCCCTGGTCACTGACGGGTACTTTCGTTAATTTTGAGTGGGCTCCGCCCACTTTGTGTTTTTGGCCCTCTATACAGTAATAATGTTCAATTTTTGCATTACATGCTTATATGCACGGAACATGCAAGAGATGGGGAACGTATTCGTGAGGTACTTAGCGCAAATGAGTGCTTTATATGGGGATCGGTCGTCATCTCAATGTGAAGTGCTCGTTTAGTGCGCACTTTTGCACGGGCTTTGCCCGTTTACAACGGTAATGTTCCATTTTCCTACTACTAATTAGTATGCACGGGGCGTGCATGAGTGAAGGAGTGCGTTAGTGAGTGTTTGGAAGTGGGCGAGCGCTTCGCGCTCGATTTCGTGCGCACTACGTGCGCACTTTCGCAGCCGTGCTTCGCACGGCCTTACAAGATTAATAGGCCTCTCGCCAGCTTGTGGCGCTCGGGCCTAATAAACACTCTATTTACATCAGTTATATAAAAGCACTGTACTTGCGAGCTTGTGGTTTGTATTTTCACTTTTCTTTACTTTTTTAGATTTTTTTTATTATTTCTGTGTTCTCTTTACAGTTAAACAGTATTTCTAAAAATGTTTTGGTACTTTTTTGCAGTGTTTGTATTTGTTTTTCTAGTTGTACTATGCTGTAGTACATTTTTGTCCTTATAGAATTCTAGTAATCCTAGGACTTGCAGTCAATTCAGTATTTTCATTACTATGTTGTAGTACTTGTTGTAGTACTATGTTGCAGTACTACTTTGTAATACTATATTGTAATACTTGTTTGTACTTTAACAATTCTAGTATTCCCATTCCTCATCCGTCAAAGCAAAATTATCCTTTTTTTCCCCATTTAATTTTAATATATTTAGTATACTGGCTGTTCAGGTCTCCAGGTCATAATAACCCCTTTCCGTAAATACCTATTAAAGTCCTGTTTCTCCAAGCCAAAGGACTCAGCTTCATCTGATATGTTTTACAACCTGGTAAAAAAAACTCTTATGCCTTTTATCATCCAAACCTTAATATGGGACATTTCCAGTGGACTAGTCGACGGCTGTGTCTTAGTAACGAAAACTTGTACCCAGCTCCTCCGGACATGTTTTTGATGATAAATAGTCTACAGTAAAGACCTCTTACATAAGTCAACATGTCCTCGTCCGTGCAGCTTCATTAGAAAGTTGCATTAGATCATAAAACCCTGGGGTCTATGTGACGCCTGCCTCCACAGAGAACCTCCGCCGCACAGGTACTTGTCACATTATTTCTTTGCACTTCTTTATACCGACTTAACGGCTTAGCCACTCCGCTCTCTCAGAAACAACTTATGACTTGCCTAATCCCATCAACACTCTGGCTTGCTGTCGGAGTTCCGCTAGCTCTGACAAACGACAGGAAGCACAAGTGGGGACTCGCGTGAAATGTTGATTCACGACTTGTGCTTAAGTTTGCCGCCGAACTTTGCAAACTAAATGACTCTGCTCGCACATAAATCACCCCTCCACGGGGACTTCCGCAGAAGGACCAGCGAACAAGTGTTTCCCGGTTTGAATTCAGGCAGTTATTAGTCGTCGTCCTGTCGGCACGGTGCGCTTTGAGTGCGGTGTCGGTGATAATGTAGGCTACATGTGTAATTTATGGCACTCCTTGACACCGGCCGTAAATGATTTATACAATGCTGTCAGGGGCCTGTGATAGGACCGCTGGAATTTAATGAGGAGACATTATTAGTTAAACAGTGAAATGAGGACACGGCGCAGTCGAGTGGTTTCTTGCAGCTTCAAATGTTTTCTTCAAATGGCATTAAACCACCAAGCCAGGTTATAAGTCATATCTGTGGGGAGGCAAGCCCAGTCGCAGTAAAAAGGCATATTTTGAATGTTTATAATTAATAAAACACCTGTATGGCTTTAATGTTTTTATTCTTTATAAATCTATTTAGGAGTTTTATTTTTGAATGACATAATTTTAATTAAAAGAAGTGAAATGCAGTTGAATACAATTATGTAACAATAGAAATGATTTTAGATGTCATTTTAGCGGATTTTGATATGGATTATGGTAATGATTAATTACACTATAGCGATTCCAATAGTGTTACATTACATACTGCTATGGTAAGACGCCATGATTAGTAGATTTCCCGGATTGCATTGTCAAGTAAAGAAATAAAGAAAAAAGGAATATACAAATAGACAAAAAATAAAATAAAATAACATCAGTTATCATGGCTGTTGTATCTGTTTAGTAGTTGGATTTTTAATGGCATAACATAAATTTAGTCAAAAGTAAAATGCCATCAATTTCTTTACTTTGAGATGCCGTCAAACATTAAAAACATTAAAACGGAAAATTTCCAGCTGTGAAAAAGTTTATCCGGAACGCGCAATGTTGTTATTGGTTGCCTTTTGTCCCCTTGCGGCTTCCGTAGTCTTCGGAGCAGTTAGCATAGCCACGTTCGACTAGCAGGTCTCAAACATGGATGAATATTCTCGTGTCAAATCTACAAAGCTTGTTTTAAAAGGACAAGGCAAGGGGTGAGTTGTGGTGCAGTTCTGCTTGTTTGACCTTTTTTCAACGTGAAATCTGGCGCTTATTTGACTTTGTGGACGTAATGCTAACCCAAGCCGCTAACTAGCATGTAGCATATCATACGCGGTAGGAGTTTTATTCCGTTTTAGCTCTCTATCAAAACATTGTGTGACGTTACTTCATCGTGAAATTGTAATTAATGCATGTTTAAAATACGTCTGGAAGGAATGATTATTAAGTTCTTGGGTTTTTTCTTTGCTAATTTATGGAGACAATGAGTTAAATTATGTCTCATTCACAATACCATTTTGTGTATTTATTTTTTTCAGAAAGAAGAAAAAGGACAAAGATAGGAAGAGAAAAGCAGACGACGGTGCAGACAAACCGGACATTGTTGGTATGTATGTTTGGAGTGGAAAAAAACTGTAAATCGAGCTGTAGCACTTGTTTTTAGGGGTATTTAGTCTGAATAATACTAAATTAACTTTTTCCTCTGTAAATCCAATGGTGTTAATCTACATACTCAATTTAATTAAGATGCTACGATTAGTGCAATTCTGTGGTCCAGACTGACTTTAAACACATTATTTTCACTCTGTAGATGGCTGGTGGACGGTCAAGAGATTTGGAGAAATCACAGGCACGGTTGCCATAGAGATGGAGAATAATGCTTATGTTCACGCACTGGACACTGGACTCTTCACACTCGGAGCTCCACATCCAGGTAAAAAAAAAAATCATAAATGTCTTAATCTTGTGGATATAGAAAGATGAAACCAACGAGACAGAAAGTCAGCATGAGATTTCTGGAAATTGCACTTTCAATCTGGGGTAAATGAGTAAATTATGTGTTTTCCTATCAAAACAATACTGTGTGACAAAAAAGAGGCCGTTGCACACTGTCTTCATCCAATTATAGGTGCTTTATTTCCTGTCAACCTAGAGGTAAGAGCCAAACGCAGCACTCTGATTGGTCATGCTTGGAGCAGTGTGTCCGAGTTTCACTTTGCTGTTTGAAAGAAGCTGTTCCAAACCCATGTATGAGCCCAAAATGCTCATGCGTGTGGATATTTACGGTGCACCAAAGGGTTTGTGCGAGCTATAGGAGAGTTTTAGTTTTCTACTTCCACTTTTGTGATGAGAAAAGATAAGATACCCCAGCTTTAATCCTTAAATACACATTATATTATTGGCGGTTGAGGGCTTTTCTGTGCTGTTCTGTGCATGTTGTCCTCGCCCCTGCGCAGGTTTCTCATGGTGCTTTGCTTTCCCCCACTACTCTGGAGACAGAACTCCTCTGAAAATTAGATTAAATAGGTTTTTGCTTGTTTACTACATGTAAATAAAAGGTATTTAAGTTTTTAAAATGGCACATTGTATTTGTCTGATGTCTCAATATTAGTAAGTCTTCTTCTTTGGTGTTTCATGGTGTTTGGTATCCAAGTGTTACATTACCGCCACCTACTGTACTTGTACGTCTTAAAAGTATGTGTTTTATGCTAAACTGGGGTGTGAAGAGAGAAAGAAAGAAAGAGCAGTATTTGTAAGTCATACACTCTGCCGGAGGCTCTAGGAAACCAATCTATTGCTTTATTATAACATGATTGTAAACGTATGTGCAAAACTGTTGTCGCTTATTAGTCTTTTAATCTATTAGTCTGTTCAGCATTTGAAGAGCGCTGTAAAATAACATATGTATCACGTCTAAACCTTGAAGAATCCATTCCAGTGGACAAACATGCGCTAAACGTGTCCAGAGCGTTAAATACACAAATGGTCAGAATCCTCCAGGCAGAAGCTTTTAATCAATAATATATATAAAAGAGAGATATAATCCTGTTGCTCCACACGTACATGTTGTCAAATGACTGTGAGTAACAACATTGAGCAGATGGCGGCTGCAGTAGCTCAAAATCTGATTATTATATTATCAGATATTTTGGGAGTTAAAGCTTGTTATTGTAAACGGCAGGATCTGATTACGCGCCGTAGATTTTGACCTTTACGTGTCATTTAAATAACTTTTACGCACATTAGATTTTGACCTTTGTGTGTCATTTTAATAACTTTAAAGGTCCAGAAATCGGTTTGTTGTTGTTGATTATGTTTTATTTGGTTTAACGTTTATACATAGGGCACTGATCTGGCACATTGATATACTGACCATTTCTTCCATAAACTGTATTGCTGTGTCTAGTATTAAATGTCTTTTATTAAGTATTTTTCAGTATTTATTGTAGTCTTATGTTCTGAGAAAATCCCTTGCTCTGACTTCAAGAAAATTGCTGAAAACGGCCCTCTTAACTAAGGAAACAAACGGCGGATTAAAACACTATTTGTGTTGTAGAAATGAATGCGCACAGCCGTTTTCAAATCCTTTGTCAAGTCGATCCGTTTAGAATGCGTGCAGTTGAGGAAAAGGACAAGTGAGCGTGATTTAATTCAGTCGGCGTCCGGTCGGAGGCGGCTGAAACGTCTGGGAGTTTTAAACGTCCCAATTCCCCGCTCAAGTGCCCGTCTCGAACACACGAAAGCGCAGCGAGTTCGCCGTGTAGCGAGGAGGCGATTAGGGATTCCATACGCTTTTCTGAAATTAAGTTAGTTGAGCAACCTTTTCCCGGTCACCTGCAGGTCAGAGGGAACATGATTTTAGGCTTTTCGCAGGAACACTGTCTGACACAGATCGTCAGGCTTTCAAACGCGAAAAGAAATCCTGCTCGGAATGCTCGGACGTGAAGTGGTTTTTGAAGGAAAATGTACAGTCGGCGCACCAGCCAAAAAATGCATAATAGAGAAGAAAAAACATATAAGTTGCACTGGAGTATGAAATGCGGTTGCAAGTGTGAAAATAACAAATAATATCACATATAAGTCGCTCTGTTTATAAGTATAAATATAAGTATTTGTCGCACCCCGGCTAAAACTATGAAAAAAGGTGCGACCGAAAAATATGGTACTCGCTTAAAGTTAGACATAAGATTTATACAACTATCCCTAATAATAAACGTGCAGTCACTGACTTCCTCTCCAAATACTGCATACTTGTACTCGAACATTTACACTTTTTAGACCAAGCATGAGGATAGGCTTTTAGATAGGATTTTGAAAATTTAGTCTGAAAAAAGTACTTTAGAAATTTGCGTGCACGCCGAATATGGAAAGCCAAAATTATGATCACACTCCGCCACTTGGGAGCGGCGTATTGTGCCGTGTTTTCCGACGCTTTTACTAAATAGCGTCTGACGTTACGCCGTGCACTCGGTACCGTGCGAGCGCCGCGGTGGCCGTCCCTGCACTCAAATGCCCCCAAAATACGGGAAGACGGGTCTCTATCTAAAAGCCTGCTGGGGTTATCCTGCTTTTGGGAAATTGAAGAATGGGTTAATGGTTTCGATATTGTGTTGTTGTTTTTTTTATTGAATTTCTTGTCTAACGTTCAATTACACTTTGAAATGAGTTATCTTCTTCTTCTTTGGTGTTTTATGGCGGTTCTCACGGCGCCTCTTTAGTTGTATGTCTTCAACACACATCGTCAAAAAATGTAATAAATAAATATAATAAATAAAGAGAAGGAGAGAGGTCCTGACAGGCCCATTGGGAACACAATTATAACATGGTTAAAAGCTCATAAAAGGTTATTTTTGTGACGTATATCCCCTTTAATGTTGATAAATTATAAGGCCTATATTATGCATTTCTTTGTTTCTTCAAATGTACTTAGTCCTGGTGTTTCCTGTTGTTTTTTACTTACGATAATGTAAAGTATTAACGGAGAAATACGTTAAACTGTTGTGTTTGTGAAGCACTTTGCGTGTCACCAAAGAAATGTGTGCTATAAAGACATTTTATATACAAAAATATATAAAACCCCGGACGGCTTGAATATAAATGACTCATGACGTTTGGATGTTTCAGATGACGAAGGGCCCGATCCTCCTGAGCAGTTCACCGCCATTAAACTCTCCGACACAAGGTGAGTTTCAGAGCCGCTCCCACAAATCAACGCTCTCCATTTCGCCATCGCAACATCGTTTGTATTGTTCAGCAGACGCCTCGACATAATGTAGATTCCGCCCCGACTCTTCATCACGTCGCACATTATCTGTCCCGGAGACAAATACGTTGCCTTCAGCCTGGCGCGTCGTGAGTAATCGTGTCTTTTCTGGGTTTCCAGGATCGCGCTGAAGTCTGGATACGGGAAGTATTTGGGGATCAACTCAGAGGGTTTGGTGGTGGGACGCTCGGACGCCATCGGAGCGCGAGAGCAGTGGGAGCCGGTGTTTCAGGACGTGAGTCGCACTCTTCAGAACAAATCATTTATGTTCTCATTGTGTGTTTTATTGATCACTGTGTAAGAGCTGTTTATCTGGGTTAGTCCTGGTTCAGGCCTGGTTTGGTTCTAGGTTAGTCCTGGTTCAGGCCTGGTTTGGTTCTGGGTTTGTCCTGGTTCAGACCTGGTTTGGTTCTGGGTTTGTCCTGGTTCAGACCTGGTTTTGTTCTGGGTTAGTCCTGGTTTGGTTCTGGGATAGTCCTGGTTCAGACCTGGTTTGGTTCTGGGTTAGTCCTGGTTCAGACCTGGTTTGGTTCTGGGTTAGTCCTGGTTCAGACCTGGTTCAGACCTGGTTTAGTCCTGGTTTAGTCCTGGTTTAGTCCTGGTTTGGACCTGGTTCAGACCTGGTTCAGACCTGGTTTAGTCCTGGTTTAGTCCTGGTTTAGTCCTGGTTTGGACCTGGTTTAGACCTGGTTTGGTCCTGGTTTAGTTCTGGTTTAGTCCTGGTTTGGACCTGGGTTAGTCCTGGTTTGGTTCTGGGTTAGTCCTGGTTTGGTTCTGGGTTAGTTCTGGTTTAGTCCTGGTTTAGTCCTGGTTTAGTCCTGGTTTGGTCCTGGTTTGGTCCTGGTTTAGTCCTGGTTTAGTCCTGGTTTAGACCTGGTTTGATTCTGGGTTAGTCCTGGTTTGGTTCTGGGTTAGTCCTGGGTTAGTCCTGGTTCAGACCTGGATGGGCAATGTTGGTGAAGCATTTTGTATATTACTTAACATTTATTAGTAGTTATTTTATTGTATGAACTACTTTTATTGAAACGGTGTGGATGACCTAATATGCTGTTACAGTAGCGTAAATAAATAAATAAAATGAAGAAATTAAATTTGAATAGCCCTGTTGTAAGCTAACACTGGCCACAAGGGGTCAGTAAAGGAACAACATTTCACTGAACCCAATTTTATTTAATGTAATATCCTCTAAATATTGTTAGATTCCAATTTAAATACTGTTTAAACTGTATATTTACAAATAAGACGATCAGCTATAAACTCACAGGCACAACAGGTGAAAATGAAAACTTCACACTATTAATGCTAAAACTTTCTCTAAAGTTTTTTTTTTAGCTCATTTAATAGTAAATGTCCTCTTACTTCATTGAAATGCCTCCAATCCTTTGTGTTTCTAAAAGGGAAACTCCTACTTTAGGAATAAAACTGATTACACGACATTGAAAGGTATTTAACTTATATCTAGGCTTGTTTGGAGTAGAAATCTTCTTTTCATCTTAAAATAACCCAATAAATGTGAATTGCATCATACGTATATTTCTAAATGATTCAACTCTTTACAGCTCATGTTCTGATGTGACTGAAAAAATATTGCTTAGTAATAATAAAACAATATACTAATAATGTTAAATAAAATAATATATAATCTTCAAAAAGTGGTGCCGTTATTCAACTCCAAAGATGTGATTGTTGTCAGTTTAAAGACTTTAAGATCATAATGAGATCTTTGTGGACCTGATCTCTACAAATAATGACAAAGTTCAACATTTGAGGATCATAACTTTGGATATTTCTGTAAAAAAAAAAACGTGAATTTCCCTCACTCTGAAACGCGACCTGGTTCTGTGTAATCTACCGTCTCCTCTTTGATTTCCCTTCAGGGTAAAATGGCGTTGCTGGGCTCCAATAGCTGCTTCATCTCCTACAGCGACGGCGGGGACATCGCGGCCAAGAACAAAACGGCGTCAGACAGCGAGATGGTGAAGGTGACGTGCGCGCGCCGTTTCACCGTGAGCTTCGGTGTTCAGTCCTCTTTTGTTTTCAAGTGAAGAACGTGTGTTTTTGACCCGTGAATAGATCCGGTCCAACACGGACAGAGACGTGAAGCAGAAGGACGACCTGCTGGAGGAAGACCGCGGGAACGTCAAGAACTGCGAGGTCAACTACGTGTACGTATCCCGCGCACTCAACCACGGTTTAGTGTCACGCAGGAGGGAACGTCTACTTCTGATGTTTGGAATACGACAGTATCTCTCTTTCCTCATTACAATACCTCAATGATAAGAAAAGCGCTCTTTGTTTTAGATAACTGACTGACATTTTCAGATAATTTCTTTATTTAACACCGTGGTCTCGTCGTAGTTCTGTTAAAGCTCAAATGGGGTTGTCAAAAGTATCGAAAATCGGATACAAATCGATACTGAACGGGACAAAACGTGACCTTCTCTGAACAGTTTTCATCAGAACTAGTGTCAGAGCACAAAGTATAAACTAATATTATGTTTTTTGTTTTGTCGTAAAACATCATCACGCTATCGAAATGGGGTTTGAAATGTTATCGTGACGACACAAGCTCAAGATCAATTAAATGGGTTACAAAAGGTCAAATTTAGTCTTGTTAATGTGTTTTGTTTTAAGATACTTACTCCAGTATGTAGTTTCAGTATCAATTAGTATCTCTTTTTCAATACTTTTCACAACCCTCGTCTTAATGCAAGACACGTGAATGAAGAATGCATAAAGTGTCTTAATATCTGGAAGAAAATTCCCTATAAAAGACAAATTATTATACATTTTATATATTGTAAATATTTTGTTCCATTATTTATTTGATTTGATTCAAGGTGATACATGTATTTTTTTCTTCAGTCATAACTCAAACAGGACTAATTACAGGACATTTTCTGTGCTGTAATGACAGCCTATTCTTTCAAATTTCATATGACTGTTATTATAAAATCTCAGAAATTGTGTAATAAAATCATGATTATTAAAGGTGGAATGGACGATTTTTTTCAGCAATTTTTTTTATCATATTTCCTCGTGGCGTGGATAAATCATTTGTCCTGCCACGTATCAATCATAAAACGCACCTATCGCTCACCTGCAGCAGCTTGCGGTTCTTCCCCACGTTTCCGCGTGTCTAAGCGCATTGATCTATCATAATATAGTTCCCTCAGTGTACGGGGCAAAATGAAAACGGAGAAAGACAGTTCGAGCTGACGCAGAAGTGGACAGAAATCTACGCGAGACGAGAGATGCGATGCGCTCCGTCGCGCTAATAAACAAACGCACGTGTGTGTTGTATCAGACCGCACGGGGGAGTGGCATGCGCACTTCCGCCTGCGTTCTCAAATCGCCGAAAAATCGTCCATTGCGCCTTTAAATATACATATTCTTTCAGCTGCTCCAAAATGTCTCCAAAACTTTGATTAAAAAAAATAGAAAATGTCATCTGAACATATAGTGAATATTGGCGTACTAGAATTATTTGTACAGCTTCAAAAATGGCCAAATATATAAAAATTAAACTTAAACCAGGGGTCCCCAACCTCTTTTGCACCACGGACCGGAATAATGTAGGTTTTATTTTCACGGACCGGTGTGCCAGTTTATGTGCGAAAGTGGGCGGGGCTTGGGCTTCCATTCGATTCAGCTCGGAAGGCGAAATGTTCTCAAAAGACGCGTTTGTACATTATTAAGTGTTCTATTCCAAAATATACGAATTGGAGTAACATAATGTACAGTTACACGTGTCCTCACTGTTCTTCTGACTGGTGGAAGCTCATCAGATAAATATGGCAGTCAGCAGAGTTGTTCCCTCAAATATACGTTTAAGATCACCGTCATTTTCAAACAGCTGATCCTCTTGTTGCACATGCTCGATTCGCCCGGTTTAATGGGTCGTGGATCCGTTCACGTGCAGTTCATGGATCTTTTGCGCACGGGAAGTAGCGCTCAAACTCTTGTAAAAGTAAAAACAGGTGATCGCGTAGCAGTGGCAAAATTCTGGCCCAGGTGACGTGTCCAAAATCCTCGCTGGCTCCTCGTCTGCTCCTCACTTGGCCTTTTCCCCTTTGCAAAAATGTTCTCCAAAGACTTTTTTACTCATTTTCGCAGCTTGTGGATCTACTTTTGGGCAGCGTGTTTGATGTGACGCGTCCACGATGACGCATCACGTATAATGCACATATCAGTTATGTCCTCACGCAGGACAAGAGCAGAGACATAATATACTTTCCATTATATTTAATGGATTTCATTGGCAATTTCCTATCAGGCTTTTCATTATACATCCACAGACGAGCTTATTAGTGTCATGAGGAACAGGCCAAAGTTACGTTGGAGAAGATGCGTCATCAGAGATTATTTCCAAACGCTTTGCTGACCGGTACCGGTCCCCGGCCCGGTGTTTGGGGACCCCTGACTTAAACTGTATATGTACGATGCATTATGTTAAATGTCACGACTTTCATTTCACCCGCGCTTAGAACAAAATTCTACAAAGCGATATCTCCATTATTAAAGGGGACGTATTATACAAAATCATCATTGACGAGCTTTTAACCATGTGACAGCGGCGTTTCCTCGTCAGTAATGTGCTCACCGTTGTGTTGCGATTGATTCATTTGTGTTTGAGTTAATCCTGTATTGTCCTTCCACTTTTCAAAAAATAACGGAAATGACAAATGCTTAATACAGTGAAATGTCATTTGTCAGTTCTGCAGATTTGAACCCGTTTCTATGACAAAGCCTTTTTAAAATGTTAAAAGTATCATTTTTAAGCGGAACTAAGTCACTTTGGCGATAGAGCTCCCCCTGCAGCTCCCTTGTGAAAATACATTGTCCTTTTTATTTCTTTCTTTACCATAATAAGTCAGTATAATCACATACAAAAATATTTTACATGACCAAATATTAGAGGAAAAAAAAGAAAAAGAGCCAGGGTTTCTCAGGAGAGTTATCTTCTGGTTTTCCACTCGCAGACAGCAGGGGGCGACGACGGATGCTTCAAACACCCCAAAAATACATATTTAACCGTCACGGCGACTCCCAAAGACGTTCAGTGAGGTGAAAATGTGACTTAGTTCAGCTTTAAGCCCTCATTCCATACCAAAAGCATAATGTCTCCTGTAAAACCTTGAAAATAGAGTATATTATGAATAGTGCTGCACCATAACACCTTGCACCTTTCTCAGATGTAATCACGCTTTATTATTCACACAAAAAGCCCCGTTCCAAAGTGAGAGGTGACTTTGACTCGTCCCGTCTCCCCGCGTCCTCGTCCTGTCATTAATCAGAGCTGCTCGCGCGACGGGCCCGAGCCGCGCGCCTCTTTAACCTTGCCTCTAATACGCACTTTAAACACTTTATTTGTAGAAAAACGACAACCCGCGCGATCATTTCCCCCCCATTACATCCGTCCTGCGCTGACAGCATTCTGACAGCCAAATCGCCTCGTTCGAGCTCATCGATCTCTCGCCCGTGAAGTCGAGATTGATGCGAGCGCGTGGCGACCGCACCGCGCGCTCCAGTCGTCCGCCGCCACCGCTGCTAGTGTTTTATACAGAGCATCTGCAGCCCATTAAGAGCGAGGCAATACGTCTGTCCTGGCGTTTGTTTTGCCACGAACTGCGGGGAAATGGACTCGTCGCGGCGACACGTTGATAATGGCTGCCCTTGAGCGGCCGCCGTGATGTAGAGTTAAGTGTCCCGAGCGCCTCTCGCGACGCAGCGCGGCCGGAGCGTCGTAAAACACTCGGGAGAGAGCGGGGAAAATGTTCAAATCTGTGTGGAAATGTTTTAGTTTTCATCAGGTTAATTATGTGTGTGTGCAGGGCGTGTTTTTGTGACGTTTGTTTTAGTTTCCAAAGACTCCATCAGTCGACTTAAGCTGAACCGTTTTGGAAAAGTGGTTAATTGAGGTTTTTTACCGTTTAACATGGAAGATTTTTCAATAGAACATAAATCTGTTTTCAGTACAAAGGTCTAAACTACAAGGACGGGTGATGTTTGATCTGCAGAGGAGATTCATCATCGTTTGACCTTTTGTGATTCAAACTGTTAAATAGTTAATAATTAGTAATAGTAAGAGTTGTTACTTCAAAATAATGAGTAGAAATGCAAAGTATTAAGATAAGATTAAAGATAAGGAAATTTCGGTGTTGAAATTCAAGTAGTTACAGAAGAAAATAACATAACTTATCGAAAGTTTAAAAAAAAAACACTCTTAATAGAAAAACTCTAACAAGTGCAGTGAAAAGAATTTGAGAGCGTTAAGAGTACTTAAGTAAGAGAAACTGTTGATGCAGTTTGTCCACATCAAGCGTTTGTCACTTGTAGACTTACTGTGGACAGAGTAACCAAACCTATTAGTAAAAGTGTACAGTATTAGTAAAAGTATCTGTGTACTTGAGTGCGACACCTCTTCACCTTGTACAGACACAGGGCTATTTTACATTTGGGAGTGTCTACAGAGCCGCGGCGCGCGACCGAAACTGCATGGGTTTTTTGTGCCGCGGCTCCTGAAACTGCTGGGCTATTTGACCGCTCCGGGTTAGGGTTAAGGTTAGGGTTAAGGTTAGGGTTAGGGTTAAGGCTGGGGTAAAGGTTAGGGTTAAGGTTAAGGTTAGGGTTAAGGTTAAGGCTGGGGTTAAGGTTGGGGTAAAGGTTAAGGTTAAGGTTAGGGTTAAGGTTGGGGTAAAGGTTAAGGTTAAGGTTAGGGTTAAGGTTGGGGTAAAGGTTAAGGTTAAGGCTGGGGTTAAGGTTGGGGTAAAGGTTAAGGTTAAGGTTAGGGTTAAGGTTGGGGTAAAGGTTGGGGTTAAGGTTAGGGTTAAGGCTGGGGTTAAGGTTAAGGTTAGGGTTAGGGTTAGGGTTAAGGTTAGGGTTAGGGTTAAGGTTAAGGTTAAGGTTGGGGTTAAGGTTGGGGTTAAGGTTGGGGTTAAGGTTGGGGTTAAGGTTGGGGTAAAGGTTGGGGTTAAGTTTAGGGTTAAGGTTAGGGTTAGGGTTAGGGTTAAGGCTGGGGTTAAGGTTAAGGTTAGGGTTAGGGTTAAGGCTGGGGTAAAGGTTAGGGTTAAGGTTAGGGTTAAGGTTAAGGCTGGGGTTAAGGTTGGGGTAAAGGTTAAGGTTAAGGTTAGGGTTAAGGCTGGGGTTAAGGTTAAGGTTAGGGTTAGGGTTAAGGTTGGGGTTAAGGTTGGGGTTAAGGTTGGGGTTAAGGTTGGGGTTACGGTTAAGGTTAGGGTTAAGGCTGGGGTAAAGGTTGGGGTTAAGTTTAGGGTTAAGGTTAGGGTTAGGGTTAAGGTTAAGGTTAGGGTTAAGGCTGGGGTTAAGGTTAAGGTTAGGGTTAGGGTTAAGGCTGGGGTAAAGGTTAGGGTTAAGGTTAGGGTTAAGGTTAAGGCTGGGGTTAAGGTTGGGGTAAAGGTTAAGGTTAAGGTTAGGGTTAAGGTTGGGGTTAAGGTTGGGGTTAAGGTTAGGGTTAAGGCTGGGGTTAAGGTTAAGGTTAGGGTTAAGGTTAGGGTTAAGGTTAGGGTTAAGGCTGGGGTAAAGGTTAGGGTTAAGGTTAGGGTTAAAGTTAAGGCTGGGGTTAAGGTTGGGGTTAAGGTTGGGGTTAAGGTTGGGGTTAAGGTTGGGGTTAAGGTTGGGGTTAAGGTTGGGGTTAAGGTTAGGGTTAAGGTTAGGGTTAAGGTTGGGGTTAAGGTTGGGGTTAAGGTTGGGGTTAAGGTTGGGGTTAAGGTTGGGGTTAAGGTTGGGGTTAAGGTTGGGGTTAAGGTTAGGGTTAGGGTTAAGGTTGGGGTTACGGTTAGGGTTAAGGTTGGGGTTAAGGTTAGGGTTAAGGTTATGGTTAGGGTTATGGTTAGGGTTAAGGTTGGGGTTAAGGTTAGGGTTAAGGTTGGGGTTAAGGTTAGGGTTAAGGTTGGGGTTAAGGTTAGGGTTAAGGTTGGGGTTAAGGTTAGGGTTAGGGTTAAGGTTAGGGTTAAGGTTGGGGTTAAGGTTAGGGTTAAGGTTGGGGTTAAGGTTAGGGTTAAGGTTGGGGTTAAGGTTAGGGTTAGGGTTAAGGTTGGGGTTAAGGTTAGGGTTAAGGTTATGGTTAGGGTTATGGTTAGGGTTAAGGTTGGGGTTAAGGTTAGGGTTAAGGTTGGGGTTAAGGTTAGGGTTAGGGTTAAGGTTGGGGTTAAGGTTAGGGTTAAGGTTATGGTTAGGGTTATGGTTAGGGTTAAGGTTGGGGTTAAGGTTAGGGTTAGCCATGAGGCTATATGGCCGTGCCGCGGCTCCTGAAACAGCTGGGTTATTTGACCACGCCGCGTCTGCAGCCACGGCCTTTACAATTACTGTAATTCAGTTTCATCACAACGAAGTAAATGTTAGAAAATATCCGTACTGTACAATGCTAAGCCACATGAAATCTGCCTTTGAAACAACACTAATTGTTCAGTTGTAATTAATTTGTCTTGGTTCCTAAATATCCGTAAATGCTTATCTTTTTAATGGTAGAAAAAATTCAGTTGTATCGTCTGGACTCTTTTAGAAAAACTCTCATCCAATGAATGAGGGATTACACCCACTTATGTTTCTGATATTTGTGCATTTACAGGAAGAAGTTCCAGAGTTTCCAGGATCGTCGACTCAGAGTCAACGAGGAAGACTCCACTAAATTAAAGAAAGCCAGAGGAGACGGGAAGTTCCACGAGGCTCTGCTGGACAGGTATGAAGATGATGAGGAGGATGAGGATGATGAGAGGAGGGTCATAAGCATAACAAAACCATACATATTATAAACTTACTTGTGTTGTGTTTTCCAGGAGAAGTAAAATGAAAGCAGACCGGTACTGCAAGTGAAGAAGACGTTTTAATATTTTTTGTTTTTATTTGTGGAACTTATGGTTTTAATAAACAACACATTGTCAAAGTTATTTTGTATTTTTATGTTGACTATTTTTATAGCTGTGGATGAAAATGGCTTGAGCTGACCTGTATAAAGTTATTACTGTACATTTTAAAATATGGTACTGTTGTATTTATTTATTTTCAAACAACATTTAGAACATTCATCTAAATTTCCTGCAAACTTTAACATCAGAAGTGAAGCCTGGAGTATTTATATAACTATTTAGTCTATATACATGACATAATCCATAATGAAGTGTTCTTTTAACTTAACACTATTAAACCAAGGTGTGGTTTTAATGTCTCTGTTAAAGAATAACAAGACCTGGAATAAGGAAACAATTTCACCTTTTTTCACAAAAGTCTGAAATATACTACTTTAAAACGATTGATGCTGTTGAGAAATCACATGAAATCAGATTTTAAAAAAATGTAATCTTCAATATGATTAACTGTTGATTTGAACACCTGTGTCTTCCCTGTATAAAAAGTTAATAAATACAATAAATTGAGCCTGTTTCATTAATAAACAGCAGATTCACGAGAGCCATCTGTTTGTTTTACTTCCGCGTGGAACAAACCAATGCGTTGCTCTTTTAGGGGTGGTTTCCAGAAATATTCTAATCTTTCTCCCATTTCTTCAACATTACAGACCGCAAACATGTACTTACGTCGGTATTTACTGACTAAAACAATTAGATATCTTTTGAAAAGCAAAATATATAGTGTAGAAATACGTTTTGTATCGAATGTGCCGCTACGCGCACACCTCTGTGGTAAAGGTGAGCGCGCCCTCACGAGGTAAACACGGACACTTCCGCAACAACACACCGAGGACACCGAGGACACCGAGCCCCGGAGCAGCCGCGTTTGGGGACGTTTTACCTCGAAATGTCTCGCTTCAATGTACTGCTTTTCACCGCGTTCGTGTCGGCGACGTGCGCGCAGTTCATCCCGCCGGTACGTGAGGCTCCGGCGCGCGGGTTTAACGCTCGGGCGGCGGTCCGAACATCGCGATCCCGTCGTGAAAACCGTGCGTAAATGATGATTATGTGTGTGTTTGTCCGCAGTTCACGGAGGAGTGCCGCACGGACATGTACCCGCCGAACGGACCCACGTAAGTTTGGACGTTTAGAACCGTCAGAAGTGAACCGAGGCGGGCCGAGTCACCGGTGTGATGCCCCGGGTTGTCATCTGTCAAGAACCGGTTGTGTTTTGTATGACAACATGTGGGAAATGCGATTAAATGGTTAAATTAAAGCAAGTAAAGTCAAATGAACAGCACTCACAATGTCCATGTGGTTTAAGTTTCATAAACCAACCACCATGCAATTAAAAAAGGCCAGTTAAAGTCGATGTAAAACGATAAACTGCTAATTAAAATCAATGTTGAGATAAAAAGTTGTTAGTTTGCAGATGTTTGACTCGGTCTATGGTTCACGTCGAACAACAACAGGCACAAAGTTCAACGTCTTCTCTGTCAAATCAACAAAAGTGAAATTGTTATTTTTTTCATCCCACAATGGAAAGAAATTTGTGTTGTTATTATACTCCAATAAAGGCGAGTTTAGCAGCCAAATACCAAATTAATAATTATGTTTAATGTTTGTGGATTTCTGTTACGTAGAGTTCTTTCAAAAGCTGAAAATATCCCAGAGTTACACGTGTTTTTAAAGTTTTAATCTCTTAATAATTGGTTAAAGTGCCAATTCTGACTTTATTTGCTGTATTTATCCCTGTTGTACGTATAAATGATAGTTTTACACCAATTGAGCAGGTATTTGTGGAGAAAACTTTGAAAAATCTGTAGACAACGGCAGGAGACAATCAAAGTTAATGCTAATGAAGACAAATAAACCACTTTTTTGAGTCTCTAAACATTAATTCAACAAAATAAAGTCAATCACATATATTTTTACTTGTCAAATAAAGAATTGTAATGTTAGATAAAGAACATAACACATAAAGAATTGTGACATGAGTTTCCCCCGTGTTTGCTGTGTAATTTCCTAGTGCCATGTCATCAATTACAAACAGGAAGTGAAATTATAAACCTTAAAAAATGTGCTATTCTGTGACAAAATTGTTATATATTGACTGCGTTTTAGTTCAACGAGTCATCCCACCCGTAGGGGGCGCTTTAATGTTAATGCGACAGGTGAACTACATTATTTAATTCATCATTTTCACGCCAAAGAGTTAAAATAATTAAAAACATGATTCATTCAGCGGGGGAAAGAGTCGAGACTAAAAATTGTACACTTAAATATTTGCAAGGTTCACTGCCCGCGTTCTTTGTTGAAATAAAACAAAAACTTTAATCAATTTTCAACATAAAAGCAGCAACGCGCCGCTCTCACACTGCTATATGTATCTATAACATCGCAAATAAATACTACAAATCAAAGTACGGCTTCGTTTAGCGAACATTTGGCCGTGTAAAAGAGTATTTCCTCTAACGATGCGGTTCTCAGGTTCAAAGGCGGCGTCGGCTGGTACACGGTGGACCTGGACCTGCCGCCTCACCGCAGATGGACGCCCCTGATCACCGACAAGAAGAACGATGTGAGAGCGTCGATTTCTGCTTTCCACACTCCGCCATTTTGTCCGCTTCCTGTATATGTACATTTTGATTGTTACGTTTGTTCTTTCAGTTGGTCAGCATGATTCAGGTCATCCGAGACCTGGCCACAGCGTTTGTGCCCAGCGGGAGACTTATCGAGCTGGTGGACCTGACCCTGGTGATCGTCTTTTCAAAATAAAAGCAGAATAACTGACGGTAATTGACGGCGTTTTGACCTCTGCTTGTTATTGGCCAGCCGTTGATGGTGGACACGCTGCCCGACCCGTTCAAGGACGAGATCAAGGGAATCGCTTTGGACTCTGGGATTCCGCTCGGTAAGAGAAGCGGGCGTTAAAGTGTCCGCTCTGTTCGGGAGGAGCGTTTGATAAACCGAGCGTTCTTTTGTTCCTCGTGTCTCGCAGGGGAGATCGCTCTGTTCAACATCTTCTACGAGGTCTTCACCGTGTGCACCTCGGTCGTGGCAGAAGATGCTGCAGGTGAGTGAACGGTCGGGTTGTTGTTGTTGTTGTCTTTTTGGACTCTCAAAGTTTGTGGTAAATGAGAATCTGTTCGAACCAGCTTAAAGCTCCTGAGCTGCAGTGTGTGTGATTGGCCAGTAGGGGGACAAATACTGAAAAATTGATATCGGAATTGTTTTGGAGCGATGCAAACATAGTAAGTATATTGTCTATATTTGTAAAAAGTTGCAGACCAGTTGCATAACCAGTTTAAGAATAAATATATAACAAATTTGCGGTGTAATCTTGAATAATGTGTTATTTCTTATTTTTTTAATTAATTTCCCAGTCTTGTGAACCCTAAAGCTATATTTATGGCACTTTTTAGCACATTGCTGATGGATTTTTACAAGGAAAATATCATCATTGAGATAATCCCAAATAAATCACTGTAGTTTTTTGAGGAAATTAAAGGCTTTTTGGTGCGGAAAAATACGGTAACTAAAAACTAGAACACAGCGCCGAAAATCCGCCGTTTTGAACAGGAAGTTAATGGACCCGGTTCTATTTTAAGCCGTTTTAGATCAATATTGCAATTTACGGCGAACAACATGTCAAATAATGAGCTACGTATGTTATAGTTTAATACTAATACGTCTCCTTTTAAACGATAAAACGTATAAGAGAATTTTGCACCACTTTTGAAAAGTTTTGAAGCAGGATTTGTCTTCTCTTCCTGTCAGAGAAAAAGCAAAAAGCCACAGATCTATTTCCCCCAGAAGCTCCGTTAGTGATTAAAGACTCGTGGACGGATTTGTCAGGTTACGTAACGTCTCGCACTCTGTCTTCTCCAGGGAATCTCCTTCACGGCAGGAATCTGGATTTTGGATTATTCATGGGGTAAGAACATCCCGTCATAAAGTGTCCGCTTGAAAATAAGCCGCCGTGTAAAAGCCCCGACGTTTCTCCTCAGCTGGGACACCAAGAACAAGTCCTGGATCGTCAGCGAGAAGCTCAAGCCGCTGGTGGTCAACCTGGACTTCAGGAGGAACAACAAAACGGTCTTCAAGTCCACCAACTTCGTCGGATACGTGGGCATGCTCACGGGCATCAGGCCGGTAGGGGGCGCTGCAGAGCAACGGGGCAGTTTGTAGATGTGGAGCTGGTGGAGAAGAAGGTCAAAGAGTAAAAGAAACATTTGTAGGAGTTATTATGGTTAAAGAGCTCACATAAATGTCACAGAAGGAAAAATGATAAAAATGGTGAATAAATAGTGACTGTTTAATGCATTACACAGTCACTCAAGTCACTACGATCTAAAAGGAAGAGACGTTTTCAAAAAGTCCAGCTTCAGATCCAAAGTAAAGGAACAAAGTGTTTCTGTGAAAGGAGTGAATTTATGGAACGATGTTGACAAAGAAATGAAAGAATCAGGAACAATAACTGCATTTAAGAAAGTCATGAAACTTATAAGTAGGAAAAAGAAAATTCAGTTAAGAGAAAGATAAGATATTCCTTTATTGTCCCACATGGGAAATTTCATTGTTGCAACGCAGGTAGATACAGAGGAAGATACAGAGGAAAAGAACAGATCACTTATAGGAAGTTTGAAAAACACTCTCAGTAGAAGATCTCTTATAAAAATCTTAGGATGTCCGCCGGGATAACGTGACGATCTCCGGGTAAGACGACTGTTCTCCGCAGTTTCATGAGTTCCTCCTTTGTGTAAACGCGGTACGGCGCCAGCTGGGGGGGCGCGGGGGGGCCGGGGGGGCTCGGAGCCAGGGCACATCGCGACGACACAACGAAAACACTCAATAATCCAGCCGAACAAAGTCAAGTCAAGTTCCTCTTTTATATAAACGTGTACCGGCGGCATACTGTACGTCAGCGGAGGCCGGAGGGCGCGGGGGGGACCGGAAATCATTTTGCAATGTTTTTTTGTGTGTTATTTTATAGCAATATTTATTGTAATGTGTTTTAAAATAGAACAAGTTGAAAAAGGGGCAGAAAGCACAGCTCGTCTTCGTGCTCTTTTTATTCATTCTTTGTGTAACTGTCACTGATAATGTGTTTTATATGATATGAATAAAATAAAATAAATAGAATACAAATAAATAAATAAAATTAATTAAGATGAATAAATACATAAATGAAAATTAAAAATAGAATTATGAATACAATTTTAAATTAATTTAAAAATACAATTAAAATGATTATAAAATGTTGACACTTCTTGTCCTCAGCACTTGTTCAGCCTGACCATGAATGAGCGCTTCAGTCTGGACGGAGGATATATTGGTGAGTACGAATAACAGTGTAGAAAACAACATAACTCCATTACCTGCAGAAAGACGATCAACATTTTTAGAGGATTTTTCAATAGTTCATAAACCTTTTCTATCCGTCTGTATAATATATTCACGATCAGAAACTTGATTCATCCTCCAGGGGGCAATTCATTTGAGCAGCGTCAGACGATAAAAAAAAAACAGTTTTAGCAAAGCAATCGCACAACAAACACCGTGGAACCCGTTCATAAATACACACGGTACAATAAAAAGCCTCGTAACACTTATACAGATTACTGAGCGGGCGCTGCAAAGAGCTTAGCAGCGGAACATCGGTTGGAGTAAAGGATTTTTAAGCGGTGGTTAGTTTTTACACAGAGATAAAACGTAATGTCCTCCAGATGGCGGCAAGGAAAACTCATCTCTCAGGTCTGTGGTGCTGTTGTGACTCGTCGTTTAATTGCATTGTGATCTTAATCTAGCATGTCCTATGTAGAGGATGCATTAGCCCCATATACGGTACTTGTGCTCTCGTTTGCAGGCATCCTGGAGTGGATTCTGGGTCAGAGAGACGGCATGTGGATGAGCTTCCTCACGCGATCCGTGCTGGAAAACGCCACCAGGTTTTTTGTCCATATTAGCCTTTTGTATTGTGTAAAAGGGGCTTCGTATCATGTAAAAGGGGCTTCGTATCGTGTAAAAGGGGCTTTGTATCATGTAAAAGGGGCTTCGTATCGTGTAAAAGGGGCTTCGTATCGTGTAAAAGGGGCTTCGTATCGTGTAAAAGGGGCTTCGTATTGCGTAAAACTGGCTTCGTATTGTGTAAAACGGGCTTTGTGTCGCATAAAACGGGCTTTGTGTCGTGTAAAACAGGCTTTGTGTAGTGTAAAACGGGCTTTGTGTCGTGTAAAACTGGCTTTGTGTCGTGTAAAACGGGCTTCGTGTTGTGTAAAACGGGCTTCGTGTCGCGTAAAACGGGCTTCGTGTCGCGTAAAACGGGCTCCGTGCCGTGTAAAACGGGCTCCGTGTCGTGTAAAACGGGCTCCGTGTTGTGTAAAACTGGCTCCGTGTCGTGTAAAACGGGCTTTGTGTCGTGTAAAACGGGCTCCGTGCCGTGTAAAACGGGCTCCGTGTCGTGTAAAACGGGCTCCGTGTTGTGTAAAACGGGCTCCGTGTCGTGTAAAACGGGCTTTGTGTCGTGTAAAACGGGCTTTGTGTCGTATAAAACGGGCTTCGTGTTGTGTAAAACGGGCTTTGTGTCGTGTAAAACGGGCTTTGTGTCGTGTAAAACGGGCTTTGTGTCGTGTAAAACGGGCTTCGTGTTGTGTAAAACGGGCTTCGTGTCGCGTAAAACGGGCTCCGTGTCGCGTAAAACGGGCTCCGTGCCGTGTAAAACGGGCTCCGTGTCGTGTAAAACGGGCTCCGTGTCGTGTAAAACGGGCTCCGTGTCGTGTAAAACTGGCTCCGTGTCGTGTAAAACGGGCTTTGTGTCGTGTAAAACGGGCTCCGTGTCGTGTAAAACGGGCTCCGTGTCGTGTAAAACGGGCTCCGTGTTGTGTAAAACGGGCTCCGTGTCGTGTAAAACGGGCTCCGTGTCGTGTAAAACGGGCTCCGTGTCGTGTAAAACGGGCTTTGTGTCGTGTAAAACGGGCTCCGTGCCGTGTGAAACGGGCTCCGTGTCGTGTAAAACGGGCTCCGTGTCGTGTAAAACGGGCTCTGTGTCGTGTAAAACGGGCTTTGTGTCGTGTAAAACGGGCTTTGTGTCGTGTAAAACGGGCTTCGTGTCGTGTAAAACGGGCTCCGTGCCGTGTAAAACGGGCTCCGTGCCGTGTAAAACGGGCTCCGTGTCGTGTAAAACGGGCTCCGTGTCGTGTAAAACGGGCTCCGTGTCGTGTAAAACGGGCTCCGTGTCGTGTAAAACTGGCTCCGTGTCGTGTAAAACGGGCTTTGTGTCGTGTAAAACGGGCTCCGTGTCGTGTAAAACGGGCTCCGTGTCGTGTAAAACGGGCTCCGTGTCGTGTAAAACGGGCTCCGTGTCGTGTAAAACGGGCTCCGTGTTGTGTAAAACGGGCTCCGTGTTGTGTAAAACTGGCTCCGTGTCGTGTAAAACGGGCTCCGTGTCGTGTAAAACGGGCTCCGTGTCGTGTAAAACGGGCTCCGTGTCGTGTAAAACGGGCTCCGTGTCGTGTAAAACGGGCTCCGTGTCGTGTAAAACGGGCTTTGTGTTGTGTAAAACGGGCTTTGTGTCGTGTAAAACGGGCTCCGTGTTGTGTAAAACTGGCTCCGTGTCGTTTAAAACTGGCTCCGTGTCGTGTAAAACGGGCTCCGTGTCGTGTAAAACGGGCTCCGTGTTGTGTAAAACGGGCTCCGTGTCGTGTAAAACGGGCTCCGTGTCGTGTAAAACGGGCTCCGTGTCGTGTAAAACGGGCTTTGTGTCGTGTAAAACGGGCTTTGTGTCGTGTAAAACGGGCTTTGTGTCGTGTAAAACGGGCTTTGTGTCGTGTAAAACGGGCTTCGTGTCGTGTAAAACGGGCTTCGTGTCGCGTAAAACGGGCTTCGTGTCGCGTAAAACGGGCTCCGTGCCGTGTAAAACGGGCTCCGTGCCGTGTAAAACGGGCTCCGTGCCGTGTAAAACGGGCTCCGTGTCGTGTAAAACGGGCTCCGTGTCGTGTAAAACTGGCTCCGTGTCGTGTAAAACGGGCTTTGTGTCGTGTAAAACGGGCTTTGTGTCGTGTAAAACGGGCTTTGTGTCGTGTAAAACGGGCTTTGTGTCGTGTAAAACGGGCTTCGTGTTGTGTAAAACGGGCTTCGTGTCGTGTAAAACGGGCTTCGTGTCGCTTAAAACGGGCTCCGTGTCGCGTAAAACGGGCTCCGTGTCGTGTAAAACGGGCTCCGTGTCGCTTAAAACGGGCTTCGTGTCGCTTAAAACGGGCTCCGTGTCGTGTAAAACGGGCTCCGTGTCGTGTAAAACGGGCTCCGTGTCGTGTAAAACGGGCTCCGTGTCGTGTAAAACGGGCTCCGTGTCGTGTAAAACGGGCTCCGTGTCGTGTAAAACGTGACTGGTGCTAACGTGCCGTGCGTCTGCCGCAGCTACGACGATGCCAGAAAGCTCCTGGCTCAGACCAAGCTGCTGGCCCCTGCTTACTTCATCCTGGGCGGGCAGCAGAGCGGTCAGGGATGCATCATCACCCGCTCCAGAGAGCTCAGCCTGGACCTGCTGGAGTGAGTATCTGCACTGGACACAATCGAGCGTGAGCGAGCGAGCGTGCTTAATTAGTCCCAGGAAAGTCCCATTGAGTTCTGAGATCTTGAATATTTTTCTACGTCTAGAGAAAAACATCAACTTGTGTTTTTTTTTGCATTAAGAGAACATTAAAATTCAAAAAGCTGTGGCAAACGCTTCAAAGCATTAAAAAATTGTCTGTGGCAAAAGAATTCATGTAAATCATGTCATCAGCATAAAAAAATACCACATGCACTTTTACATTCTGTCCCACATCATTTATATTAATAGTGAAAAGAAGTGGGCCTAGTTTTGACCCTTGTGGCACGCCTCGAGTAATAGAGGATCTGAACACACATTTAACCCTTTGTTGTACTTCAAATCATCTTTGTGACAGAAACGGTTTGTTCTGAACGTCCAAAGTATTAGTCTTTGCTTTAACGTCTGATTTACTGAATCAACAGATCAATGACAATAACATACTTTTGTTTTTTTATCAAGAGCCAAACAGATATTGAAATCGGGATAGAATTGTGCAAGTCTCCAAATAAGTTTTAGAATGCTTTGAGTTAAACTTATACCGTATATATACCATATTTTCCGGACTATAAGTCACACCTTTTTCATAGTTTTGGCCGGGGTGCGACTCATACTTATATTTATACTCCGGAGCGACTTATATGTGATATTATTTGTTTTTTTCTCACTTGCAACTGCATTTCATACTCCAGTGCGACTTGTATATGTTTTTTTCCTCTCTATTATGCATTTTTTGGCTGCTGCGACTTATACTCCGGTGCGACTTATAGTCCAGAAAATACGGTATATGGGATATAATTTTTTTAATTTTTTTTTTAAACATTTGCCAAATAGTGAACCCTCTTATCACTGATGCCGTCCTTCATTTGACCTGTAAATGTTTGGTTTTACCCCTGGACCATTGTGGACCGCCCTGGAAGCAGAACATGTAACAAACAGGCCGTCTCGGTTAGTTTCTCCTTGAAAAGAACTCTTAATACTTTTCATAATCGTGGGGACAGAAGTACAATATTGAAATACAGAGATTACGTTACTATCAGTGCCGTGTAAATAACCATTACAACAATATTTGGGTTTTGAGCTTGTGGTTTTGAGCTCGTGGTTTGACTGCTGCTTATCACGCGCTCGTCTTGTGCAACCGCTCGCTCGAACAGAACGTGTCGCTCCAGCCGCACGTCTAAAGATGTTTTACCGGTTTCTGCAGCTTGAACGTGAAGCTCGGGCGCTGGTACGTCCTGCAGACCAACTACGACCACTGGGAGGAGCCCTTCTTCCTGGACGACAGAAGAACTCCCGGCATGACGTGCATGAACAAGACCACGCAGAACGTAAGCACCGTTTGTATTTTCATTCGTTCATACAAAGTACTGCGGTTTGTTTTGGCGCTGGGTCGTACTCGCCGTCGTCATGGTTCTGGAATCAAATACCACAGTCTCCTTTTTGCAGTTTCAGTGTTTTAATCGTACAAATAATTAGGCGATTTATGTTGTTTTCCCCCAGTATCAGCTTTATCTAGTTTCTCAATGTTTACCGTATTTTCCGGACTATAAGTTGCACCTTTTTTCATAGTTTTGGCCGGAGTGCGACTTATACTTATATCTATACTTATATACTTAGACTCCGGAGCGACTTATATGTGATATTATTTGTTATTTTCACACTTGCAACTGCATTTCATACTCCAGTGCGACTTAAATATGTTTTTTTCCTTCTGTTATGCATTTTTTTGGCTGGTGCAACTTATACTAGTGACTTATAGTCCGGAAAATACGGTATATCGAACACAAAACGGAAACATTTATTCATCCCAGCTGTGCCAATTTTCAAATTAAGTGGACCATTCTTCAAAGGGTGTATATAACAGGTTTTTACAATGTTCTAATTTTGACTTTATTTGGTGTATTTATACCTGTCGTACATATAAAGAATAATTTTAGACAAATCGAGCAAGTATTAGTGGAGAAAATGTTGAAAAACTTGTAGAAAATGACAGGAAGTGACATCACACCAGGAACATGACTCATTCCTGTCAAAGTTTGTGCGTAAATTACACAAGGAAACAACTTTTTTGACTCTTTAAACATTAATTCAATAAAATAAAGTTGCTCTGATATATTTCTATTCGTCGAAATAAAAATAATTGCGACTTTAGATGGCTGCTGAGTCATTTCATAGTGTGACGTCATCAATTACAAAGAGGAAGTGAAATAGAAAACATAACAAAATGGCTTTTCTGGGATGATTTAAAATGGCAGCTCTAGTTTGACGCTTCCCAGATATGATATAAAGTAATGCTGATCAACGACCTCTAGATGGCGTATTCTTGCAGACAAAATCGTGTTTTTTCCTTCAGAAACACGAATTGTACACGTGATTCTGAAGTTTTTCTTGCTTTGTCTGCGCCATAAAACGTTTAACAGCGCATTTGACATTTGTGCGTAAACCAGGTAGCGATTATTTGATGACTAAATTAGCATGTTTTAGCTATGTTTAGTGAATTAACTGTTTATAGACCTGGTGTGGAGCTCAGAAAGTCAAACGTTTTGTATTTTTTAGGCGGAACTTTATGTAAAAAACTTGAATCATTGAATTGAGACACACTTTTTTGATTTCTTTTTGCAGAATATCTCAATAAAAACACTGTACAACGTGCTCTCGACAAAGCCCGTTCTAAACAAGGTGAGTTTTTGGTCTTTTAGTGTGATAATCCAGTTCGTAAAAAGAGTAAAATGGTTCATGTGAAATATTTGCGGTGTTTTTCAGTTGACCACGTACACGACACTGATGCGAGTGTCAGACGGCACGCTGGAGTCCTACATCCGCGACTGTCCAAACCCGTGCATGCCGTGGTAACACCTTCACCGCATGAATCGCAATCCTAAATACGCACTTTTTACAGCCTGTCGTCGCCTAAACCAAACTATGGTCCAGTCGTCGTAATTGTGACTTTTCCGCGTTTGTATCAGTTCAGGGATTACGATGATTTTTGTTTTGCTTTCTAAACAATCCTTTCGACTAGTGCAATTTGCTAAAACGAATCCAGATGTAAATGTGTTTTTCTAATGATGCGATGTAGTGGAAATTGTGAGTACTTTAAACCAAACTGTAAAGACGCCGCGTTGTGCCTGTGAACTGTGACCGGATCCCACAGACTGTGCCATAATAAAACTGGAGATTTTGAGTAAATTTGTTAAGTGTTATTTCTTTTTTACTCATGTCAGAAATGTTTCAACACTTGGATTAGATTCAAGCTGCAGTGGCAGTGATGGAATATTCAGATGCACGTTTGAAGTTTGCAGTGCGACACGGACACATTCATACTTTGGCAAACAAAACTGTAGAGCAGGAACTATTTTGGTAGTCGACTTATTTCTAATGTACAATAGGACGTCACGTTTTAAATACATTATCAAACAAGTACAGGTCAAAATATGGCGAGTGAAAGCTTCAAGACAGAATATTTACAAATCAAGTGTATTATTGGAGCGGTTATTGTACTGTATTTTCTGGACTATGTTTTCCATAGTTTTGACCGGGGTACGACTTATACTTATATATATACTTATACTCCGGAGCGACTTGTGATATTTGTTATTTTCACACTGGCAACCGCATTTTATATTCCAGTGCAACTTATATATTTTTTGGCTGGTGCGACTTATAATTCGGAAAATACGTTACTTATTTGGTGATTTTGTCCTGGTATAGTCCCAATTTTAACATTGTTGTATAGCCCAGATAACGATTACAATAATTAACACATGTCCTATAAAACTGGACTTAAGACTAATTTATTACTTTTATCATGGCAAACAAAGTTTAATGGCTAAAACGGTAAATACATGACTCCAAAAATTGTTATTCCACTTCCAGAACAATAAAAAACAGATTTTAAAGATTTGACAGTTTATTTAAAATGCATTAGAGTTTAATTACATTGAACCTAAACAGAACTCAGTGTTTGAACTCAGGCTTAAGGGGATCAAATGTCAACTATAAAAGAACATGTCAATCAACCACGACCTCATGTTTGTCTAGTGTCTCTTCTACAGTATTTTCTAGTTTAGGAATGACGTGCAGAGACGTCCCGAGCAGCAGCAGCGGCGAAAACATCCAAACACATCAACTGAACAGTGATCCCAGCACCCGGGACGAGACCGAGGCTAAAGAGAAACAAAGAAACAAAAATGGACCCGATGAGCAGCAGAAAATACATTCAGGAATGAACCAAACTAAAAAGGTTGCGCTAAACGAACTACAATCAACAAGAATACAATGAAGTGTATCGTGGGCCGTAGTGTGGATAAAAGCCTCAGACGTCCGGGGCCTTGGCTGCTTCTGGAAAACACAGAAAACACTTTAAATATACACGTATACCTTTATTTACTACTGCAGACAGATGTACAGCGGTTGTATACAGTCGTAGTCAACTTTGATCGATGAAATAACTAATATATTACTAATCAAATACAGGTAATAGTTTTCTGGATTTTAATCTCGATTGGATTTGTAAATAAATGAATTAAATGACAGAAGGAATGTGCACAGTGGATAAAATAAACCTGTTTTAAATATAAAGTTGTCCTCAAACAACACTTATCATGGGTCTAATTTTGCAACATTCATGGATCTTTTGCAATCTAAACTAATTGATTAGTCCTTCAATTACCGTATTTTCACCAGCCAAAAAATGCATAATAGAGAAGAAAAAAACGTGTGTAAAGTCGCACTGGAGTATGAAATGCGGTTGAAAGTGTGGTAAAAAACAAATAATATCACATAAGTCGCTCTGGAGTAGAAGTATATAAGTACAAGTCGCACCCCGGCCAAAACTATGAAAAAATGTGCAGCTTATAGTCCGGAAAATACGGTAATCGTTTCCCATCATTAGTCGCAGCCCTACAATGTCCACATAGCAACACGGAAAAAAGAGAAGTAAAAAGAATGAGGATAAAAGCACAGACTGTATTTGTCAGTGGACACGGAGACGCTATAACTGTTAGCGGATCGCGGCTAGCAGTCATAGCGGCTACTACAGAGCCAATCAGGAGCGCGGTTGTAGACACCCCTTCCCAGCGCTTGGCAATGAGCCGCGCTAGCTGTCAATCGAGCCTCTTGCTAACGCGAGCTGAACAGGGCGTGGGAGGAGGGTGCACCACCTGCTTGTGTCCATAGAGATGTCATGCCAAAGTACTGGTCAGATCTGTGGACAGGTGACCCTGCAGACATTTTTCAAGGGATTTTGAAGCAATAACAACTGTAAATGAATAAATGCAAGATATAAAAGTTGAATTCATGCTAAAGCAATAAGATCTCTATGGAGACAAGCAGGTTTTGTAAAGTTCCATAGTGCACCTTTAAAATGACAGAACATACGACAGTCCGGCCCCTAAAATAACAGATTAGAATGGTTTTAACAAGTGACGCCCCCTACAGGAAGTGCGAAAACATACATGAGAGCTTACCAGGTTCTTTGAGCGCGTGATCGTTGCCCACCAGCCCGCTCAGCCCGTTCAGCCCCTCTGCGTTCCCGTTCAGAATCTCTGCAGACAGGTTGTTGTTCTGCTGCTCCTCCACGATCCTCTTCTGAAGCTCCTCCTGCGCCAAAGGGTCGCTCGTATCAAAACCTCCATGTGTCATTGGGTCGGGACAGGAAGCGAGATGGGTCGGGACAGGAAGGGATGAAAGGGTCCGTACCTCGCACATGACGGTGAGCTGCAGGGGCAGGTCGTCCACCTTCACAAAGTCATCTTCATCGGACTTCTGACTGGTGCTGCCGCTGCCCACCTCCTGCCACCAGAAAACACACACTATCTGCCACAAATGTACTGTATATGTCACTTATTCTTATGTGTCAGTGTGTAAGAGCCAGTTTCTTCCTCACGGACAGACTAATTACACAGATATTACAACTCCGTTAAATGTGCCGTACTTATTTGAGTAAAGGTTTATTACATTTCCCGCTGTGTGCAAGTCTATAGTGACAAAACATTAAATTATTTGAAAATTGTGTTTTTTTGTTTCCTTTTAAATTTATTTAATCATCAAGGGGAATTTTAAGCGAGCAGTTAAAATACACAAATTAAACTGAATCAAGGCCTCACCTCCACTCACTTTTACTTTAAAATGATACTGGCATACTAAAATAAATTATTTATGTATTTAATTTACATTTCATTCTATTTGTAATTATATTTTATCCATCCATCCATTTTCTGCCGCTTTATCCGGGGCCAGGTCGCGGGGGCAGCAGTCTAACCAGGGACTCCCAGACTTCCTCTCCCCAGACACTTCCTCTAACTCCTCCGGGGGGATCCCGAGGCGTTCCCAGGCCAGCCGAGAGACGTAGTCTCTCCAGCGTGTCCTGGGTCTTCCACGGGGCCTCTTCCCGGTGGGACATGCCTGAAACACCTTCCGAGGGAGGCGCCCAGGAGGCATCCGGAACAGATGCCCGAGCCACCTCAGCTGGCTCCTCTCAACGTGGAGGAGCAGCGGCTCTACTCCGAGCTCCCCCCGTGTGGCCGAGCTCCTCACCTTATCTCTAAGGGAGCGCCCAGCCACACGGCGGAGGAAACTCATTTCGACCGCTTGTATCCGCGATCTTGTTCTTTCGGTCACTACCCAAAGCTCATGACCATAGGTGAGGGCAGGAACGTAGACCGACCGGTAAATAGAGAGCTTTGCCTTTCGGCTCAGCTCCCTCTTCACCACAACGGTCCGATGCAGCGACTGCATCACTGCAGCCGCTGCACCGATCCGCCTGTCGATCTCACGCTCCATCCTTCCCTCACTCGTGAACTAGACCCCGAGATACTTGAACTCCTCCACTTGGGGCAAGGACTCCCCACCCACCTGGAGAGGGCAAGCCACCTTTTTCCGATTTTATTTATATTTTATTTATTGTTATATTTACCTTCAGATCTGGTTTAGTTTATGCGTTATTGTGCCTTTTCTTTGGAAATACCAGAATCTGAGTCTGAACACAAACTCACGTCGGCGTTGATCATGACGGGGGAGTCTGTGTCGGGGCTGGAGCTCGTGGGGTCTTTGTACATGAGGCTCTCGGAGGCGTTTTCCTCCGGCGCGGCGCCCGTTCCCGACCGACGTCCTTTTCCTTGAGCTCGGTCCTCCTCCGGCGCCGCCTCCTCACTCGACTCCTCCTCCCGCGCCGCCTCCTCGCTCGACTCCTCGGGCGATACGCTGCGGGCCTCGGCTACGGAGGGAAAAAGGACGGAAAATGATGAAGTTTATGATGTTATTTAATTGCTCATAAATCAAATAAAGAGCGTGCTCACCTTCTCGCTCCAGGTTTGACTGACTCTGGTCTGTTTTGGCGTCTGGAGTTTCACTCGTGCTCATCGTCTGAAAAAGAAAACAACAAAGACTGTACTCAATAACTAAATAATGACTAAAAAGGATAAACATTTAAAATATTCTCTGGCTTTTTACAACAGGGAAAGTGTTAAGATCGCTCTGCTTTTTGCTCCTTTTCATTCATTCTTTGTGTAACTGTGTCAATGATAATGTATTTTATATGTTAAGAAATAAATGGGGGGGAAGTAATAGTGAAATAAATTTAATAAATAATAATAATAATAAAATAAAGAGTTGCTTAATTGGTATTATAAAAAAGCTATCTGTAGCTTTAATACATTTGACAGGAATAGGTAGTTAAACCAGGTATTGCAGCGTGTAGTGTTGCGTGTGCTCATCCGGACCGACCTCTGGGTCCGCGTGTCCGGCAGCAGACGCCTGCAGCGAGGTCTGCACGTCCACAGGGCCGGCCTCGAACTCCTCCGCTTCCTCCTCGTCGTTCTCGTCCTCACCGCTGCCGCAGTCCGTCAGGGCCTGGGTCTCGGCTTTGGAGAGACCTTCGGCGAGACGTGAACGAGTCAAATCGAGCTTCCAAATGCGCGGTAAGAAAAACAATGGTGCAAACGCGAGCTCACTGATGGACATGGGCGCGGCCGCTCTCGCCTCCTCGGCCTCTGAAGCCTCACTGCTCCTGACCATGTGGGCGTGGTGGTGGTGGTGGAGGTTGTTGTTGAGCTCAGTTATAAAGTACGCCTCCTGCATGTTGAGCACAGAGGAGTTTCCTTCCTGCTCGGCCTCATCATAATCCTGTAACAACATAATAATAATAATAATAAATAATAGTAATAATAATAAGAGTACATCATGTTAGAGGACGCATTATTCTGTATTATCTATATTGTTATTGGTCTTAAAACGTGTTCTTTAGTAGCTTTAGATTTTTTAAATACTGTCTTTAATATGAAGTAATGTAGGCTTTTAGTAGTCAGGTGTTTCGCACGTCAAGAATTGAGTTAGCGCTCCATCTACTGGCAGCAAAGTGGCTAATACGAACCCTCGATTTGACAGCAGAAGCTCAGAATGAGTCTGGTGAAAGTCTCTGAGCTCTACTGTGAGTGTTTTTTGAGGCTCCGAGGGTGAGGACTTACCAAACGGACACGAGTGAAGCTAAATACAACTCCGGGTACGTTTGTGTCAAGAAATTACACATGAATCAATGCTATTACTTAACAGTCAGAGAACATAATTCAACTTAGAATATTAAACGACACAGAAACGTCAGTCTTTTGTGTGGCTTGCAAGGGAGAGGAAGGCTTAGCCGAGTCAAGATGTTGTAAGCAACCTGAACGACTTTCCAAAATCACTCTCAGCGGTCCTCCCTCTTACAAGTCATTTTAATAAAATCACACATAAAAAGGAGGCGGGTCACATTTCTCATTGGTCAGCTTCACATCAAGGCACTTGTCTTTTACGACTCTTTGGTATTATCTTTAGAGATAAAAACCTTGGTGAATGTTCTACCCATCTGGTCCCCAGGATGGGAGGAACATTCCTCACGGCTGCTTCTACAACATCTTCACACATGTTATGAGAAATACATGCCTTTCCCTCCCCCCAGGCTAATGATGCAGATAACTTTTAACACACAAATATAATCATATATTTACATTTTATCACAGTTTGTGATAAGGGAACGTTATCAGAACAAGGTCAAAGGCCACTGAAAACGGTTAACTTTGCAGAACGTGTGTCCTTTAAGTACGTGTACAGGGTTCAGAATAAGCGGTATCGCATCGCAAAATGCAACGCAGTTTCTCTCAAATGCGATGCATTCGTCAGAAAAAAGTGTTTTTGTATCGCAGCTTTTGCGATACAAAAATGTGTGTTCAATTGTATCACCAAAGCGCCTAAAAGTACTGATCACTCGTCAATCGATCGTCAATAACGTCATGACACATGTAGGACGCTGTGTTGTCATGACGAGTCCCGCTGCTGTCTCAGACCACGAGTCTGAAAGTGGGAGGAGCCACGTGCGGTAAAGTTAGCGTCACAGATTTAGACTTCCGAGGTCAATAGCTCCTAAACGCAAAAGTCTTTGCAGATCATTCACAGCCAAAATACTCATATTTACACTGCCAAGTGACACAACCTCGTTTTTAACAATCAGATGCGTATTTTGGCGCAGCGAATTACACTGATCCGAATGTGCAGCTCGAGACGAGTGCTTAGGGGCCGTCATCAAATAGCAAAATGGAATGGAACGTCAAATAGATAATAACACAATAAATACACCATGATGGACACCACACTAACCTTTATTTCTCCATCAGAAGCTTAATACATATTTTTTGTGAGTGTAATGACAATTAATATGTAAATGAGACTCCTGCAAATAGTCATCTGATTGATGATGATATGGAAGAAAGTTCTAAATAAGGCCATATGACTTTGTGTTGATTAATTTGTTCAACAACTAATTTTATTTGCGTTTTTTTTTTTTTTAATGTTAAAAAAGTGTTAAAAAGTTAATTTTAAAGTTTTAAAAAAAAAAAATGGAATGTTTACAAATACATTTTAAATGAATAATCGTGTTATATCAATGAAAAATATTGATTATTAGTCACTTGTCGTTAGTCGTGTTTTGCTATGCAATTATCAAATTGCTATACATATTTGAAAAAATTTACGGATTGTTTAACCGCACCGCTATACAAGTGAAAATCCTTAATCTGAGCCCTGGTGTTTATATGAGAAGATTATTAAAATTAAGTACCTTGTCTTCATCAGAGTAGTTCAGAGCTGCTGCTTTGTCCACACCGACGTTTGCATTTTCCTAAAAGAAACGACAGAATAACAAGGGTGAAACTGTGATCCAGCTTTGTGATTCCTCATCTTTCTGAAGCCGCTGGAGCTGTTACACTGCAGTTCACATTGGAAAATATGTGCAAAACCTCAAGAGTAAAGCGCTTCACGGAAAATTGATAAAGAGACCGAAAAGGCAAGAATCGCGTGCCTTTTGTGAGCGTTTTTTTATGCAGAAAAGAGGAAGAAAATACATTTAAAAATCACAGCCTTTGTGTTCAGTTAAATTACAGTTTGGACTGGACTGTGATGACTCTTGCAGCACTGCCCGGCTCTCATCGGACAATAAATAAATGCCACAATAGGACTCAGGAACAGGCTCTTCTATGTCCTTTCATCACCCACTCATAAGCTAATAGATGGAACCGTCTCGCAGCGGCTGGCGCGGCGGCACAGATCTGAGCGTGGGCCTGACCTTGTTGCCGTGTTTGTCTTTGTTGCCATGCTCCTCCCTCTTCCTGTTCTTGTGTTTGGCCGCGGGGTCGGTGCTGTCCAGGTTCTGCATGAGTTTGAAGAAGGCCAGCTCGTTGAAGAGGACCTCGGAGATCTCCACCAGGAGGTCCTCCCCGCACTCCTTCAGGGTGCGGCCCACAAACTTGTTCAGAGAGTCCTGGGGAACAGCAAAGATTTCACTCATGGTATTGAAATGGAAATAAATAATGATGAATCAAGTATCCGTAGCAGGAAGTCAAACGTTTTCTGCAACTAACATTGGAAAAACGTGTTGTAGAGCGGTGGCCGTGTGCGGTGGCCGTGTGCGGTGGCCGTGTGCGGTGGCCGTGTGCGGTGGCCGTGTGCGGTGGCCGTGTGCGGTGGACATGTATCGCAGAGCGGCTGAAGTGTATCGCAGAACGGCGGACGTGTATCGTGGAGCGGTGGTGGGCGTGTATCGTAGAGCGGTGGTGGGCGTGTATCGTAGAGCGGTGGTGGGCGTGTATCGTAGAGCGGTGGTGGGCGTGTATCGCAGACCATGGGGGTGTACGGGCCGCGCCTCCTCACCTGCAGGAGTCCTCCCAGCTGGCGGTGGAAGAAGCGGACAAACTCTTTGCTCTCGTCGTTCTCCTGGGTGAGCGCGAGGACCATACGTCGCACGGAGGTCAGCAGCTGTGAGGAGCACACCTCGTCCATGTTCTCCTGGTGGAGACAAAGAGGAAGTGAATATGCAGAATGAGTGGAAGTGACTGCGTGTTAGTGGCAGTCAGTGGAAGTGACTGTGTGTCAGTGGCAGTCGGTGGGAGTGGAGTGACTGTGTCTGTGGGAGTGACTGTGTGTCTGTGGGAGTGACTGTGTGTCTGTGGGAGTGACTGTGTGTCTGTGGGAGTGACTGTGTGTCTGTGGGAGTCGGTGGGAGTGGAGTGACTGTGTGTCTGTGGGAGTCGGTGGAAGTGACTTGTGTGTGTGTCTGTGGCAGTCGGTGGAAGTGACTGTGTCTGTGGCAGTCGGTGGAAGTGACTGTGTGTCTGTGGCAGTCGGTGGAAGTGACTGTGTGTCTGTGGGAGTCGGTGGAAGTGACTGTGTGTCTGTGGGAGTCGGTGGGAGTGGAGTGACTGTGTGTCTGTGGGAGTCGGTGGAAGTGACTTGTGTGTCTGTGGCAGTCGGTGGAAGTGACTGTCTGTGGCAGTCGGTGGAAGTGACTGTGTGTCTGTGGCAGTCGGTGGAAGTGACTGTGTGTCTGTGGCAGTCGGTGGAAGTGACTGCGTGTCGGTGGAAGTGACTGCGTGTCGGTGGAAGTGACTGCGTGTCGGTGGAAGTGACTGCGTGTCGGTGGAAGTGACTGCGTGTCGGTGGCAGTGACTGCGTGTCGGTGGCAGTGACTGTGTGTCTGTGGGAGTCGGTGGAAGTGACTGCGTGTCGGTGGAAGTGACTGCGTGTCGGTGGAAGTGACTGCGTGTCGGTGGAAGTGACTGCGTGTCGGTGGAAGTGACTGCGTGTCGGTGGCAGTGACTGCGTGTCGGTGGCAGTGACTGCGTGTCGGTGGCAGTGACTGCGTGTGCGTGTCGGTGGCAGTGACTGCGTGTCGGTGGAAGTGACTGCGTGTGCGTGTCGTGGCAGTGACTGCGTGTGCGTGTCGGTGGCAGTGACTGCGTGTCGGTGGAAGTGACTGCGTGTGCGTGTCGGTGGAAGTGACTGCGTGTGCGTGTCGGTGGAAGTGACTGCGTGTCGGTGGAAGTGACTGCGTGTCGTGGATGTGACTGCGTGTCGGTGGAAGTGACTGCGTGTCGGTGGAAGTGACTGCGTGTCGGTGGCAGTGACTGCGTGTCGGTGGCAGTGACTGCGTGTCGGTGGCAGTGACTGCGTGTGCGTGTCGGTGGCAGTGACTGCGTGTCGGTGGAAGTGACTGCGTGTGCGTGTCGGTGGCAGTGACTGCGTGTCGGTGGCAGTGACTGCGTGTCGGTGGCAGTGACTGCGTGTCGTGGCAGTGACTGCGTGTCGGTGGCAGTGACTGCGTGTGTGGTGGCTCGCCTTGAGGAAGGGGATCACTTCTGTCATGATGGCTTTGATCTGACGGTCCAGAGGCTGCGTGTCGATCTGGGGGCAGGTCAGCACAGCAGCTGCAGCGCCTGAGCACAAACAACACACACGGTTACTCCACATCGAGAAGAGACGACAAAAACGTGAGCTCGAGAAAACAAGAGCATTTGTTACTTAAAGTGCACGTGACAGGGTTTCATGCTTTTATACTTATGAATTAAGTTTGGCAAGACTGGTTTAAGGGATCGCTCCGCAGATGTTTAGGCACAAAGTACACTATGTAACTTTTCTGGTTTAGGGTCCGTCATGGAGATTCTGCTTTTGTTCTGGTACATAGTGAGATAATCATTTTACTTTGTGTTATTCAATGGTTTCAGATTACTACAGCGATAATGAACACAAACAGATCCATCCACCTTCCTGTTAAGGTGTGATTGACAGTTGGAAAAAAGGAACTGAAAACCACACGGACTGAGAAACGGCTCCGTCAACAAGCGACGCACTAAACTCTATAAAAAGGTCAATTACATGATATATTAAGTTCTGAATGTTGCGAGGAGACATATTCTGCATTTGAGACTGGGAGGGTCCGGCTGACGTCACAGCAATAGGCAACAGACTTTCATTTACATGTTTTTATATTTTCAAATATGACAGGGTGATATTTTGAAGCCTACGGTCATAAGTACAGTGATGTGGGGGGAGACAGCAATACTCAAACAGAAATGTCAAAATACACCTTTGTGTACATAATGATGAAGAAACTCGTTATAACAATTTTAAAGCTAATTCATGTGTCCCTTTAAACATATTTATCTCCATGGAAACAAGCAGGTGACAGTACTAGGCCAAGTTACGTGTCAGCTCTGTGGAAAGATGATAAGAGGATAGATTCGTTCTAGAACTCACTGTGAAACATTAAAGAAAATGCATTTTAAGGAGCTAAGCAGGCGGCAGACCCTCCACCAGGAAGCGCAACTTTGAGTTTAAAACATATTGAGACGAGTTTTGGGCCTCATTTACAGTACGGTTGCTAGGTAACAGCTATGGAATTACCTCTGTGTATCTCATCTATGGCCCATGTTCTGGTATAATCACGTTAACAGAGCCGAGCAGCCTTAACCTGTCATATGCACTTTAAGCTAAGCATGTTGCCGTCGTGTTGTACCTTCCACTTGATCACGGCGAGCGAGCTGCAGCTCAGTGTGTGGAGCGCCATTGCCCCCTAGAGCTGCGGCAGCGCCATGGCAGGGGTTAAACTCAGCCTTAAGCTTCATGCGCTCATACTCTCTAATCCGGGCCAGAGCTTTGTCTAAATGAATCACAGTGTTGCCTATTGGAGCAGCAGAAGAGTAAAGAACAAGCCGTGAAGCAACAGGTTATGGTCAGTATCGAGTTACGCCGAGGAATCCATGCTTCAAATTATTAGAGCGCATTTTAGATTCAACGGTGTAAGAAAAAGGGACAGAGCAGCTTGGTTCAGTAAGACATGGATGTGTGAATGATGCTAGAGAGTGACTGATAAACATGATAAATCTCCAGCAATCTCAGGATAAAAATGACGAGACTACATAGACAAAAAACATGACACTAGTGGATCTTAAAGGCGCAATGGGCGATTTTTTGGCGATTTGAGAACTCAGGTGGAAGTGCGCATGCGCACTCCCCCGTACGGACTGATACGACACACACTTGCGTTTGTTTATTAGCGCGACGGATCGCATCGCTCGTCTCCCATAGATTTCAGTCTACCTCTGAGTCAGCTCGAACTGTCTTTCTCTGTCTTCATTTTGCCCCGTACACTGAGGGAACTATATTATGATAGATCAATGCGCTTAGACATGCGGAAATGTGGGACGATCCGCACGCGGCTGCAGGTGAGCGGTAGGTGCGTTTTATGATTGATACGTGGCAGGACTAAGCGGCAGTCCACGCCACGAGGAAATAAGACTCAAATTTATGCCAAAAAAATCGTCCATTCAACCTTTAACGCTATACAGTAGGCATTAATCTGGCTATTGAACCATTTTTTTGTGTTGATACCTTAAAATAATGTAAATTAATATAAATACTGGAATCACAACAATAATGGAAATAAAAGTCTTGCTCCGTTTACAAAATCTGGCATTAAAAGGCACTGTATTGTGTATTTTATAGTCTCAAAATAGAATTAGTTCATTATAAACTGTTGATAAACTCATTGCGGTGAATAATTAGGTTAAAGCATGTGTCACAAGGCTTTTCCATCACAGTAAAGCTAACGTCAACTAGCATGGTAACAGCGCACAAAAGGTTTCTTCCTGGTTCGACGATGCAGACAGCACACGGCGCTCTCATTTTGACACGCCGCTTTTCGTACTAGGGGAAAACTCATATGATTTGACTTTATGAAAAAAAAAAAAAAAAAATCATAAAATTGGGTACAGCTCCTTTAAACGACTGAAAAAATGTAAAAGTTCAGACTGAATGTGCTGCATCATTTTCCAATTCGAGTCATTTTTGAAAAGTGAGTCCACCGTGTTAGTCATTGGCTTGAATATATTTTTCCTTATTTAAATAGTAAGAAATGGTTAAACATGTTAGCTGAAAGTTGTAGCCTTCGTCATTTGCAATAACTAGAGTTTGTTTAATGATGTTTCCTAATATTTATTTATGATAAAGACACGAGAAATAGCACAAACGCCATAATCTCAAGAAGATATTTTACTTGAGTCAGTCGCCTTAATGTTTGTGTTTGCTCGGGTTTATTGGCAGTTGAAAAATGACTGAATTACATAATCTCTTAGCATAATGGCCTTTGTGTTTCCTTAGTCAGATACCAACATTTGTGCAGACGCATCTGGGCACCTGCAGAGGGAATTCTGACGCAAACTGGGGAATCACAGCACGTTCTATATCTGTTACAGGTGATGCTACAAGAGCGCGTCGCTAACATACCCAGGTCGTCGTTGGCAAAAGGCTCCAGGTTTGACGAGGTGGACATGACGCTGTCGTTGCCCACCGACTCCGTGTCGTCCCTCTTCCTGTTCTGTGCCGGCCTCAAGTTCTTCTCCACCACCTCCTGAAACGCACGCGCATCCAGAAAAAAAAAAGTGAGAAGTCTTGCTCCTTCCCATCTGCAAACATGAAAAATTACACCGAGCGTTTGTCGCGGGAGAACAAAAGCATTACTCCGACAGACGAAAAGGCCGGGTTCCAATTAGCGGAACCCGGGGGACTCGTGCCAAGAACAAAGACTGAGAGGGAGAGAGACAGATAGGGTCATTTTGTAACAGACGGGCCTCGGAAAAAGTCTAATTCAAAAGACAATGAAGAGAGAGGGAGGAATAATTTAAATCAAAGAATAAAGCGCAACAAGGACGGATGAAAAGGAGACATGGCAACGGAAGATAAAAGGAGGCGAGGCAAAGGGAACGACTGATGAAAGATGGAGGTGGAAGTGAGGGAGAGCGACAGAAGCGCACAAGGGATGACAAGGACTTCTAATGGAGGAGTGCCAAGCGAGTGCAGAGGTGGAAAGCAACTAATTAAATACTTGTTGTAAATGAGTCGACTTTTTTGGGGGGAATAAATGTAATTTTTTTGGAGATTTAAACGTGTACAAGAGCTTGAGTACAATTTCTCTGCACTGCCTCCTCTTCTCTCACACAAAACTACTTCAGAGCTCAAAGAATAAGCAAATGGTGTTTTACTTTACTCAGTATTTCAGCTTTAACGGTTTAGTTAATCCAGACTGAACTAGAAATTAGAGCGGCGTTCTTATTGCATTATTGCACAATTGGATCAATGTAACTAACTGTGTGGTGCGCTTTGTCTTACGGCGTCACTGGTGGCCACACTCTCGCTGGGCGTGAGCTCCGACTGAGAGCCGGCAGTCCACGTTGACGGGACGGACTCCAGCGCGCTCTTCTCCGTCAGGTGTCGAGACACTATGTCCTGCGAGACACAAGGGGATTTCATTAGTAAAAACTCACATAAAACCACTACTGGCTTCGCAAACATCCCGTATTCATCTCATGGTTTAAAGTTCTTCCAACGGACTTTGGAGTTGAATAATCGCACCAATTTCTGAAGCCAATAATGAAAAAATAAATGCATTGTGTTGATTTATGTTGACAGAGAAGATTATTAATACAGAGATATTAACTAGACTGATATATCCGATTGCACTTGGAGAAATGTTGGCTATTGAGGCAGCGCTAGATTAAAATACTCTGAACCCCTCAACAATAAAAGTTTACGTCTTTACACGTATATTTTCATCAAACCTACAAACCGACGGTCCCTCACCTGGAGCGAGTACAGCGCCCTCTGTCGCAAGTAGTCGGTGTTGAGCAGTTGCAGCTCGTGGAACAGCTCGATGAGGAAGTGCGGCCTGGACTCGTTCTGAGAGATCAGCGCCGCCACCACCGAGTAGATGGTTTCCCTCAGTGCCTCGAACAAGGAGAAGTCGCTGCTGGCGTCTGGGAGCACAACTCGCATGTTAATAAGGCGGTTTATTCATCACACGTGTCCAAAATGATGATGCAAATAAAGGTTGGGAGAGAGTGAAGAATAATAACGCTGGGAGGGATTTACCTGGTGCTTCAGTGCATGCAATTCTGTTAGAGAGGAAGGGGGTTCTCCAAGCATAGGCTGTGAGCGGGATAAATTATAAAAAACATGATGAATTAAATCATGTGAATGCACAAAAGAGACACTGTATTTTCCGGACTATAAGCAGCACCTTTTTTCTGCTTATGAAGTGCAGTTGTGGTTGTCAGTGGGGAAATAACTAACAAGAGGGCGCTCTAGGCTCTAAGCGACGCAGAAGAAGAATCGGCACTTCCTCTACCTCTGGAGTTTGTAGAGTTGTTTAGAAGTGACACAGAGGAAGAAGAATTCAATGGATTTAGTGATTTGGGGTAAAACTGATGCTTTGGTAAACTTGTTAGCATGTTCTTTATGCTATAGTGATTTGAATAACTGTTAATATGTTACGTTAACATACCAGACACTTAGCACAGTTCTGTCTGTGCGTCATGTAGCTGAAGGTGTTAGCGTTAGCATACGTACACCTATTCATCATGTTCTTTCATCTGTTATTATTTTAAATTGCATTTCAAGATGAGCGACTTTAACTTCAGTGCAACTTATATATGTTTTGCATTTTTTGGCTTGTGCGAATTATACTCCGGAAAATACAGTAAAAACAAATATTTGAAGCAGAACACAGTGACAAATGGGCGTGGATGCGGGGGCGGGTTCGGGTGGTTGTACCTGAGGAGAGGTCGTTGGGTTTGTTCTGCTTGGTTTTGCTGTCCAGCTTCTCCTGGGTCAGCTTCTCCAGTAAACCCTGGTTGTGGATCTTCTGCCGGGACAGGACTGCCGTCTCCTGGACGACGGGGGCGCTGCTGCTGGCACTGTCGCTGTCCAGGCCTGAAAGTAAACCAATATTGCAGGATTGTGTTGACACAGCCTAACTAACTACACCGTGGCCCTCTGCGGTTCTACTCGGTTAAATTAAGAGACTACTTTTGTCCTTTATCGTCGTCCTCATTTAGAACCACTTGAGGCACGTTTCAGTCTTACTTTAGTCCTCTTTTTATCTATTTCGACACTAAGCTGCTTATCTTATTTTTTTTTAGATAATAGACAGCAAGTTTCAACACAAAATAATAGTACTTTTTTATGTTTCTATGTTGTATTTTACTAGATCAGATAAAGCTCAAAACAGTTCAGGAAAGGTCACATTTTGTCCTGTTTTGAGTTATTTCAGTATCAAATTCTTGCTGTTTTGATACTAGTTTTAGTGTCGATTAGTATCCGATTTATGATACTTTTAATACGACTACTTTGACAAACAAAAAAATAAATGAAAATGATGAAATAATAAATACTAAAATGGATCATGTCAGATCTTAAAAGGTGGTATGGACGATTTTTTTCAGCAATTTTTTTTTATCATATTTCCTCGTGGCGTGGATAAATCATTTGTCCTGCCACGTATCAATCATAAAACGCACCTACCGCTCACCTGCAGCCTCGTCAGGCTCGTCCCCACGTTTCTGCGTGCCTAAGCGCATGGATCTATCATAATATAGTTCCCTCAGTGTACGGGGCAAAATGAAGACGGAGAAAGACTGTTCGAGTTGACGCAGAAGTGGACAGAAATCTACAGGAGACGAGAGATGCGATGCGCTCCGTTGCGCTAATAAACAAACGCACGTGTGTGTTGTATCAGACCGCACGGGGGAGTGGCATGCGCACTTCCGCCTGCGTTCTCAAATCGCCGAAAAATCGTCCATACCGCCTTTAACGGGATAGTTTTAGAATCTTGAATCATTTAGTTTTTAAATCATTACTGGTACATTATATTATTTCTAAGTGTTTTTATCATTGTAGTAACTTGGTATTGCGTATTGGGTATTTTCCTCAGTAAATGAATAGAGTTTGGTGTGAAATTACTACGATACATGTCAAGTTCAATCACATACTTAAATAAATTGCTTAAATATGAGTGTTAAACGATGCCGTAGAGTCTTGCTTTACCTTCGCTGTTCTTATTGAGCACTTTGCTCCTTCTGCGGCACCTCTTCTGATTGGGCGTTTTGCTTCTGGCGGCCAGGTTTGCCTGAGCACACGCCTTTCGCCCCGTTTTGAAAGTCTTTATGACGGTGGTGGGGTCCGCGAGGTCGGGCACGCTGCTGAAGCTGTCCCGGGATGCCCGCTCCACGTCCCGGTGCTGTGAGCGGCAGTGGACCGGGACGGAAGAGGACGAGTGCGACTCTCCCAGACCGGCGTCGCTCTCCGGTTTGGGAGAGCGACGCTGGGCGCAGTTGTTTGTGAACGAAGTGTTGAGCCAACCCGACGCCCTGAGGAGAACACGGTCGATGCATGTGTGTTTTTAAAGAGCAACCAACAATAGAGCAATAAGAGCAAACATTTCCCGCTTCATTTGGTAAAAATAGTTTAGACCGCTACAAAAATGTAAAAATGTTCTGTTCTGAATACATGTGATATCTGTATTAACTTTAGCATTCATAGGACAATGTTAATGGGGTTTCAAATTTGCACAGCTAATGAAATCCTAAGCAAAATTTTAAAACCCAATTAGGAATGTCAAGGTAATTAGATAAATCAATAATTGTTCTGTAATAAATGTGAACTACTTTTGTACTGGCACATATGTCACATTAACATTACCTGAGGATTAGGAGTGTGTTAGACAATGAAAGAACATGAGAGAAAACTGTTCTTTGGTCATGTTCTCAGTCATCGTGAATAAATATAGTTAAATTGTGTTGGTGACATTCCTAATCCCAATCTGAAGAAACATTTTAACACTCCTAGATTGTGCAGCCCACAATCAGCCTTGTTTACCCTCGGTCTGTGGAGGTGTTGAGCGTGGGCCGCTGCAGAGGTGGAGGGAAACTCATGTACTCGGTCTTCATTGACAAGTTGGGGTCTATGAGGGTGTTCTGGTGCTCAGACCCCTGATGCCCCGAAGCACCCTGTGCAAGATCTCCTGTTTGAGGAGGGAACAGGGGGTACAAGTTAAAACCTGTGGAATAGAGCAAAGAGAATTGTATTAGAGGGTATTGTGTCTTGGCAGGGGACTTTGTGTGGTTAAGTGGTGAATGAGGGGACCGTTTCACAGCTTAAAGATTATATAAAGTAGATTTGTGTAATCAATATTCATGTGCGCCAACAAGTCAACAATGTTCTGATTCTCTGGGCACTTTGAAAATGGTTTATTGTCTGTGTAGAACTTATTTGCAATTCAGATCTGCAGTTCTATGTCAAATAATGCAACCGAAAGATGAATCTAGATCTAACAGAATGTGCTTGTTCTGCCATTAAAATTCCACAAGGTGATTCCAGTTCAATAAGAGCGTGGGCCCAGGTGATGTTTGATGTCGTCTGAATATTATCATTTTAGAAATATAAATTATAGTCGAATTATGATCCTGCATTACATTTAATTTGGTATTTTTCCATTATAACAAACTTAACCCTTTTAACTAACGAGAATCAATCAAACGCACACATCACAACACATTAAAATCATGCAGATGAAGTGAATGATTCAGTCGTACCAGGAGTAAACGGGGACAGAGACGCAGCCGGCATGTTGTTAGTCGTGGGCGGGAGGCTGGAAGAGAAAGGAGGAAAGAGCCCGGGAGAAGCAGAGCATGAATCCTGAGATGAGCCCTGCTTCTGAGTCCAGCCCGCTGCAGAAGACGACGCCTGCATTTGCTGGTGCAAAAGATCGTTCAGCACTTGTTTTAACCTGACAACGATAAAAACACAGTGGTAAATAAGCCTTCAGAGATTATACAGATATTCCAGTGAAGTTCCTGACCGTTGCATGTTGTTCTGCTGCCATGCCAACTGCGTGTAGCACTGATTAAGCTGATGCATGATCAGATGGACCTGGGGTGAGGACACGTTGTTGGGAACAACACTGTACTGTCCAGTCATCAAGGTCTGGAGCATGTAGGACAGAGTCTATGTGGGGAGACGAGAGAGAGGAGAAAACACTGCATCACTTTGAATAATAAATATATATCCAAGAGTTTCAGAGTAATGAGAAAGGAAGACCACTGCTTTGACATTAAAACAAAATATGTCAAATGAAAAGTCCTCAATGTGTTGTCAAAAACAGGAAACTGTTGTGAGTTGTGCAAGTCTTACAGACAAATACCACAGCTCCAAAGCTCCTGAAAAAGGTCAAGACCATTTATTATAATACCAATAGCTTTTTTCATCATGTAATAAAGTACAGTTCCTTTTTTCTAGTACAGATTGTAAACCCAGCTCTTAGTCAAAATGAGATGTGCGCCATCTACCTCCAGTTACAGAGCGTTTTATCCTTTACATAGATAACTGCTCCATTGGTGAATCACGATGTGTCAACAGAGGAGAGAAAAGAGATCGTGTTTCCAGCCTGACGGTGAGCGGTGCATGAGGTTGGACCAGTTCAAATGTGATGTGGAACTACCTGTTGGTCCTGCAGGAGAGTCTGGCACATGCTGGTGCTAAAGTCCAGCTGTCTCTGCAGCTGAGTGACCTGCTCCTGCCAGTGAGACGAGCCCTCGGCAAAGGACAGGTCCGAGGCCCAGCGCAGGTTCTCCTGACGCCGCGTGCTGCTCTGCTGCCCCGACGACTGGTTCAGGTTTCGACCCTGTTGCTGCTCTGTGTTGTCTTTAGAGTTGGATGAATGTCCGTTTGCTCCATTCGAAAAGTTTGACGGAGGTTTCAAGTTGCTAGAAAAAGATGTTTTTATAAAATTAGAAGAAGGTAAAGAACTATATTACTGCAATCATTTAAGAGCTTTGGAAGAATTGCTCTTGTATAAAGTGACACCGACCACCCTTGATTGTTTCTGTTGCTGTAAGAGTGCTGGTTTCTGTTTGAGTAGATGTGGAAGTCGTCGTCTGAGCTGTCGTCTGGGGAACCGTCCTGATCCTCCTCCTCCTCTGCACCCATCCCATGATACACAGCCTCCTCATCAAGGTTGCAGGGGCTTGAACCCCAAGTCGCCATTGTTCTGAAGTAGAATAGTAGTATCGATGTATGCTCAGAAGAAAAATGTAATATCCACTCTCTCCAAAAAGCTAACCTCTCATCTCTGCTTATGGGCAGCGAGGTGGAGGTGGTGGTGGTGGTGATGTCCTCCTGGTCCTCGGTTCTGTGGGTGGAGTCACTGTTGCCGCTGCGTCTCTGGTGTTCAGCCATTAGACACTCCAGATGCTTCCTGCGCTGCCTCAGCTCCTCGCGCAGGATCTGGTGCCGACGCATCTCAGACCAAAGCTACAAGCATTTTACACATGTGAAAACACAGCTTGGGTTTCAACTGTTTATTTGTGTAACTGAGTTTATTCACCTCATTGTCAGTGACTGTCGCCGCTTCTTGAGGAGTGGGTTTGAGTCCAGAAGAATTGCTTTTGGTTCCAGAACATGGAGAAACCTGCACAGCAGCAGGAGTGGACATGGATATTGGGGCCTTTCTTAGAAGGCCCTGCTGACTCGCTGTGCTGGACAAAGAGGACTAAAAGGCAAGCAGAGGGAGAGTACTTGTCACCAAAGCGTTTAAGAATGTATAAAATGCAGAAACAGAAAAATAGGAAGGTGCGATATGCTTACTTGAAGATCAGGGCAAGCCCACTGCAGATCCTGGATTTTGTCCTGGATTTCCATCAGCCTCTGGCGCTCCTCGTGGAGCTGCTTCAGCTCCTCTTTCTGCTGACGCAGTTTCTCCTCGTACAGTTTCTCTCTGTGTGAACAAGAGCATTAATGAGTCGAGTAAATGGAAAGAGAACAAACTGGATAAAGTCAGACTCATCTGTAGGCCACAGTACCTGGCCTGACTGGACAGAACCATGTCTCTGGGGTTCTGTTTGGCTCCGGCCCCAGTGGACCTGATGTTGTTGGGCTGCTGATGTATCGTCTCATCCTCGTTTGCTGTCGTCCCATCTGTGTCATCGCTCTGAAAAAGGAGGAAAGTTTGTTTGTTACTTCATGATTTTGCATCATGGGGAAAAAACAATCATTCTAAACATGTCAAAAACATGATCAATTATAGCAATATAAAAATGACAAATACATATGGTGCTACTACCTCCATTGAATCCAACTATCACTTTTCTACAGACACTTTTCCTCACCTGAACCATGGCCACCAGCTCCTGCAGCTGCCGCAGCTTCTGTTTGGCCGTTTGGTGCTCAGCAAACACTCCATCATCGCCCAGACTGCTTCTGCGACTGGACCCTGAGGCCTCGCTCTCCCCCCCAGCAGCCTGCGCCACATCATCAAGACCATCCTCGTCATCCTTTATGTGGTTGAACGAGCTGTCCCTGTTGTACTGGCAAGCTGAATAATAAAAACATATTTAAGGTTTTATAGCTTCATATCTTCTATTATTTATTGATTTATTCTTATAAATGCCTGTTTATGGACAGATTCAATCTCATAATCTCTACGTTACAATTCTCATATTACTCTTAACTATACAAACAAACTTGCGTGGTAGCGTACCTATAGCTGATGGGATGTTGAGGCTGCGCAGGTTGCCAGCTGACCGGTTGTTGATCTCACATTCTGTATTTAGTCTCCCGTCGCGGTTGTTTGCCCTCCTCACACTGCGGCTGTTAGTCAGGCTGTTCAGGTCCGTCCAGTTCCCTCCGCGCTGAGGGTTTCTGTGCAGATCAGTCCATGGAAACATCTCAAATGCATTGCAAAAGCCTTCTGCGGGCGTCATGCTGTAACTTGAGCCATCGTGCTGTAATTTGAGCCTTAGCTCTATGTAAATGCACTGTACCGTATGTTAGTGACAGGCTGGCGGTTCTCCTGCTCAGAGTCAAACATGGTGTCGAACATAGAGCCATCCTCGGTCTCATCCTCCTCTTCCTCTTTCACGTTGACCGCATCCACCATCATGTCGGACGTCTGCTCGTAGTACTGAACCAGCTCCCGTAACTCGTTCAAACGCTTGTGCACCTCCTTTAGCTTCCTGTAGCAGATCAGTCACATAAAAGAATGAAATCAACCGTCTTTCGGACAAAATCTAAAGTGTGGGACTATACAAGGACTGGCAGGATGTTTACACCGGTCGCGTGTAAGCCGATAGCTGAGCCGTCTACTCAAACATGCGTGACGCTTTGTACCTGAGCTTGTCCGTTGAATTTGAGCCGTCTTGGTGCTGTTGGTGCTGTTGGTGCTGTGTGAGCGTCGGATGGAACGAAGTGGAGGCTGAAGCCCCATTAGAGCATAAGGCAGAGGCACAATCTGAAGATCTTGCCACACACTGGGACGATAATCCCCGGCCTGAAACAAAAAACAAAACAAAAAAAATCATTATTTTGATTATTAAGCATTTCATCTACATGGGGAGTATGAGGAATACTGTGTCGAGCATGATACACCTACTTGTGCTTGTGTAGAATATGTTGACGTTAGTTTACCATGGTGACATTAAGCTAAATATCTTGTATATGAATGTAAGTTGAGTTTTCTTACACGAGCTGTTGTTGAGAGTCTGATCTCGGAGAGAGTGCAGCTCCTGCAGGATCTTGTCCATGGTTTGTTTCTTGTCTTGCAGTTGTTGGATCTTTGTGAGTTTGGAACAGGCTCCGGCCTCCAGTCCGGAGTGGGGCCCAGAGCCAGAGTGAAGGAGGGGCCTGTGAGGTGGGCCTGCGGTCTGAGGGGAGCGTGACCAGCTCACCTCTCTGGACAAGGACAGGCTCTCCGCTTGATGACGGTTGTCCGGTACCGTTTTGGACTGAATAAATACATAGTGGTTTTCATATACCGCAGTGTTTAAATTGTATCATTGTAGACAGAGCTAAAGCAGATTATGTCACCTGTGAGTCCTTTAGCTGGTTGTGGAAACGCTGAATCAAGTCATTCAACTCATCATTTAGTTCTGAAGTGATGCTTATACCAGAGACGCTGCCTGTGGTTTCAGTCACAACTGTAAAAACAGACAAACAAAAGCTCATCAAACACATAAAAAACTAGTTTACACATGGAAACTTAAATACAGATGTATGTGGACATTATATACACTCCCACTCTGTGTAAGTAGTAGTGCATCTCTCACCAGTGTCCTCGATGACGGCCAGTGCTTGCTCTGCACTGTGCTGCATTGCCATAAGTGCTTCCTGCCGACCCTGCAGGGCCCGGAGCTGCTCCTGCTGCTCCAGCATCTTCTTCAGCAGTTCATGCTGCTTACGCAAGTTCTCCAGCTCTTCTTTCTGGTCAGCTGGCGACGCCTCTGCTCTGCCGCCCTGCAAAATCAAAAGGCTCACCATTAAGAACATCTGAATTTTGTTTGTTTGTTCGATAGTCACAACACTGAAACTTTATGCTCATATGCAGCTGGATTACCACAACAATGACAGTTAGCACCTGATTTGTATTCCAAGCTTTGAGGAAGAAGAACAAGAGTTGTTTTTGACATTACACAGTGATTGCAAACAGTTTAGGTGATCTTATGATGGTAGTGATATTTTCCACATACACTTTGTTTTCCCAAGCCTTTTTCATAAATAATCATAGAATGAATTATTATATTTTACATTTGTTTCTGTTCAGTAACAAATGAATAACACTAAAGCAAAAGCAGGTTTTAGGATGATTGCCTAACACTTCATACATACCACGGCATTGGAGGCGTCTGTGGCTCTCACTTCGATGTTTAGGGACATGCTCTCTGCCAAAGACCCCGAGCCCACAGCAGAGTCCTGGGTGCCCACCTCGTCATCATCGTTCTCCCGGGCCTTCACACACAATAAGCAGACTGATTCATCTGAACATACATCGCCACGGTCAAGGATACATACCATGCCCTAGTTTTACAGAATAAAACATCTTCTAAACTGTACTTTAAGGTTTGAATGATATAAAAGTGTAAAACTGACCAGCATCTTCTGCAGGAAGCGTAAATAGGACCCCTCTTGCTCTTTAAGGTCTTCGATGAGAAGCGAGAGGCGCTCCACATTCGCTGGGACATCGTTCTTCTTTACCAGGTCGTCCAACATGGAGTTCGCTTTGCTGATGCCCTCTCGTATCTGGACCAGTTTACTCACCACCTGAAGCCACAACCGAAAGAGCCGGTCAGTCCAGGACGCACCGAGGGGGAGCGAGCAGACGCGACTACTGCTCTAACTAGTCATTGGAAGCTCAGGAAACTCATCCAGAAACAAGGGTAGCATATTTATAAATTGGCCTATATACAGCGCCACATTTCAGCTGCACCGACTCTCCCTCTCTTCATCCTAGTTTAGATGTCCCCGGGTAGAAGAGTGCAGCGGAACACTTTACACACACCATCTTCCGTTATTTAATCAGTACGTGTTGATGTTTATCTATAATTTAACTAATGACACGTTGAATGTCCAAAATGTGTGTGTTAATTTTCAACTACAGATGCTGAGAGTGTGAGTCTGAGGGAACTGGCAGCAGGTGGATTATTTTTGACGGCGTGGCCACATGTGGGCCGTGTAGGAAAGATTCAAGGTCAGCGTTTTAGAATTGTCATATGTGGAATAAGAAATATTTTTTCATATCAAACGTAAAATCTAAACAGCACAATTGTTTTCTTCTTTATCTAAGTGAAGTTTCCACACAAGACTGGACCGTATTTTCCGGAATATAAGTCGCCAGCCAAAAAAGGCATTATAGAGAAGAAAAAAAACATACATAAGTCGCACTGGAGTAGAAGTCACACCCCGGCCAAAATTATTTAAAAAAAGGTGCAACTTATAGTCCGGAAAATACGGTATTTATTTTACTATCAAAGAACGGTAAGATCATGATCAGATATCCAGCAGAAACGAGATACCGACCTGGCTGCGGTCGATTCGCGGCGCCTCTCGTTCATAATCCCTTTGTGTTGTCGTTTCCCGGTCTGAGCTCCTGCGCCTGGGCCGCGGCGTGTCTTTAGTCGGGAGCAGCAAGGCCAGAGTATCCCGGTGTCCTAGGCTCTGTTTCTTGGTCGCCTTGGTGATAGCTGGGGTGGCTGGGGCAGAGGAGGAGGGTGGGGGCAGCTCCTTTTTGTTGGTGTTAACGTGCAGAGGTAAGAAGTTATAGGGTTTCTTGTTCTCGCAGGCCAACTGCCGCTGATTGTTGGCGGCCGTCACGCGACCTTGAGAGTCACTGCCGACGCTTCGCTGCTGGGGAAAACAGGTTACAATGAGGGTTGTTTTAATGACTGAGACTGGCCAATGTGCTTTGATATTGGCGGTCTTTTCCAAGGCTTTCATCTTTTATTTACACATATTTAAAACAGTATACAGAGAAGTACGAGTTAACAACAGAATCAAATTAGTCGGTCCTGTCACTCCAAAATCTCCAACTCACTCACTTTCTCCTTTCCCCTGTCGCCCAAATAAAATCTTAAATAATATTAAATTAAATGTATTAAATAAATTTATAATTGAAATAAGAATGTATCAAATAAAGCATGCAGCCAAAAAAATCCTTAAAAAACAACAATAATAATAATAAATATAGCCGCAAGCGGCAATGATCGGCCCTCGCCACGCCGCAAGAGGAGGGGGCGCTAATGCGCCCCAATTGTCCTTTTAGTACGCCTACTGCTGAATCTGTGACGCTGTCACATCTTCTCCCCTTTGTTTTACCATTCAAAAAGCAATTTTATTTTGAATTCTTGGCAAAATGTGCGGTGTCTGTGCTTTGCCGCACAGACATCGTGACTCTTTGAATAAAAATGTGGATAACTTTTGATGGTCCACCCCTGAAAATGAGTCTCAGCAAATTTCAGGTTAATAGGGCTGACGCCCTGGGAGGGGTTCGTGAAAGTCTAAAGTGTAAACATGTTCTGGCGATTTCCCCATTGGAATAACGTGGGAGGTTTTGGTCATCGCTCAGGAAACGACATAACAATTATGACATGGGTCTCATTGACTTTTTTGATGGGGATGCCAAAATTTAGTTGTGTGTCAAATTTCATATAATTTCGCAAAACTAAACATTTAACCTCCATATAAAATCTGTAGGGGGCGCTGTGGCGCCAAATTAATTTATTTCACTTCAAGTAGGTTTAGGGCAAAGAGTTTAACAACTGATTCTAATTTGACGCAATTAGGACTTTATCGGCGCAAACGGCAGAAATGTTAAATTTGGGAGATTTCTGAAATTCTAGCTACAGTTTGCGGCTTCGCCGCACAGAGACCGTGACAGGTATCAATGTAATTTGGATAACTTTTGATGTCCCACTCCTCAGTACCATTTTCAGGTTTTTAGGGCCATTGCTCTGGGAGGAGTTCGTAAAAACTCCCGAGTTGCCGTAATAATATTTTTTACTTCTCTTGTCACATCTACCTCTGCGCCAAATTTCATGATTCTACGATCAGGTTTTTTTGGGTCATTTCCTATCTCTCAATGCATTTTTGGTACATTTGGGGGCGCTGATGCGCCATTTTTCTATTTTAGAAAAGGGAAATAGCCAGACTGTAGAGAGGCACGAGTAGTAATAATAATAGTAATAATAATAGTAATAATAATAGTAATAATATAATAATAATAATAATAATAGTAATAGTAGTAGTAGTAATAGTAGTAGTAGTAATAGTAGTAGTAGTAATAGTAGTAATAGTAATAGTAGTAATAGTAATAGTAGTAATAGTAATAGTAGTAATAGTAATAGTAGTAATAGTAATAGTAGTAATAGTAATAGTAGTAATAGTAATAGTAGTAATAGTAGTAATAGTAGTAATAGTAGTAATAGTAGTAATAGTAGTAATAGTAGTAATAGTAGTAATAGTAGTAATAGTAATAGTAGTAATAGTAGTAATAGTAGTAGTAGTAAGTAATAGTAGTAATAGTAGTAATAGTAATAGTAATAGTAATAGTAGTAGTAATAGTAGTAGTAATAGTAATAGTAATAGTAATAGTAATAGTAATAGTAATAGTAATAGTAGTAGTAGTAGTAGTAGTAGTAGTAGTAGTAGTAGTAGTAGTAGTAGTAGTAGTAGTAGTAGTAGTAGTAGTAGTAGAAGAAGAAGAAGAAGAAGAAGAAGAAGAAGAAGAAGAAGAAGAAGAAGAAGAAGAAGAAGAAGAAGAAGAAGAAGAAGAAGAAGAAGAAGAAGAAACAACAACAACAACAACAACAACAACAACAACAACAACAACAACAACAACAACAACAACGTTTCCCATTTTTCAAATATCATAAACTATACATCGCTTTCCTACCTCATGGTGTGGGTCCCTGGTCACTGACGGGTACTTTCGTTAATTTTGAGTGGGCTCCGCCCACTTTGTGTTTTTGGCCCTCTAAACAGTAATAATGTTCAATTTTTGCATTACATGTTTATATGCACGGAACATGCAAGAGATGGGGAACGAATTCGTGAGCTACTTAGCGCAAATGAGTGCTTTATATGGGGATGACGACCGCGACAATGTAAAGTGCTCGTTTAGTGCGCACTTTTGCACGGGCTTCGCCCGTTTACAACGGTAATGTTCCATTTTCCTACTACTAATTAGTATGCACGGGGCGTGCATGAGTGAAGGAGTGCGTTAGTGAGTGTTTGGAAGTGGGCGAGCGCTTCGCGCTCGATTTCGTGCGCACTACGTGCGCACTTTCGCAGCTGTGCTTCGCACGGCCTTACGAGATTAATAGGCCTCTCGCCAGCTTGTGGCGCTCGGGCCTAATAAAAAACATTAAAAAACATGTTCAGTTTCATTATTTTGCTATGAAACCATCCTGGACAAAGGAGGGATTTCAGAAACAACTAAAGAACTAATATTTACATGTTTAAATCCTGTTTTAAGCCAATACACACAACTGCAATATCAACGGTCTATAAAAATAAGAGTCAAAACACAATATCTAATAAAGCTTCCAAACTAAGCTGCATTTCTGCACCCATGTTCGGTGCCAAGCGTGTCTGATAGAGTTAATTAAGAGTGACGAAATACCTCATCCAGATCGGTGAAATTGATCCTCTGCCGCAGCTTGTCTAGTTCTGCCTGATCTGGAACTGACATTTGCGTCGTGTACTTGATGTGCGGGAAGGAATGAGGAGTGCGCGCTCTCCTGCGGCCGGCCCCGGGAGTCGACTCAGGGGAAATGTCGTTGGTCAATCGGCTCTCCACCACAGTGGCGGACAGCTTCTTCTTGTTTTTCTCCGAGGAGCGGTTCGCTTTCTTTTGCTGAACGCCCCAATCCTGCAAGAGAGCAACAAAACACATTTATTTTGGTGGAATATTGCAAAATTAAACGGTAAAGAAAGTGATATGTTTTTGTTACTGTCTGTTGTTGTCTGATGTTTGAATTATCTTTTAATCTCTGTCTTTTTCATTGTGAAGCACTTTGGATTTTAAATGTGCTATACAAATAGAAATGACTTACTAATTACTTACTAGATGAATGCTGCGGGGAGCTGGCATACTCACCATGTTGTTGAGGCATTCCAAACTGCCATTTGTTACTGTCCAGTTGTGCAGGTCATCAGTAGTGCCATTTAAAGATTCTCCAGTCGCCATCTTTTACAACGTCAAGGAAACTGAAAGGAAAAAACAGAATGAAACAGCCACAAGTGACGTTAAAGCTCTAAATTATATGTAATCTAATTTGCAGCTATTGTTTTCTTGCGATCCCTAATGTAGTATCCCACGGTGACGGTTTCATAGCAACAGCGTATCCCATTGTGGTGTTACGTGACATGTCCATAGTTTAAAAGGAAAGTCTCCATAATTTTAGACTGTTTCTGTTTTTGTTTAGTTTGAATTTTCTTATTATAAAGAAATGTGACAAGACCAGAAAAGACTGAAATCAAAAAGAAATCGAGTAGCTCAAAAGAATGAACTAGAAAATAAGAACTATGTCAAGCTGAATTTTTCTATTTTGTAAAATATACAAAGTCATTTGATAGTTGGCTCCGTCATCCATTTTCTCTCTTTTTGCTGCAGCCTAAACTAATATTCCACAAGTATCTACTAATTTGTAGATGCTTGTTTAAATACACTAAACTAAATAGAAAGTCAGTATTGCAGACCGTTTGTAGTGTCACATAAATCTCAGTCCAATATTTATGCACACTGGGGCAATCCAAAAACACATGATAGTGTAAACATCAAAATGAAAAATGTGATTTTCTCAAATTGATTGTCCTCAAACACACGCCAAGTTTTATAAACGACAGTGAAAATACACACTTGGTTTGGCATTTTAGAATTAGAAAATCTGCAATGACAACATATTATAACACGAACAATAATAAAGCCAATGGTAAAGCTAATGGTAAGCTATGAACATCAACATTCTATTTCTTTGTTATGTTACGTCATTACGCATAGCAATGAAAGTTATGAGTTGAGCTTGTTTGACTAACGTTAGCTTACCGATGCTACACAAGTTAGCTTCAGCTCACCCGAAGCTAAAACTGCCTCGACAGAGTTGCAAATAGAAAAATACCTTGCCGACCGCTAACGTCCCGCAAAATCACTAAATCGTTCGTTTGAGTTTACTAAAACGTACAGAATATGTAAATAAAACGACAGTCGCAACCAGCTAGGTTAGCAAGACATTCTAGTTGATGCGTTTTTTTTTGGTTTTGTGAAAGCAAGTTGTGATGCCAGAGCTAACGTTAAGTTGAACATTACCTGCAGCACCGCAAATAATTCTTGTCCAGTTAAACGATTCCGTACAACCGTTAAACTAACTAGACGTACGTTTTGTTCCTCGACTATAGCCTCATAGTTGAAAAATAAATCCACTTGCTGCCCAACTACTGCAGCTTTTCTTCGCATGAATTAGCTTGTGTCTGCTGTACCAGCCGCCGCCGCTACACATTCCACGGCGCTGTGGGCTCGTCTTTAGGAAGCAGTTTCGCCGGAAGTCGTTCTCCAGTGAACGGTCGTTCGTTTGTCATTCGTTTGTTTCGCTAAAAGCTGCTGAAGATCGCTTCAAACGACATGTAAGAAACGAATGAACGCTTCCAATTTCGTCATCCGTGATTTTTTGCCCGTAAACTCCGCTTTTCAAGTCATTCGGAAGCAACGTCAGACGCGTTGTTTCTCGTTTAGCCCGAGAGCTAACGCGAGTGAGCTAACGTGGCGTCATTAAGCGTAAACATCAGTGCGCTGTAGTTGTTTTTTGCTTCAGATACTGCTTTTTTAAACTCAAAACAACAACAATGGGATCGTCAAAGAAGCACAAGGAAAAGAGCCGTGACAAGGACGCGGAAGAACGCCGCAGAGAGCACAAAAAGCACCGGCACAAGGACCGTGAGGAGCGGGACACTGGCCGGGAGAAGGACAAACGCAAGCGCTCCAGGTCCCGGGAGCGAGGTGGCCGCGAGAGCCGCAAAGGTGAGCGCAGCGCCGGGGGAGAACCTCGTGTCAAAAAGGAGAAGGTCGACGTGGGCTATGCGGAGAGTCACGCAGAACATCAACCCAAGTCCGCGGGCGGAGATGCGTCTCTTAGCATCGAGGAGACGAACAAACTCCGAGCCAAACTTGGCCTCAAGCCGCTGGACTTCGGCGAAAGTAAGAAAGAAATCGGGACCAAGGAGGACCCGGTCGTGGCGGAGACCATTAACCCCGTTATCATCGCGCAGCAGAAGGAAATGAGAGAGAAGCTGGCGGCTCTGAAAGAAAAACGTATTCAAAATAAAAAGTTGGGAAAGGTCAAGTCCTTAGCCGGTGAGGACTGGCTGGAAGACACCGCGGCCTGGGTTGCACAAACGCGAAAGATGGAGAAAGAAAAGGAATTGGCCGAAAAGCGTGCCAAGCTCCTGGAAGAGATGGACCAGGAGTTCGGTGTCAGCGATCTTGTCGAAGAGGAATTTGGACACGGCAGGAAGACGTCGTATTCCTCCCGGGACTTGAAAGGGCTCAAAGTGCAGCACAAAACCGAATCATTTGCAGAGGGCCAGACCGTCATCCTGACCTTGGAGGATAAAGGGGTTCTCGAGGAAGAGGAGGACGTGCTCGTAAACGTGGGACTGATCGACAAGGAGAAAGCCGACAAAAACGTGGAGCTGAAAAAGAAGAAGCCCGACTACAAGCCGTACGATGAGGAGGAGAATGTGGACGACATGATCACGTTCAAGGACCGCTCCGTGCTGTCCAAGTACGACGAGGAGATAGACGGCGAAAAGAAGAAGAGCTTCCGTCTGGGCACGGGCGGTTATACCGGCGGCGAGCGGGAGCGGGAGATCCAAGCCATGAGGGAAACGCTCCGGAGTCAGGCCCAGACTCTGGAGATGCCCGCGCTCACCATCGCGTCTGAATACTACACCGAACAGGAGATGGTGGGCTTCAAAAAGACCAAACGTCGTGTGAGGAAGATCAGGAAGAAGGAGAAGGACGTGGTGGACATCCTCCCGGACGACACACGCACCACCGACTTTGGCTCCAGGGCGCGCGGTAAAGGGCGCAAGGAGCTGGATGAAGAGGGCGGCGGCGGGGAGGTGAAAGCGGAGGAGAGCAGAGTGACGCTCGGCCTCCCTCCGATGTCCGACGACGTGAGGACGGCCGAGATGGACATAAGCGACGACGAGGACTTCACGCCCCCCGAGCCGACGGTGATCGAGGAGGACGAGGCCGAGGAGGAGCTGCACAAACAGCTGGAGAAGCAGAGGAAGCTCCGGCAAAAGCAGCTCCTCAAAGACTCCGGGGAGAAGGTGGCGCTGCAGCTCGTCAAGATGGAGAAAGCAGACGGCGATAACGATCCGGACAAAAAGAACAACATCGTGTTCAACGCCACGTCCGAGTTCTGCAGAACGCTCGGCGATATTCCCACATACGGCCTCTCCGGCAACCGGGAGGACCAGGAGGATATCATGGACTTTGAACAGGAGGAGGAGAAGGAGGAGGGCGTTGACTCGGACGCCGAGATGGACGAGAACGTGGGCTGGAGCACAGTGAACTTGGACGAAGAACAAAAGCCGCCCGATTACGTGACTACCTCCTCCACCATTCTGGACGAGGAGCCGATCGTCAACTCGGGCCTTGCCGCCGCTTTGCTCCTGTGTAAAAACAAAGGCCTTCTGGACACTCAGATGCAGAAAGTGGCCCGCGTCAAACCGACCAAGCCCGCCCTGCCCAACGAAAACTACTGCATCGAGGACAAAATGGGCTTCGACGACAAGTACAGCCGCAGGGAGGAATACAGAGGCTTCACGCAGGATTTCAAGGACAAAGACAGCTATAAACCAGACGTGAAGATCGAGTACGTGGACGAGTCGGGGCGCAAGCTCACGCCAAAAGAGGCCTTCCGGCAACTCTCCCACCGCTTCCACGGCAAAGGCTCTGGGAAGATGAAGACCGAGAGGAGGATGAAAAAGTTGGAGGAGGAGGTGCTGCTGAAGAAGATGAGCAGCAGTGACACTCCTCTCGGAACCGTGGCCCTGCTTCAAGAGAAACAGAAGTCGCAGAAAACGCCGTACATCGTGCTCAGCGGCAGTGGAAAGAGCATGAACGCAAACAACATAACCAAATGAACTGTAAAAATGCACCATCCTATTATGGCATACAGTGATTTTAGCTGTTCAGTGATTTAAGTTTCCAGTGTAATAAAAAGCTTGTGGTATATTGTCCAATAAATTAGTAAAATCTATTTGTTGAATATCTTTTCTTTCTTTTTTTTCATCTTGTCACATCATATAAAAGCTTTAGCAGTTTGTTTGATCATTAATAACATCATTCTCTATAGACTTGAAGTTGTTTAAATGATTAATTGGTAAAAAAAAAAAAAAATAGTCGACCAATCTTAATGTAATTGTTATTAAAAAGTATGGATTTATTTGGACCCTAGAAGAAAGAAGAAAGTTGGACTGGAGAGTTTAATCTGCCTTTTCACTTATGAAGATGGTGTTTACTTGTGTTACTTTTAATGGCGGTTTCAGCCAAAGTGCATTTACTGGCCACTACTGTAGTTTTACATTTTCTAAGTATGTGTTTTACAGATTTTTCTATTGATTACATTGTGCTTTGTCATGAAATATTAATTCACAAATACATCATAATAGAAAACTGCCTATTAACTATATTGACTGTAGTAACTCTCAGTATTGAATACTGGCCTATAGAATGATGTCATGTCACGCAATCCTAATAAGAGTTAAGAGGTTTGCCAGCATCACACTATTTAGTTTACTAATCGATGCACACGGTTTGTGTTTATTCAACACAGAATTTCCTTAGAATCACTTACAGCTATTAGAGCACTAATTCAATTAAAATGCAAATTACATATACTATTGTTTTTAATTATCTAGTTTGCAATTGAAAAATAAAACATTTCAAACACCGATTTAGAAGTAATTTAGTTCCGAGTGCAATAAAATTCCACAGAGTGGAACCAATGTAGACGAGCCCATTTATCTGTTACACTACCTGTTGGAAGATGCTAGCTAAGCTAATGCTAACAAGTAAACATCCTTTGGAAGCAGTGAATGGCATTTATGGCAGGAGTTTCACGTAAAAACGGTAAGTCCTTATCAAATGCAACATATTCTTTACCTTTATGAGTCACATTACAGAAGCTGTGTGGTTTGTACGTGTAGTTTATCCTCATCTTTGACGTGACAGCCCGTTTGACAGCTTCCTGTCAAGCTAAACTAGGTTAGCATTGCGCTTAATCACGGGACGCTGTTATAAGTAGCTTTAATGTTTTCACCCTTATGTGTCTTCACTAAACCAAAAGTATTTAACCTTACGACGTTCATAAAAACAGCGTCACATCGTCGTGTGACGTGTGGAAATCACGTAGAACGCAGATGTTTTGGCTAACGAATTAACAGTATTTATTTATTTATTTGTTTCTCTTGTGAAAAAAAATGTGACATACACCTATTAATAAACATCCCCACGATTGGAAAGGAGTGAATAAGAAAACTAAACCGTTTGTATTTGTCTGTGCCTGTTTAACGTATTTGTCCATTTATATTGACCACGCAACACATACAATGTGAAAGGTCACATTGTATGTGTTGCACTTCTGGAGGAAAGATTCTGGCTCAGTCTAATTTAAACATCAGTTCTGGCCTTCTCACTTTGACTGGACGCTACACTCCCCTTTTCCAGTCTAACTTTTGTACTTGCTTCTTCTTCTTCTTCTTCTTCTTTGGTGGTTTATGGTGGTTGTTATCCAAGCGTTGCATTACAGCCTCCCACTGCAGTTGTCCGTCTTAGACATTAGACTTTATTCTTTAGATTTTTCATTTTGTTGTTGTTGTTGTTGTTGTTGTTGTTGTTTTATGGCGGTTGGCATCCAATTGTTGCATTACCGCCAGACTTTATTCCTCAGACTTTTCGTAGTCCTCAGACTGTCGTAGTCCGTAAAAGTACTCCTTCCGCTTTGGTGTTACAAAGCCCATGAGGTCATGATATGTCTTTGTGACTAGAATAGTTGTTGTTGTTTCAGAGACCAACCGGCTTTATTCCAGGGAGACTCTTCTTCATCTTCCTCTCCTTCTTTGACGTTCGGTGCTTCATTTTGAACTTGCTCTTCTTATGTGACATAAAGCATATGTGAAAAGAATGCGTGTGGCGTGCATTCCATTTCTTTCCACTTTGACCCCATGGGCTTTCAACACAATGAAGCATAAACGCAGCGGTACGAGTCATGAAATCTACAGAATAATGTCTAATATGTACAACTACAGTAGGTAGCGGTAATGTAACACTTGGATTCCAACCGCCATAAAACACCAAAGAAGAAGAAGAGGTACGATTCAGCTCTGTTTGTGTCTGTCCTGGACCCGCTGTGGTAAAAGTGATCCACAGTGACGAGAAGTAACGCAAGTGTGTCTTCTCCTTGAAACGCTGTATTTACAGCTGTGAAGCTCAAATTGGGACAGCGCAGAATTAAATAAAATCTTAATATTTAGCGCGCCCGAAAAAGTTTGGTGCTAACCAAATAAAATCCACAATAATCAAACTAGATGTACATAGAATATAAGACACTGCTAACATGTGTACTGGCTGTGTCCTCTTGGTGTAAACATGTGAAAACCTAAAGATTTTAATGGTTTCATTAACCCAGGTTTCTACTACAACAACTGACAACAGAGCGATGTCAGAGTCTAAGCCCCCCACCCCGACCCCAGGGGACATGTACAAAGGCTGGCTCTTCAAATGGACTAATTATATCAAAGGTTATCAGCGACGCTGGTTTGTCCTCAGCAATGGCCTCTTGTCTTATTACCGGTAAGTCTGAAGTCATAACAAAGTTACAAAATTAACGCGTGCATACATGTTTTGATAATCCATGTTCCCTTTACTTTTCTCATTCAGGACACAGGCAGAGATGGGCCACACCTGCCGGGGCACCATCAACTTGGCCACAGCGAACATCGCCGTGGAAGACTCGTGTAACTTTGTCATCTCTAACGGCGGTGCACAGACGTACCACTTGAAGGCCAGCTCCGAGATCGAGCGGCAGCGCTGGATCACGGCGCTGGAGCTGGCCAAAGCCAAAGCCGTGGGCATGCAGGCGGATTCAGGTGAGGAGAAGGAAACGTGCACAGCCGCCTCACGAGTATGTGCACTGAAATGCGTTCGTATCGTCCCGCAGATGACTCGGGCGACGACTTCTCAATAGTGGCGCCCTCCCCTGAGCAGACGGGCTTAGGGCGTAACACAGAAATCCAGACCACGCTTCGAACACTCAACAGCAAAGTGGAGGACCTGGCAACTTGCAACGACCTTATTGTCAAGCACGGCACCGCGCTTCAGAGGTATGACATGGGCCGGGGAGAAATGAAAGCGCGGCGCATTTGACGTTGACTTTTTATTTAAAAACGCAGGTCTCTGTCTGAGCTCGAGGCCGTCCGAGTTAGCGGAGACTCGACGGAAAAGTTCAAGCAGGTCACGGAGCGGGCAACGTTGTTCAGAATCACCTCGAACGCTATGATCAATGTAAGTTTGGATTAAATGTATCACTTGGAGCATTTGTTTTATGTTATATTCATTTTCCTTTCTCATTTACCTCCTCGCTGTTGTATTTAGAGTGATTTATGTTTTTTAAAATGTCTGTTTTCACCTACCCCCAGTACACGCCCGCTGCTCTGTAATTGCGTTGTTCTATTTTTTTTTCACCTTTAACAATGTTACACCTAGAATTCAGTTTTTTTCAATTCAAAAATATTTAAGTGCATATGACCGGTTTTCATGTGTTTTCTGAGTGGGACATGCCTGTGGTGAACATTTATCATAGTTTTATATGAGTTATGTGGCAGTTTGTGAAAAGTTTAAAAGTAGAGAACATCAATAAACAACATTATATCCAAAATGCATGGAATATTCACATGCAACTGACACATTTTTCAGACAGTTTAAACAACAATTTCACATTATAAAGGTAATATCAAGTGTGCACTTTATAACTATTGTGTAATATCTATGGATTTTGGCCCTTGTTTAAAGTATGGTAGCTAGGTAACTGTCATGGAATTACCTCTACCTATGTGCTGCCCATATCCAGTCAAGTATTACTGTTATAAACGTGTTCACTGCGCTTCAGTCCAACCTGTCACGCGCACTTTAACTGAATCGTGCACTCTTTTCTTATTCACCAAAATACGCACCTTTTGCCGTGTAATCGAACAGAACCGTTGCTAGGTCACGCCACATTCACCCTCTCTCGCTCTCCCCTGCAGGCGTGCCGGGACTTCCTATCGCTGGCCCAGACCCACAGCCGGCGCTGGCAGAAAGCAATCCAGACAGAGCGGGAGCAGAAGATCCGGTTGGAGGAGACCCTGGAGCAGCTCGCCAAGCAGCACAACCACCTGGAGAGGGCCTTCCGAGGCGCCACGGTCCTGCCCAACTCCTGCAGCAACCCCTCTCTAACCGCCAAAAGTAAGCGCCGGACCGCCCGATTTTTCACAACATGCACTGTGGCAAATGCTTGAAAACCTCTCTCTCTCGCTGGGTCGCAGGCACGTCGTCCGGAAAAGCCGACGCCAGCGACGAAGAAGACGACAATGAGTTTTTCGACGCGATGGAAGAGTTCATTACCGTTCCGGCCGACCCCAAATATCACAAGTCAATATGCCAGATTCACGCACTAAACCTGATGCTTGTCCTAGATGTTCTTTGTTTTGTTTAATCTACTCACTTTTTACTCAGGAGGTCTAGCAGCAATGTCAGCGCCCTCAGCTGTGACACCGGGATGGATGACCAGTCGGTAAATGTAAGTGTCGAGTCGTTACATAATAAACGTACAAACCCCGAGCGCTCCCGTGTTGTGATTTTCATACAGTTTTTTTGTTTTTGGTCCAGTTTGACGAGCTGTCTCTGGCGTCGAATCCAGACTCTCCACAATCTCAGGAGCTGGAGCCCGTTCGACACAGGCGCACTCGTATCCCCGACAAGCCAAATTATTACCTGAATTTGTGGAGCATCATGAAGAACTGTATTGGGAAGGAGCTGTCTAAGATCCCAATGCCTGTAAGGAATACTAGTGTAAATGATGATACTGGATATGATTCCATTGTGTTTCATCTGTCACTCATGTTTGCAGGTCAATTTTAATGAACCCCTGTCTATGCTGCAACGTCTGTCTGAAGACTTGGAGTATTATGAGCTGTTGGATAAAGCAGCAAAGTGCCACAGCTCTTTGGAGCAGATGTGTTACGTAGCTGCTTTCACTGTGTCGTCCTACTCCACCACTGTCCTCCGCACAGGGAAACCTTTCAATCCACTTCTAGGAGAGACGTTTGAGCTGGACAGGCTCAAAGAGGGCGGCTACCGCTCCCTGTGTGAACAAGTACGACAAAGCACTGCACATCTATGCTTGTATATAAAACATGAGTCAAATACTGTGGTCTACTTTTACTCAGGTGAGTCACCATCCTCCAGCTGCAGCTCACCACGCTTTCTCTGAAAAGGGCTGGAGCCTGAGACAAGAAATTACTTTAGCAAGCAAGTTTAGAGGGAAATATCTGTCCATCATGCCTTTAGGTGAGTGCATCCTACACATACCAGGCTTTTTTACTTTTTAACTGTTCCCCAAAATGCATTGCTCCAATGCTGCTGGAGTCTGTGGAACATGAACTGAAATTCATAAATAATTATTTTTTTATTTTTCTATCTCTAGGTGCAATAGAGTGTTTATTTGATAAAAGTAAAAATCATTACTCCTGGAAGAAAGTGACCACAACAGTACACAACATTATTGTTGGAAAATTATGGATTGACCAGGTAAGTATTTACTTGTACGATCCTCCTACAGCCTACACCTGCCCTCAACATGTCTGTGTGTATTCAAGTCTGGAGAGATCGATGTGGTGAACCACAAGACAGGAGACCGCTGCCATCTCAAGTTCACTCCTTACAGTTACTTCTCCAGAGACCTGCCCAGAAAAGTACTTTTACCTCACATTAAAGATACTGAGATTATTTACTGGGCAAAGCAATTACACTATACTGTTTTGTTCCAGGTTTCAGGAGTAGTGATGGATAAAGATGGGAAAGCTCACTATGTGCTGTCCGGAACCTGGGATGAGAAGATGGAGCTGAGTAAGGTGATGCAGAGCAGCATAGGTGAGAATGGAACAGAAGGCAAACAGAGGCCCGTTTATCAAACACTCAAACCCAAAGAGATCTGGAGAAAGAACCCATTACCGTAAGTGCTACAGTTTACATTGTTATTACCATAAGTGCTACAGTTTACATTGTTCTTACCATAAGTGCTACAGTTTACATTGTTATTACCATAAGTGCTACAGTTTACATTGTTCTTACCATAAGTGCTACAGTTTACATTGTTCTTACCATAAGTGCTACAGTTTACATTGTTATTACCATAAGTGCTACAGTTTAGATAGTTACACCCTGAAGCCACTTCTGAGTCATTGGTTTGCTCTTGTGTGTTGACAGTGAGGGAGCTGAGAACATGTATTACTTCTCATCACTTGCACTAACACTGAATGAGCCAGAGGAGGGCGTGGCACCCACAGACAGCCGGCGACGCCCAGACCAGAGGCTCATGGAGGAGGGCCAATGGGACGAGGCCAACGCAGAGAAGCAGAGGCTGGAGGAGAAACAACGCACGGCTCGCAAGGAGAGGGAGAGGGAGGCTGTTAAGGCCGCAATCACTCCAGAGGAAGGTGAGGAAGGTGAGGAAGGTAAGGAAGGTAAGGAAGGTAAGGAAGGTAAGGAAGGTAAGGAAGGTAAGGAAGGTGAAGAGGGAGAGGAAGGTGAGGGAGGAGAGGAATGTGAGGAAGGAGAGGGGGAGAGAGAGGCTGTGAAGGCTGCAAACACTCCCGAGGAGGGTGAGGAGGGTGAGGAGCGTGAGGAGGGTGAGGAGCGTGAGGAGCGTGAGGAGCGTGAGGAAGGTGAGGAAGGTGAGGAAGGTGAGGAAGGTGAGGAAGGTGAGGGACGAGCCCCAGTGAAGTGTTCCTCCTCCTTTACACCATAGATACGTCTGCTTCATCACGGTCCATAAAGACCTCCAAAGTTGGCACACACATTCTCCTAGTACTTGAATGTGCAATTGTAGTAAATACAGTAGTAGTATGTAGTAGTATGTAGTAGTCGTAGTAGCAGTAGTATATACACAATCTAGTGTAATGTGTGATAACTATGACCGATGTGTTGCTTCATCTTTTCTCACTGCTTCATTGCTCTGCTTCATTTAGCTGCTGCAGAGGAGCCAGGAGCTCAGCCAAGTGTGGTTTCTGATGAAAGCAAGTATCATTCCCTCATTCTGTCTATTCAAACTGGCACGTTGTGTAGCTTTGTGACAGTAAGTAAATCCTCACCAGTGTCAGCTGACATACACTAATGAGGAATAATAACTGAACATGTTTACATTAGAGTGTTGCCCTTTGGCACACAAAGCTACACTGGTGCGCACAAAGCTACACTGGTGCGCACAAAGCTACACTGGTGCGCACAAAGCTACACTGGTGCGCACAAAGCTACACTGGTGCGCACAAAGCTACACTGGTGCACTTGTTTCTTGGTGGAGGCTTGACCCTGTTTGTGCTGCTGTGCAGCTGACGCGGAGGACACGCCCCCTCTCTCTCCTGTTGCATGCAAGTAGCTCCTCACATTTCACACTCACATCAATCATGTAGCTGTAGATCCTGTTAAAACAGGAGATTAATCCTTCATTTCTCCCTCAGCCCCACTCGGACCGGCCTCTTTGTCTTGCCTAAGCAAGTATCTTAATACACCTCATACTCACACTTTAGACTCTTTTTAAATACTTACTCTATCTTTTCTCTATCATTTTAACATTCTCTCGCAGTGGAAGGAAATGAAGGTCTGCCTGGAGCCCATGTTAAAAGCAAGTACAGTAGGACCAACAGTGAACTAGAGTAGAGCTTAGAGAAGTGGCCCCTGGTCCATGTCTCCTTAGAGAGAGGATGCTTTGAGTCTGGTGAGACTCCTTCCTTCTAGTGTGTATGTGCTTAAAGATGTACATCTTTAAGCTCGATGTTGTTGGTGTTGCTTTATCTTCGTGGGGATTTAGCTTTGAACGTGTTGTAGAAACTTATGATGGTTTTAACCCTTGTAGGTGCCCACCTAGATAACCACCAGGCCCTGTGGTTTGAGAAGATAACGGACCCTGTGTCTGGAGAGACCCTGCACGTCTACAAAGGAGGCTACTGGGAAACCAAGGAGCAGAGCGCCTGGGACATGTGCCCGGACATCTTCTAACAGTCTGCTCTGTGGAACAGGTGAAAGGAGCACTCCTGCTCACAAATACAACTGTCTCACTCCTCACACTCTGTCCTGTCTCACTCTTCACACTCTGTCTCACTCTTCACACTCTGAGGAGTGAGACCGAACGTGAAGAGTGAGACACTCTGTCCTGTCTCACTCTTCCCACGCTGTCTCACTCCTCACACTCTGTCTCACTCCTCACACTCTGTCCTGTCTCACTCCTCACACTCTGTCCTGTCTCACTCCTCACACTCTGTCCTGTCTCACTCTTCCCACGCTGTCTCACTCTTCACGTTCGGTCTCACTCTTCACACTCTGTCTCACTCTGTCTCACTCTTCTCACTCTTCACACTCCGTCTCACTCCTCACACTCTGTCCTGTCTCACTCCTCACACTCTGTCCTGTCTCACTCCTCACACTCTGTCCTGTCTCACTCTTCACACTCTGTCCTGTCTCACTCTTCACACTCTGTCTCACTCCTCACACTCTGTCTCACTCTTCACACTCTGTCCTGTCTCACTCTTCACACTCTGTCCTGTCTCACTCTTCACACTCTGTCCTGTCTCACTCTTCACACTCTGTCTCACTCCTCACACTCTGTCTCACTCTTCACACTATGTTCTGTCTAACTCTTCACTCTCTCTTCTGCCTCACTCCTCACACTCTGTCTCACTCCTCACACTCTGTCTCACTCCTCACACTCTGTTCTGTTGTTTTCCAGCTGTCAGAGACTCGAGGCACTTCCTGGATATGGAATCTGGGCCACACCCTCAACACAACAAATTATGTCACTTCACATTTCAGTCCAATATTCACAGCACAATCTTTAATTCACGTTCAAATATGATCTATTTTAAACTCAAGATGAAGCCGTTGTAACCGAGATGAGCCAGATCGGAGCCCCCCCCCCAAAAAAGTTTTAAAGACTTAATCTCCATAGCGACGAGCAGTCATCCGCACAACAAAGTACACCTGACTGTTCATATTTGACCGTTGCTATGTGAGGTTGGTATTTCCACACGCTAAGCTCCATGAACCGTGTGGCGCTCGTGTTTGAGAGCGTGTCACTCTCAGACTTTGGAGCGTGTCACTCTCAGACTTTGGAGCGTGTCACTCTCAGACTTTGGAGCGTGTCACTCTCAGACTTTGGAGCGTGTCACTCTCAGACTTTGGAGCGTGTCACTCTCAGACTTTGGAGCGTGTCACTCTCAGACTTTGGAGCGTGTCACTCTCAGACTTTGGAGCGTGTCACTCTCAGACTTTGGAGCGTGTCACTCTCAGACTTTGGAGCGTGTCACTCTCAGACTTTGGATGGGAGGAGCCTGTGACGTAGATGTTCTTTAGTGAAGGTCCATAAGCCGTGAGGAGACGTCTTCCTGGTTTTTCGTGAACATTTCAACTTTAGCTTTAATCGACACCTTTTCCTTTTGTGCTGCACTTGTACTTTTTTCTGATAGCAATAAGAGTGCCTCTGTGATCACACGTGGCATAGTGTGAAACCATGTGATGTGCTAGTGTCCATCTCACCTTCTGTCCTCTGCTACCAACGCCTGAATGGCATTTTAAAATCTATCAAATTTTATTTGACATTCTCAAGTGTACTTAAAAGAACACTGACGCAAAATGTTACAACATATTTGCACAAAAATGTGACATAGTATTGAATTTGAACAGGGTGAGAGAGACGTTTGCTATTTTCTTTGTTTACTAATATTAATATAATCATTAAAAGTAGGCTTGTCCTGTGTGTTTAATTTAAATAGTTACGTTTAAATTATTTAGGTCTTCTGTTGACATGACTCTAATTCTGTTCAGTTGGTCTCTGATTTGTCGTTGTTTAGTTAAGTTTTTCTGTGTGACTTGTGTATCTTGTGAACTGCTCTTGTGTTCTGTGTGTATGAAGTGTGTGCTGATAGAAGCAGTTCTTTCCCTGACCAGGAGCACTGGTCAGTGCATCACTGCGGGCCAGTGCAGCTGGAGTGCAGAGGAGGCCTTTACACTAATGTACATGATTGAATGATTCTATAAAACCATAGGTGTCGGTCAGGGTCAACATATGAATGTGAATGTGCACAGTGTCATTCCTCCAGTCTGTCTTTTTAATGCGGTGTTTTAGCAGTGTTCTAGAGAAATAAAGTATGTGAAAAACACTTCCTCTTTGTGTCATCTTTAAACGCGGTTGTAATACAGCGTGTGTGCGGGAGGAGGCGCTGTTGAGTTGAAGCGCATCCTTGAGCACGCTGTGACGTCACGCGCATCTTTGTTTACCTCGTGCGTGCGCGGAGCGGTCACTGCAGCTGCTAGCTCCGCATCGCACCGCGCCTGTCGTTTGCCTTTTGGACGTGTGTTTGAGGTTAAACTTGTACGTGTAGCGGCTCATACCTCGAACTCAATCATGTCGGCTCATGGACGAGGAGACGATCGCACTGACGCGAGGAAAGAGGACACAAAAGAGTGAGTGATACGTGAAGCTAACGCTCCATTGTCTTGAGACACAGGAGCTGCAGCTTATTTACCTCTTATGTGTCTCAGATGAGATAAACACGTGACGTGCGAGTTTGGTTGTTTAACATTACAGTAACATGATGTTATCTGGAGCTAAAGAGCAGTGTGTGTTTGTAGGTCCCCTGAGGGCCCTGCTTCACCAGGCTCTGGCCCCTCAGAGGTGGACGCTAAGGCCGTGTCCTACAGCTTCAGGTACAGCCTGGACTATCCCAGCATGGGCCAGTGTATCATCATCAACAACAAGAACTTTGACAGGGGGACAGGTGAGGGACATAACTCAGAGGTCATTCTATCTGATCAGATTATATACAATACAGCACAAAAACATAATCCATCCATAATATCACATGTATACAATGGTGATCACACATTCAAATACAAACTGTAAAGTATAATGGAGTGTTCTGGGAGGAATGTCTTTGTCCCTCCTAACACATGACTCCATAAGTGTTCCTCTTACTTCTGATGAACAAGTCCTGGTTACATGACTCTAAATGTACTCTATTACAAGTACTGCTGATAATTAGCACTTAAGTGAAAAACAACATCACAAAGTACTAGTTACAGTCTTCGTATATCGTTTAGATAAAACTTCTGTACAAGACATGATTCATTACACTGTTTAGCCAAATGACTTTTCACTGTTTAAAGCCAATCAGAGCAGCCGATGCAGTGTTGTGCGTTTGTGCAGAAAAGAGCTTTGGGACAATTGAGACTCCCATGATTTTAAATACAACTTATTACAATGACATGGCTAGAATTAAACTCCATTACAAGTACAGACACATGTTTAAAAAACGGCTCAATTACAGCTAAGTATTTATAGTTAGTTACTTTCCACCTCAAGAATGTACACTATAAATAAGTAGACTTTGCAATAAAGTACGGCTGTAACAACACGTCAAAAAAAAGTCCCAAACTCGTTGTGTAATTCACAGCATAAACAAATCCAGATGGAGATTGTGACAAGTGACATCTGACATGTTCTGTGAGGTAGAAAACATGTCGGGCGTTTCCAATTCTTATTTTTAAACCAAGTCAATTCTTATTCCAATAGTGTGTGCGTGTATTTGTGTTTTCCTGTTTTCCAAGGCTCAAACGTGGCTATTTGTTGATGTCGAGATCATTCGGTTAATCGATAGTCATGATTTTTCAGGTCACAATATCGTACGAGGTAAAAAAAAAAAAAAAAAAAAGACAATTAAGCACAGTTAAGTCTTTTCGATTCAAACTTTACTCCAAGAATGAGTACTGTATTTTCTGGACTATAAGTGGCACCGGAGTGTAAGGCGCAGCAGCCAAAAAATGCATAATAAAGAAGAAAAAAACATATATAAGTTGCACTGGAGTATGAAATGCGGTTGCAAGTGTGAAAATAACAAATAATATCACATACAAGTCGCTCCGGAGTATAAGTATATAAGTAAAAATACAAGTATAAGTCGCACCCTGGCTAAAACTAAGAAAAAAGGTGTGACTTATAGTCCGGAAAGTACGGTACTTTAAGCAGCTCTTTTTGTAGCATGTTTTACTATAAAAGATATATCTACTCGATAGAAACATCTTCAAAACAACGGTCAATGTATTATCTACCCCAGTTACGTCATTGAATTGTCCCTTGTTTATAATCTGGTTGCTAAGTAACAATTGTGGCATTACCTCTGCCTATGTCAAACCAGGAAGTGACATTACAAACATCGCCAAAAGTGGCCAAATCGGAGAAAAACGGGCAAAATGTTTGGTCAAATCGTAAATATAATCATAATCCTTTTGTTTTCTTTCTTAAAAGTGTAGCCTAATGTGTCACGTGGAGTTTAAACTCACAGAAATGTTTTAGTTTATCTCTTTAGCGGTTGTAACGTGTCACGCTTGGTTTCAATACTACATGCTTCATACGCTTTACCAATTTCAATACCGCAATGATAATTTAAAAAAACAACACCAGTTTCTTAGACGATAGAATGTAATTTTCAGCTCAAAATAATAGTACTGTCTTTATGTTACGTTTATGTGGTTTTGTATCAGATATAGCCAAAGATACTTTAAAAAACTGTTCAGGAAAGTCAAATTCTGTCCTGTTAAAACTTGATTCGTGGTTAAATTAATATCTAGTTCAGACACCAGTAGTTAAAGTATTGCTTACGATCTGATTTTCAATACTTTTCACAGTCTTTGTCGAAGTCCTGAGATGAACAAATGGCGCTTGACGTGGCTGTAGCTAATTCTGTCGCACCTGTTGGCTCTAAACAACTGTAAATGTCACTATTTATTCCTTTGTGCTGCGAAAACGCGTGACCCGACACGTGACTTCACCAGCGCGAAGGAATCGGCGTGTGACTTTAAGTACGTCTTCGACCACAAGTTCCTCCCGAGCTCCGAGGTAGAAGTCAAGTGACATCCTTCAGTTGGACGCGGGGACGGTCTTTGTGTTTGTGCAGTGACGGGCGTGTACCTCTGCAGGGTTGGAGCGTACTGTTATGTCACCTCGCACGACAGCCCGCGGGGAATTTAGTGCTTTTTGTCGTGCGCTTTGAAAGAGCGGCTAGAATAAGGATGAGGACACGAGCGGTCGCCAGAAGCTAACGTAGTTCCCGCTAGCGTTGTATTTAGCTTAGTTCGCGCAAGTCCTCTCGCACTTTGCCCCAAAAAACACACACTTTAAAAATCCGTAAAGCGACACGTTCTGAGCATTTCTGCCGTCAAATCGTGTTCGGGACAACTGTGTGTCGTCGGGGGCAAGCTAGGTTTGTTTAGCTTCCCTTTTTCAATTCCTTCTGCTGCCAGTAAATCGAGTAATAACACAATTCCTAACGCGGAAAAAGATCACATTACTCGATATAACCCATTTTTAATTTCTTTTTTCAAACCAGCATTGTTATTGTGAGCAGGGTCGCCGCCGCTCCACAGATTTGACTTGTAACTCTTGACTTGGTGGCGTCATCGACTTAAGTTAAAAGCTATACTGCGGAACATTTCAAGCAAAGCGATCCGCCAGAAACATGGTGCGCCTTCAGGTTAAACATATGCAATTAATATATTTTTACCTCACTGACCCGTGCTCTAGAGTGATAATAGAGTGTTAATAGTGATAATAGAGTGTTAATAGTGATAATAGAGTGTTAATAGTGATAATCAAATCAAATCAATTTATTTTTGTAAGGCCCAAAATCACAACAACAGTTGCCTCTGAGGGCCACAGGGAGAAATGAATCAACAATGTCTGTGGTGGCGATGAAGTCAGACAATGTCTGTGGTGGCGAGGGACGATGTCCCAGGGTCCTCTGTCCTTAGACTCTCCTTCTCGGCCAGGAAAAACTACAAAAAAAAACCTCTTTGGGAAAAAAGCGTAGAAACCTGGAGGAGTTCCAGTGAAGGAGAGATCCGACTCTCACAGACGGACACGACGAGACTGGAGCTGGACCCACTCTTCAGGCAGATGAGGGACCGACTGAGGCGAGCTGGACCCACTCTTCAGGCAGATGAGGGACCGACTGAGGCGAGCTGGACCCACTCTTCAGGCAGATGAGGGACCGACTGAGGCGAACTGGACCCACTCTTCAGGCAGATGAGGGACCGTCTGAGTCGAGCTGGACCCACTCTTCAGGCAGATGAGGGACCGTCGGGGGCGAGCTGGACCCACTCCTCAGGCAGATGAGGGACCGTCCACACAGGGCAGGGACCACTTCACCAGGGGAGGGGCATCTGGGTCCACAGGTCCTCAGGAGTGAGAGAAAGAAAAGAAGGCGGTGAACAGTTTGCAAGTGGAATCAAAAAATAAATATTGTTTGATAGCATAAGTAGTCAGAAGAAGAAGAGGATAGTGCTCAAGCTGCCATACTTCCCCCAGCATAGTTACTCCTAGGGCAGCGTAGCTAAAGCTGTGGGTTTATGTTTCTGTTCCTAACTAGTCTGACCATAAGCGATTTCGAAGAGGAACGTTTTAAGCCTGGACTTAAATGAAGAGACTGTGTCAGCATATTTAACATGGGTCGGGAGCTGATTCCATAACACAGGAGCTTGGTAGCTAAACGCTCTACCTCCTACAGTACTTTTAGAGACTCTTGGCACCACCAGAAGGCCAGCATTCTGAGAGCGAAGAGCTCTGTTTGGATGATATGGTTCTATAGCATCTTTGAGGTAGGATGGGGCCATGTCATTTATGGCTTTGTAGGTCAAGAGTAGAATTTTGAATTTGATTCTAGACTCGACGGGGAGCCAGTGAAGAGACTTCAGCACTGGCGTAATGTGCTCTCTTCTTTTTGTTCCTGTTAGTAATCTTGCTGCTGCATTTTGAACCAGTTGAAAGCTTTTTATGGAGCTTTTAGGACACGCTGCAAGCAGGGAGTTACAGTAGTCTAACTACTACTAAGTAGTAGTTGTTACAAATGCATGGATAAGTTTTTCGGCATCACTTTTAGGCAGGATTCTTCTGATTTTGGCTATGTTGCGCAAATGGAAATAGGCTGTTTTACAAGCTTGATTTATATGAGCTTTAAATGAGAGCTCCTGGTCAAATAAGACTCCAAGGTTTATTACAGTAGAACTGGAGGCTACACTGACATTGTCCAGTGTGACTATCTGCTCAGATAGAGTCTCGTAGATGCTTAGGGCCAAGCACAATGACCTCGGTTTTTTCAGGGTTAAGAAGCAGGTAGTTTAGTGTCATCCAGGTTTTTATCTCCTTCACACAAGTACTAAGTCTGTCTACTTGATCGCTCTGATCAGGTTTCATTGATAAATACAGCTGAGTGTCGTCTGCATAGCAGTGGAAGTTAATGCCATGCTTTCTGATAATGTTGCCTAATGGCAGCATATAAAGAGTAAACAGAATTGGACCGAGTACCGAACCCTGTGGCACACCGTAAATTACTTTAGAGCTTGGTGAGGAGCTCTGGTTTACATTAACAAATTGGAACCTATCAGATAGATAGGATTTAAACCAGCTGAGGGCTGTTCCTCCAACACCTACATCACATTCTAACCTCTGCAGTAGAATGTTGTGGTCGATGGTGTCAAACGCTGCGCTGAGGTCCAACAGGACCAGGATTGAGACCAGTCCATCGTCAGCGGCTAATAACAAATCATTTGTGACTTTAACTAGTGCAGTTTCAGTGCTGTGGTGGGCTCTGAACCCTGACTGGAAAACTTCAAATAAGTTATTGTCCTGCAGGTGGCGACAAAGCTGTTTTACTACAACTTTTTCAAGGATTTTAGAGACGAAGGGAAGATTTGAAATAGGTCTGTAGTTTACCAATAGGTCGGGATCTAGATTAGGCTTTTTCAGAAGAGGTTTAATGACTGCATGTTTGAAGGACTGTGGAACATAGCCACTTTCGAGTGAAGTATTTATTATATTAAGAATAGGGTCTATAATTAGGGGGAGAATGTCTTTGAGGAGTCTGCTTGGAATGGGGTCTAGGACACAAGTTGAGCTTTTAGAGGACATAATGGCTGAAGTTATCTCTGCTTGATCAACAGCTGTGAACCTTTCTAAGTTTACAGGTGGATTTATATGGGACGTTAGATTTACAGCTTGGGCTAGTTCAGGGCTAATAGCGGGGGTAATTTCATCTAATTTATCTCTGATTGTTTTTATTTTATTGTTAAAAAATAGGAGGAAATCATCAGAGCTAAGTGTAGCTGGGATTGAGGGCTCTACTGCACTGTGACAGTTTGTTAGCCTAGCTACAGTGCTGAAAAGGAATTTAGTGTTACTTTTGTTGACTTCTATTAGATTTGAATAATATCTGGTTTGGGCCTTACGCAGAGCCTGCTTATAGGACAGCAGGCAACTTTTACATGCTTTTAGGGATTCTTCGGTGTGAGAGCGACGAAATAATCCCTCTAACTTTCTAACTCTTTGTTTATGTGAACGCAGTTCTTGGTTGTACCATGGGGAGGCGCGCTTTGGCCTAATGACCGTCTGTTTTAACGGCGCGACAACGTCTAGAGCAGACTTCAGAGAATTCATGGTCAAGTCGACACATTGATCACTTATACTGGGACTAAAACTATTCTCAGCAGGATCACATGACATGTCACTGAATATTGGCTCTATTATTTCTTTGAATTTTGAGATAGATTTTTCAGATATTGTCCTTTTCATTATAACTTTATTTTGTGGGACTGGATGATCTTTAAGAATAAACTGAAAGGTAATTAGGAAATGATCTGACAATATAGGGTTTTGAGGGAGGACAATGAGGTCACTAATCTCTGTTCCATACGTTAGGACAAGATCCAGAGTGTTCTTGTGAGTCGGTTTATTTACATTCTGAGTGAAACCAATGCTGTCTAACAAGGCGCTGAAGCCATTACTGAGAGCGTCATCACTCATATTCACGTGGATATTAAAGTCTCCAACTATAACTATTTTATCCCAGGCTAACACTAAGTTTGATATAAAGTCAGAAAACTCTGTTAAAAACTCTGAATAGGGACCAGGAGGTCGGTAGATAACTATGAACAAAACTCCTTTTTGGTTTTTCATATTTGGACATGTGATCGACAGCATAAGGCTTTCAAATGAGTGAAATGCATTGTTAGTTTTAGGGCTCATGAGTAGGCTTGAGTGTGAGATCACTGCCACACCACCACCTCGGCCTGTGCTCCTGGCGGTCTGAAAGTTAACATGGGTGGGTGGGGTGGACTCATTTAGTCTGACGTAGTCGTCTTGTTGAAGCCACGTTTCAGTTAGAGCTAGAAGATCTATGTTATAGTCACTAATTAATTCATTAACTAAGAGCGATTTGGAGGAAATTGCTCTAATGTTTAGCAGTCCACATTTTACGTGTTTATTCATTTGTATATTTGTGTCATTTGTGATTGTTATTTTCCTTAAGTTATTTGGTCTGACGCCTGAAATATTTTTTCTGAGATGTGACTTTTTGGCATTATTTGTACGAGGAAAACGAGGGACACACACAGTCTCTATCTGTCTTGAATCTGAACACTTCACATGTAACAGAACGGGCGAGAGTTCAGCGACAGAGGAGCGTCTTGAACTGCTGCTCTGCACCTGGGGCTCATCCCTAGATGGTCACTTAACACGACTAAGACTATCGGTCAAATTCCGAACTAATAGGGATGTACCCTCCGAAGTCGGATGGATGCCATCCCTGCGTATGAGCCCGGGCTTTCCCCAAAACGCACTCCAGTTATCAATAAAGACAACGTTGTTTTGAGGGCACCTAATAGAGTTGTAATAGTGATAATAGAGTGGTAATAGTGGTAATAGTGGTAATAGAGTTGTAATAGTGATAATACAGTGGTAATAGTGATAATACAGTGGTAATAGTGGTAATAGAGTAATAGTGATAATAGAGTTGTAATAGTGATAATACAGTGGTAATAGAGTTGTAATAGTGATAATAGAGTTGTAATAGTGATAGAGTGGTAATAGTGATAATACAGTGGTAATAGAGTTGTAATAGTGATAATAGAGTTGTAATAGAGTGGTAATAGTGATAGTACAGTGGTAATAGTGATAGTACAGTGGTAATAGTGATAGTACAGTGGTAATAGTGATAGTACAGTGGTAATAGTGATAATAGAGTGGTCATAGTGATAAAAGAGTTGTAATAGTGAGAGTGGTAATAGTGATAGAGTTGTAATAGTGATAATATAGTGGTAATAGTGATAATAGCGTGATAATAGAGTTGTAATAGTGATAATATAGTGATAATAGTGATAATAGAGTGGTAATAGTGATAATAGAGTTGTAATAGTGATAATAGTGGTAATGGTGATAATAGAGTTGTAATAGTGATAATATAGTGGTAATAGTAATAGTGGTAATAGTGATAATAGAGTGGTAATACAAGGGTAATACAGTGATAATTGAGTGATACTAGACTCTAGTATCACTCAATTATCACTGTATTACCCTCTAGTAACTAGAGTAATAATTGATTGGTTCTGGAGTGGTAATGGTACTAGAGTTGTGCTAGAGTGATAATGGAGTGATGATAGAATGGTACTAGAGTGGTACTAGAGTGGTACTAGAGTGGTACTAGAGTGGTACTAGAGTGATACTAGAGTGGCACTAGAGGTGGCACTAGAGGTGGCACTAGAGTGGCACTAGAGTGGCACTAGAGTGGCACTAGAGTAATACAGTAGTAATACAGTAGTAATACAGTGGTAATATAGTGGTAATACAGTGATAAACCGTGAGATAAACAGTAGCACAGCGAGGAAAAAGCCTCCTCACTGCCTCTGTTTTCTCCATGTAGTGTGTTGATTGTATGTTTTATATGTGTTGGGAGGGCAGCACCTTTTTATTTATTTTATTTTGTTTATTCTTATTCCATTGATTTTAGTGTGTTTGTTTGATTTAATTTTCTATTTGATTTTGTTTTTATATCTTATTTTATTACTTTTATCCTATTTATGCCTCTGTATCTTTTACCTTGCTGTGAAGCACTTTGGAACCCTCTGGTTGTATAAATCGTGCTATATAAATAAAGTGGATTGGATTGGAGGCCTTGCAGATTCACGGCGGATCACGCCCCTATTTCCATGTTATTTCCATGTTCATAGTGATGTTTTGCCTCCTCGTTTTAGGCATGAACCAGCGGAACGGCACGGACGTGGACGCCGCCAACGCAATGAACGTCTTTGTCAAGTTGGGCTACAAAGTGAAGGTTTACAATGATCAGTCAGTGGAGCAAATGAAGCAGGTGTTAACAGCTGGTAAGTCAAAGGTCGGCCATTTTTTTTCACATTTCTGTTGTTTAACTTGATGAGTATAATGGTTTTATTTTTCACATTGGGCCAAAACATTAAATATAGTCTGTAGTTCCTTGTCCTGTAAATTTTTCCTTTAATACTACTGTGACCGATAATACATGGCAATGCCCCCAATAGTTAGAGTAAAGTTAGTTCACATTTTAACTTAGGGCCATGTTTTTAGCTTAATTAAAATATTGGCGCTAAATAACCGAAACATTTTGAATATAGGACTGATACCGATATCTGGGAAGACCTCCGATATCACCGATACTGATGCCCATCCCTAAAATGGCATCAGTTTCTAAAAAACATCTAATAAAAAATAACTATACACTATAAAAACACTATAAAAATAATCATAGTTCTATTTTGATCATTGCAAATGTTATCTGATCCATACCGACTTTAAACACATACAAAAATACTTTATGTAACAAAAACATGGACTTTATTCAATCCAAATATAAAAAAAATAATAAACCATTTCAGTTTTTAATCAGTATTGCACTTTATTTGTAAGTATTCTCTATCTAAAAGCCTTCACGAAGCACATTTCATCCTTTGTTTGGTTAAAAATGATTGAAAAATGTACAATAAAAAAGAATCACAAGTGACAGCCCTACTTTCGCCTGCTAAAATTGGACCTCTACATATAAGTGAGGAGTGTAAAATGATGGCGTTTTCCCCAGTCTCGAAGGAGGACCACAGCGGCGCCGCCTCGTTCGTCTGCGTGCTCTTGAGTCACGGCGACGAGGGCGTGTTCTTCGGCACGGACGGCTCTGTGGAGCTGAAATACCTCACGTCACTGTTCAGAGGAGATCGCTGCAGGTCTCTGGTGGGAAAGCCCAAGCTCTTCTTCATCCAGGTGCCAACAACATTTAGCATACGTAGGAGTCGGGACTGGCACTTATTGTTGTTTTATGTTTTTTTTTATGTTTTTTTACTGCGCAGGCCTGCAGGGGGACGGATCTGGACTCGGGCATTGAAACCGACAGCGCGGACGATGAAACCACTCGCATCCCGGTGGAGGCAGACTTCCTGTACGCCTTCTCCACAGCTCCTGGTCAGTATCTCGGGTCAGAAACAGGAAAGATTTATTTGTCATTGAACACAGTTTGCAAACATAGGAACTTGAGGTGCAACATGAAACAATGAATGATAAAATAATAATAGCAACGTCTATAGGGTCAAATATGGCATGCATAAATTAAGAATGTTTGCATTTGTGCATTAATCTAACGTTCAGTTGGATTAAAACAAATATAATTGCCTTATTATGAAAATTAACCATGTTCTAACTTTGTTCCCTCGTCAAAAACACACCTGGATTAGCATTGAGCTTCATTCACGCTTGTGTGATGAATCCTGGATAGAAAGTCCTCTCCCCTCCGAGCATCAAAAACACTCCGTTCTGAATTTCCCCAATGTGTGATGTAATAATCTGCCTGTGATGTGGCGCTGAGATCGTCTGCACTGTTTTTAAGTCCATAAACCATTGGCAGACTCTTAAATCACGATAATTTCAACTGCATGGCTGCATTAGCATGGCTGAGCAAGCTAGCATTTGTTTTGTTTTTAAGATTACTAGAATCTTTTAAGAAAATCTCACACATGTAATTCACTCCACAGCCAGGAGATGGAAATAAAAAGCTTGTTTTTTTTTTTTTTAAATTCTAAAATATGAGATGCCAAAGGTAGTTAAGAGTATGTTTAAATGCTTATGACAATATAAATAATGCATCATATTTGTCCTTTAAATTCCTAGTCAAACTAAATTTCAATTCAACGAAAACTAAACCAAGCCCCAAAACATGACTCAATTAAAACTTATTAAAATGTGTCTGTGGCTCATGATCAGACCTGGACAATATGGCAGTTTTTTCACCTTGTAAACACAAACAAAAATTCAATAATAGTTTTACAGATTTAAATTGTCCAGTATATTACTCTGCGCCATTTATTTCAAAAATAGTCTGTTGAAATTATGGGATATTAGTTTGATTAAAGTGTGACTGATTCCCAGCTCCGCTTATGATCCAGTTTCACGACACTCTGTAGTGTTCACTCCTGTAGTGTTCACTCCTGTAGTGGTCACTCCTGTAGTGGTCACTCCTGTAGTGTTCACTCCTGTAGTGTCACTCATGTAGTGTCACTCATGTAGTGTTCACTCCTGTAGTGTCACTCCTGTAGTGTTCACTCCTGTAGTGTTCACTCCTGTAGTGTCACTCCTGTAGTGTTCACTCCTGTAGTGTTCACTCCTGTAGTGTTCACTCCTGTAGTGTCAGTCCTGTAGTGTTCACTCCTGTAGTGTCAAATCAAATCAAATCAATTTATTTTTGTAAGGCCCAAAATCACAACAACAGTTGCCTCTGAGGGCCACAGGGAGAAGTGAATCAACAATGTCTGTGGTGGCGATGGAGTCAGACAATGTCTGTGGTGGCGAGGGACGATGTCCCAGGGTCCTCTGTCCTTAGACTCTCCTTCTCGGCCAGGAAAAACTACAAAAAAAAAAAAAAAAAGTGTCACTCCTGTAGTGTCACTCCTGTAGTGTTCACTCCTGTAGTGTCAGTCCTGTAGTGTTCACTCCTGTAGTGTCACTCATGTAGTGTTCACTCCTGTAGTGTCACTCCTGTAGTGTCACTCCTGTAGTGTCACTCCTGTAGTGTTCACTCCTGTAGTGTCATTCCTGTAGTGTTCACTCCTGTAGTGTTCACTCCTGTAGTGTTCACTCCTGTAGTGTTCACTCCTGTAGTGTTCACTCCTGTAGTGTTCACTCCTGTAGTGTCACTCATGTAGTGTTCACTCCTGTAGTGTCACTCATGTAGTGTTCACTCCTGTAGTGTTCACTCCTGTAGTGTTCACTCATGTAGTGTTCACTCCTGTAGTGTTCACTCCTGTAGTGTTCACTCATGTAGTGTTCACTCCTGTAGTGTCACTCCTGTAGTGTTCACTCATGTAGTGTTCACTCCTGTAGTGTTCACTCATGTAGTGTTCACTCATGTAGTGTTCACTCCTGTAGTGTCACTCCTGTAGTGTCACTCATGTAGTGTTCACTCCTGTAGTGTTCACTCCTGTAGTGTTCACTCCTGTAGTGTTCACTCATGTAGTGTCACTCCTGTAGTGTTCACTCCTGTAGTGTTCACTCCTGTAGTGTCACTCATATAGTGTTCACTCCTGTAGTGTCACTCCTGTAGTGGTCACTCCTGTAGTGTCACTCCTGTAGTGTTCACTCATGTCGCGTTCACTCCTGTAGTGTCACTCCTGTAGTGTCAGTCCTGTAGTGTCACTCCTGTAGTGTCACTCCTGTAGTGTTCACTCCTGTAGTGTCACTCCTGTAGTGTTCACTCCTGTAGTGTTCACTCCTGTAGTGTCACTCCTGTAGTGTCACTCCTGTAGTGTTCACCCCTGTAGTGGTCACTCATGTAGTGGTCACTCATGTAGTGTTCACTCCTGTAGTGTCACTCCTGTAGTGTTCACCCCTGTAGTGGTCACCCCTGTAGTGGTCACTCATGTAGTGGTCACTCATGTAGTGGTCACTCATGTAGTGTTCACTCCTGTAGTGTTCACTCCTGTCGCGTTCACTCCTGTAGTGTTCACTCCTGTCGCGTCACTCCTGTAGTGTCACTCCTGTCGCGTCACTCCTGTCGCGTTCACTCCTACTCCTGTCGCGTTCACTGTCGCGTTCACTCCTGTCGCGTTCACTCCTGTCGCGTTCACTCCTGTCGCGTTCACTCCTGTCGCGTTCACTCCTGTCGCGTTCACTCCTGTCGCGTTCACTCCTGTCGCGTTCACTCCTGTCGCGTTCACTCCTGTCGCGTTCACTCCTGTCGCGTTCACTCCTGTCGCGTTCACTCCTGTCGCGTTCACTCCTGTCGCGTTCACTCCTGTGTCTTTTCGCCGGCAGGATACTACTCCTGGAGGAACACCATGACGGGCTCCTGGTTCATGCAGTCCCTGTGCGAAATGGTCGGTAAATACGGGAAGGAGCTGGAGCTTCTGCACATCATGACGCGCGTCAACCACAAGGTGGCGGTGGAGTTCGAGTCCATTTCCAACTCTCCGGGCTTCAACTTGAAGAAGCAGATCCCGTGCATTGTGTCGATGCTGACCAAAGAGATGTACTTTACTGCTTGATACATGCAACAACAAAGGTCATGTGTTTCTGAGCCATTTGAAGCCTTTGTGGGGTCGAAGTTTCATTGTGCCCAAGGGGAACGCAACAAAAATGTGTATTGTGTTTTAAAGGCGCATTATGTAACTTTCCTGCTCGACTTGATTTGAATGCCCCACAGTGTGGCATTAAGCTCATCTAATATAAGCATGGGACGTCACCAGGTCAGATCTGTGGAGACGATTTGTTTTTTGTTTTGGTTCTTTAGCTCTTCATCTTTTTTGTCGTTGTTTTTTTATATATATAAATCATTTAAAAAACAGAACTAGACACACATTGGAGCAGTCCAGTCGGCTCCATCCCCGTCTTCCATCTTCTCGTCTTTGCGTTATTTCCTGCTGCCAAAAGTACATTCCACCGGTATCCACAAATGAAGTAAATGCTCAATAGCTAGGTTCAATGCCGCACTGTGGATCGTCGTAGGCAAAGCGTTAACGTCGCCGTGGAGACGAGCATGGGGTGGAGAGGTTACGTGGTGCACCTTTAAGGCTCATTTTGACTTACGACGTGCGCGCTGTTTTTAGATTTGCGTTAAAGTGCGTAAAACAAGGAGAATACTACCACTCTGAAAGTCATGAATATTTGAAATTATGTCGCAGTTTGTTTCTTTTTTTAATTGTCCAACGTTCATTACAATACCAGGTCCAGCCGTTTACACGCAACAAACTTCAGGGATAAATACACACGCCAGCGTTATAGGAAACCACTGTTCCTCACTCTGTTCTGTGCCTCTGCTTTCAACTCTTAGATCTTGAAATGATTGACTATTTATTCGTTTGCGGTTTAATTCTCTGTCCGTGTTTTTTTAATTAAGCACACGTTCGACTTCAAGCTCAGGTTTTATTTGTGTTTATTTTGCTATCACGATGACTATTCTTGCTGAAAACTGCATTGCTGAGCGTTTCGTACTTTTTCTATCTTCACTTTTTGTATGGTACGTTGTCCATTTTGCACGTGTGTCGTTGCTGTGTCTGCGCTTTATAGTTGTGCAGACGAGAATAAACCATGAAGTCTGTTGATCTAATCAGCGTTTTTACAATTGCTACTTTTCAATCACTTTGTAGTCAGCTTTTTTTGGATTAATAAAGACCACTATTTACCAACTGTGTCGTCATACTGAGAGAAATGTGGTGTCCTTTATTTAAGTACAACAAATGCATGAATACCAAAAGATTTAACCCTAAAGACCTCATACTAATGACCGTGTAAAATAAATACATTCAAACCAGGTTTTTAGAATGATGGTTTGGTATTATTGTATTTTTTATTGTATATTTATATTTTAAATTGTGTTTTATTTTTTTGCCGGGAGCTTAACAAGTTTTAATTATTATATTATTAATACAATAGATGATGCGAACCTGTTTGTGTCCACGGGGAGGCGCCAAGCGTTTTTTAAATTTTCTTTCTATAAAATAGTCATCGTTTTTATTTTTGTATTTTATTTTATGTATGAATTTGTTTCCCATTTCACTTTTTTTGACAAATATTTTACAAAGCGCTACATTTTTATTGTGACTGTATTTGACTCGTTTACGGTAGTTTCAAAGTAAAGTTTTAAAACTCGTAGAAACCGAGCAGCGCCTGAACGCACCGCGCGCCAAGTCCGCCTCGCCTCGTTTCCTCCGCGGCCGCTGAAAATAGGCCCCCGGTTTAATGCGCTTTGACAGGGGCCAGTGCGCGCGCGGGGGCCAGTGCGCGCGCGGCGTGTCGGGTTGCTACACTTTTACCTTGTTTTTACCGCACACAAACACGCACAGACACGCACGGACACGCACACGCACCTGCTCCACGTCCCCATCATGCACCTCTCTCTCCGTTTGTCCCGCGCGCGCTCCAACTTCTGCCTTTGACGCGTTTAAAGGGGAAACGTCAACGCCAAACGCAGCAATCAATGAGCAAAGTGCGGCGCCGACCATGGACAAGTTCCTGCAGGTGGCCCCGCACTCCCTGGCGCTGGTCCTGGGACGGGACGAGCTGAGGAGCGCTGCGGAGGAGAAGGAGGTGGAGGAGGAGGAGGAGGAGAAGCATCACCACCGCAGCGGCTACGAGGTGTTCGCCAACTTTAAAGCCGTGAACGCGATGCACTTCTGGAACAAGGCGCTCACGCACGCCCTGTCCCAGGTCTTCTTCCTCGGCTGGATCCAGGACCGGGTGCTGCTCATCCAGGGCGACGAGGCCGACCTGGAGGTGCTGAGGAGCGGCTGGACGAGGAGGACCCTCAGACCTCCTCCAGGCTTTGACATCAAGTGCATAGGTGGGTTGGAATGTGACTTAAATGTCGTTATGTGTCTTCTGATTGTGTTCTTCAACCACTGAGGTTCCTAAATCATCTTTTGGTAATGTGTTGTCCTTCTATTGAGGCTCAGGAAATTCCTGTTTTCACCTGCCCCCTAGCCCCGCCCACATCCTTGTACTTGGGTGCGATGATTTGGTCCTGAAATGCCACATAGCTTTTCAAATAATAAAAACGGGTCAGTTTTGGACAGGAAGTCAAAGGAAATATGTCTATTTCTGAGTTATTTTAGATCAATATTGCAGTTTACAATGAACAAAGTGTAAAATGACGATATACTTATGTTAAAGTTAAATACAAAGTACCCAGGAAAATACTTAATACGTCTCCTTTAAGTGGTTCTGTATGCTGGGTTAAAACCTCCTAAAATACGTTTTAAATGAAAGAAAAACTAAAAACCAAGTTAAAAAGCCTCAAATTATTAATTAATTTATTTTTATGCAGCACTTCTTGTCATATTCTTTTTTTTTTACTGTATATTAAGATTTTTTTGTATGTTGCATGGGACGATATATCGTTTATCTTGTCTTACTAAACCAAACAATATTAAACTAAACCAGGTCCAAACCCAGATTCAAAGACTTGCTATTACCAACAGAAGCACTAATTGCGCTAGCACCACAACTTGAGAAACCCCGGTCTTAACCACGACCTCTTTACGGCGCTTGTGATGTTGATCCTTTCTGTCGCGTCTTTTTTCAAATGTCCAAAAACAGTCCGAACATTTGACTTGGAATAAATGTTGTGGGCGAGTCCGGCGTGTTTTTGGCAGTTGCGTGGTTTGCATACACCATGGCAACGCCCCGGTATCGGCTCGGCCAAACGGTAAACACAGCGTGGCGTTTCAAAGGAGTCGTGCTAATTCTGTTTTGGCCACGAAAAGTCGTCCACGTGTCCATAAAAACCTTAAAAACATATCCACACTTTAATGGAGAAAGATAGACACGCTTAATGCCCCTCTGTGGAACATTCCAGAAGAGGCATTAAAGGGGAGGGGCATTAAACGTGTCTATCTTTCTCCATAGAGACCGGAGTGCGTGTTATTTATACGAAACAAAGACACCGCTAATTGAATCAAATGCCAAAGTCGAACGCTGACCAACCCAGGCAGCGCAATAAAATCTCCATGGAGACGAGAAGGTGGCCAAAAAAGTGACGCACTGCTCCTTTAGCTCAACCCTTGGATAATGCACGCTTCTTGATTAAAAAACGCCAGTGTTTTAAGGGTTGGCGTTGGAATCTGTCTTGTCTTGTTCCAACTATTTTTCCACTTTGAGAAGAGTTTGCGTCGCGTCTTTTTTTAACCGCAGCCGGAGGTAATGATCGAGCAGGTCGTATTCCCCCCGCGCCGCTCGTCTGGGGCAAACGGGGGGCTGTAATTCACATCAGAGCCGGGCAGGTCGGGGCAACTACTCGGCGAGTCTTCCCGGAGCCACCGCCGTTACGCGCCCGCGGATCGTAAAATCGGCGAGAAATAGGTGGCGGAAAGGTGTCTGTGATTGTTGGATTGCCTTGTCTTTTTGTTGGGGTGTTTTCTTTTGTCGTTGTCAGCGAGCGTGTCATGAGGAGATGGAGGAGCTAAAGAAACGGCGATAAGCTCTGGAATGTTTAACCAACTGTTAATAACTCACCAGATGTTTCCATATGTCGCCTTTTTGGAGCAGTTGCAAAGTTGAAGAGAGTGCAAAAAAAAGGGGAAAGAGCTAGTTATACGTTTATTACAACACCACAAGTACCTCCAGTTTTTGTCGGGCCATTGAGTCTCTTCTATTACTGGGAGAAATCGACGGACTATATTTTACTTCTACCTCTCGCTGTATAGATACCGTATTTTCCGGAGTATAAGTCGCACCAGCCAAAAAATGCATAACAGAGAAGAAAAAAACATATATAAGTAGCATTTTTTGGGGAAATGTTTTGATAAAATCAGAACATGGTGAATAGTACGTATGCTAACGCTAACACCAGCTACATGATGCACAGACAGAACTGTGGTAAGTGTCTGGTATGTTAACGTAACATATTAACAGTTATTCAGATAACTATAGCATAAAGAACATGCTAACAAGTTTACCAAAGCATCAGTTTTACCCCAAATCACTAAATCCATTGAATTCTTCTTCCTCTGTGTCACTTCTAAACAACTCCAGAGGTAGAGGAAGTGCAGATTCTTCTTCTGCGTCGCTTAGAGAGTCTAGAGCGCCCTCTTGTGGTTGCCAGTGTGAAAATAACGAATTATATCACCTATAAGTCGCTCTGAAGTATAAGTCGCACCCCGGCCAAAACTATGAGAAAGGGTGCGACTTATAGTCCGGAAAATACAGTAGTTTTGTTATACATGATGAATGAATACTTTTGAGAGCTCGTCCGGTGCGGGGCATATCTTTAGACCAACATTAGTAACACTTTTAGCTCAACTAGCGCCTTTGTTTGGTTGGAATTACAAGGATTACACCGGCTCATTAAACTTGTCTAATCTCCATGGATACAAGCACCGGGCCACAGATCTGATTAGTGGAGAGGATAACGAGATTGTGGAACGTTCCAGGCAGTGCATCTGGAGAGAAGCAGATCACCAGAAAAGTTACGCAGTGCACCTTTAAAGAGTTAGTGGTCGCCCAAGCGGGAAAGTACGCCCTGCTGGACTCCACAACAACTCTTTTCAAAGTCTCTTGCACTGAGAATAGACTATAATCCGTGCATAATGAGGGCTTCAGATGCCATTGTCCTGTGTTTTTATGCCCAAAGAAAAGCGCCATTCACTGAACGGGCCATAAAATGAATGCTATAGTAACTGCACTTTCCCAGTTGCCATGATTTAACCCTGACAATTAAAAGTGAATAACTCAGGGCTTTGTGTCCATTAGCAGTTGAGCACAATGGGCTGAGGGAGTGGAGGAAGCAACAGTGTAGCCTCTCTCCCGTGGAAGGAAAAGCCAGAGAATGGAGGGAAATGCTGGCCTCTGTTCCTCTGCATCCAAATGTCAGGGAAGGAGGGGCCACACTGTAACCCCCTTTAGCACTTGAAAGGGTCCTATTAGAAATGTGCTTTCAATGCTGGTCCACTGGAGGGCAGTCCACAGCAAAATACTGCTGTTTGAGACCACCAGTACTTTACTAAGCAGTATTTACACTGTGGTTTTTGTAGTGCCGTGCAACAGGTGTCTGCTGGTAAAATATATATCAGCACATAACTGCAGGGTGCTAGATGCTGCAGGGACAGCATACATGGAGCGCCATCACCAGGTGGATGGCATAGTGTACAGAAACATCTGTGCAGAGTACGGGCTGGAGACCCCAAGGACAAGGTGGGAAACACCTCCAAAGGTGGTGAAGAACGACCGAGCCAAGGTCCTCTGGGACTTCCAGATACAGACAGACCGAATGGTAGTGGTGAACCAACCGGACATAGTGGTGGATAAACGGACGAGGAAAGCTTTTGTGATTGACGTGGCAACACCAAGTGATGGAAACATCAGGAAAAGAAACTGGAGAAATACCAAGAGCTCAGAGAAGAGCTGGAGAAGGCGCGGAAGGTGAAGGTGGTCATCAGAGCACTTGGGACCCCTAAACTGGAGGAGTGGCCCGTAAATTGGAGGTGTGGCCCGTAAATTGGAGGTGTGGCCCCTAAACTGGAGGTGTGGCCCGAAACTGGAGGAGTGGCCCCTAAGCTGGAGGAGTGGCCCCTAAACTGAAGGATTGGCCCGAAACTGGAGGAGTGGCCCCTAAACTGGAGGATTCGCCCGAAACTGGAGGAGTGGCCCCTAAACTGGAGGAGTGGCCCCGAAACTGGAGGATTGTTCCCGAAACTGGAGGAGTGGCCCCTAAGCTGGAGGAGTGGCCCCCAAACTGGAGGAGTGGCCCCTAAGCTGGAGGAGTGGCCCCCAAACTGGAGGAGTGGCTACAGCGGACCCCTGGAAAAACATCAGACGGTCCAGAAAAGTGCATTGCAGGAACAGTAAAGATCCTGAAGAACCCTCAAGCTCCCAGGGGCCTCTGGTAGAGGGCCGAAGCTCAGAAAAAGGGATGAGACCAACCGCGGAGGATGAGAAGGGAATATATATATATATATATATATATATATATATATATATGTATGTATATACACATACATACACATACACACACATTGGCAGGCCTGTATGTTTTCTATACCGGCCGATGTCAATAAGAGTCTCAGTCTTTATGTTGGACTGAGTTGTTAATGTGTCTTGTCTGCGCACGTGCGTCAGCCTCTTTTCACCTGTTACTGTCTCTTTAAGTGAGCAGACCTCAAAGGTAACAGCTATGAGATCATCGGCTTGCGTCGTCATGGCAACAAAGGCTGTTGCAGCATTACTGAGGAATAAAATGGCTGGTGTGGTGTCACTCACCCTCCCTCCCCCATCCTCCTGAGCTCTTGGTTCTTTTGGTGTCGTTGAACCGGATTGTGACATGTCCCCTCAGCCCGGGGCCCTGTCCCACTCTGCTCCTTTTTGTGTGAGGCAAAGGGCCACAACACCACAAACTTTACTGTGATTCACTGAAACACACTTTATCACACTCCACTTTGGAAGTACTCTTGGCAGTAACACTTTGTAATAACTACACTTTGAATAGTCTTAATAAAGCATGAACAGCAGACTTTATTCAGAATTAACAAATACTTTCATAACTCTAATTCAGGCTTTGTAACTACTTAACTAATACTTTCTTAAACCCTACTAAGCCTAAATAATTATTCATGTAGCAAGGATATTGAACTATTGGCTATTGGCATGAGGCCATATTATCTGCCCAGGGAGTTCTCACATGTGATTTTGATCGCAGTCTATGTGGCCCCGTCTGCCAATGCTGAAAATGCTTGTGAAGCACTGCTCTCCTGCACTTGTAGGCTGCAAACACAGCATCCACAGGCTCTCTTCCTCATCTCTGGTGACTTTAACCACGCTTCTCCCTCTTCTGTTCTACCAACATACACCCAGTATGTTACCTGCCCCACCAGGAACAATAGAACATTGGACTTGTTTTTGCCAACACCAAAGAGGCTTATTCTTCTTCCCCCCTCCCTCCCCTGGGCAGCTCGGACCACAACCTTGTACATCTGAGGCCTGTGTATGAACCCATCGTGCGCAGGCAGCCTGTGGTGTCCCGTGAGGTGAGGATGTGGTCTGCTGAGAGCGAGGAGGCTCTGAGGGACTGCTTCAGCACCACTGTCTGGACTGAGCTTTATGACCCACATGGGAAGGACATCAACACCATCACAGAGTGCATCGCGGACTACATCAACTTCTGTTTTGAGAACATTGTTCCCTCCCGGACGGTGCGGTGTTTTCCAAGCAACAAGCCATGGATTAACCGTGAACTGAAGGCTCTGCTGAAGGAGAAGAAGAGAGCCTTCAGGTCAGGGAACAAGGAGGAGCTGAGGACTGTGTAGAAGGAGCTGAGGAGGGAGATCAGGCAGGCTAAGGCCGGCTACAAGAGGAGGATGGAGGAGCAGCTGCAGCAAAAGAACATTCAGGGAGTGTGGAGGAGCCTGAAAACCATCTCGGGCTTCAAAATCCCCCCTGCCCAGACAGAGGGGGATCTACAGTGGGTGAATGATTTAAATGATCACTTCTTGAGGTTTGATCGGTCACCCGCCCCTCCCCCTGCACAGCTGCATGCTCCCTCTTCCACAGCTGGACAATGTCCTGCATCTGCTCCTCTTCGCTTATCTGCCCCGGACCATCAGCTCCCCACTTTGCCTGGACTCACCCATCCCCCCAGCACACGGTCCCCCTGCCAACCACTGACTGTCACAGCAGCACAGGTGAGGAGTGAGCTGAAGAGGATTAAAGTGAGGAAGGCAGCAGGACCTGACGGCATCAGCCCCAGGCTCCTTAAGTCCTGCGCAGATGAACTGTGTGGAGTTATGGAGCATGTCTTCAACATGAGCCTGAAGCTGAGGGTGGTACCACAGGTCTGGAAGACCTCCTGTCTGGTACCTGTGCCCAAGACACCGCGCCCCAAAGACCTCAACAGCTTCAGGCCAGTGGCTCTCACGTCCCGCCTGATGAAGACACTGGAGCGGCTGGTCCTGGGCCACCTCCGCTCCACCGTGAGCTCAGCCATGGACCCGCTGCAGTTTGCATATCGGTCTGGCATCGGAGAGGAGGACGCCGTCATCTCCCTGCTGCACCGCTCTCTCTCTCACCTGGAAAAGCCTGGCAGCTCTGTGAGGATTCTGTTCTTCGATCTTTCCAGCGCCTTCAACACCATCCAGCCGCTGCTCCTGAGGGACAAGCTGGAGACGGCTGGTGTGGAGTATGACCTGGCAGAGTGGATCCTGGACTACCTCACAGACCGACCCCAGTTTGTGAGAGCCCGGAACTGTGTGTCTGACACTCGGACCTGCAGTGTGGGGGCGCCCCAGGGCACTGTCCTCGCGCCCTTTCTCTTCACCCTTTACACTGCAGACTTCAGACATGACACGGACAGCTGTGTCCTGCAGAAGTTCTCTGACGACTCTGCCATCGTCGGACAGAGGACTGGCGCAGGACTTTGTGGACTGGTGTCAGCGGAACCACGTCCTCATCAACGCGGGGAAGACCAAGGAGATGGTGGTGGATTTCCGCAGACGCCACCCCACTGCCCCCTCACCAGTGAACATCCAGGGACGGGACATTGAGAGAGTGGACTCATACAAGTACCTGGGTGTTCATCTGAACCACAAACTGGACTGGACTCATAACACAGACGCACTGTACAGGAAGAGCCAGAGTCGGCTCTACCTCCTGAGGAGACTCAGGTCTTTTGGAGTGACAGGGCCACTCCTGAAGACCTTCTACGACTCTGTGGTGGCATCAGCCCTCCTGTACGGTGTGGCCTGCTGGAGCAGCAGCATCACAGAGAGGGAGAGGAAGAGGCTGGACAGAGTCATCAAGAAGTCCAGCTCCGTCCTGGGCTGTGCTCTGGACTCGGTGCAGGAGGTGGGGGACAGGAGGGTCCTGGCTAGATTCACATCTATGCTGGACCATGAGTGTCACCCCCTGCAGGACACTCTCTCCGCTCTGGAGAGCAGCTTCAGTGAGAGACTGATCCACCCTCGATGTGCGAAGGAAAGGTTCCGTAGGTCTTTCCTTCCTGCTGCTGTCAGACTTTATAACAAAAACTGTTAGTACTGAACACTCGCAATACTGACCTAACCATGTGCAATTCTGTCATATGTGCAATTGCTGTTGGAATTCATGTGCAATTCATGTGCAATTACTGTGAAATTCATGTGCAATCTATGTGCTGTCGTGACACATATTCATGTGCAATTACTGTCGTGATCACATGCAATGGTAACTATTTATTTATTCATTTGTCTATGGGAGTTTTTATTTATAGGAGATCTTCTACTGAAAGTGTTTTTCAAACTTCCTATAAGTGATCTGTTCTTCTGTATCTACCTCTGTATCTACCTGCGTTGCACCAATGAAATTTCCCCAGCATTTGTTCATGCTCTATTTAGTCTAATTAAAGTGTAGGTATTAAAGTTATCAGGGCAAACACCATTATAATTGTTTATATTCTTCCTCCTTTACTTCTGAGTATATTCTTTATTCCTTCACCTTGAACCTTTTATTCATTCATCCTTTCTCAATTGTCACTTTGAAACCTTCCCAACTTTTCACACTTCTGTCCATCCTCTTCCCGCTCTAGTTTTCCTCCCGTTAATGTTCCTCTTCTGCTCAAAAACTTTGCGGATTCCAATAAAACTATCTGTGTTTTTATTCCTCTAAACGTGGGGCTCGTGCAGGACCCAAACTGAATCTCCTTCGAATCGTGTTCCCCCCGATCTGTTGATGCTGCGCGCGCCTCACAGCCTGTCCTGAATCTCTCCATCCCACCTCCCCTTCCCCCCCTCATCCTCCCCTTCCTCTTCCTCTCCTTACCCTCATCCTCACTCACCCAGACGCACGCATGCTCACACGCAGAGCGGCGCTCGGCAGGCGAATGCG
>NW_027316056.1:32423235-32511314 GCF_026437365.1 Eucyclogobius newberryi | reverse complement strand
TCTCTCTCTCCCACCTCGTCTTTCTCTCGCTCGCCTCTCCCCTCCCTCCCCTCTTTCCAACTCCTCCCTCCTCGCTTCTCCTCTCCCTCCTCACTACCTCCTCTCCTCTCTCTCTCCCTCTCTCTCCCTCCCTCCCCTCTTCCTCTCCCTCTCTCTCCCTCCCCCCTCCCTCCTCTCTCTCACCCTCTCTCTCCCTCTCCTCCTCCCTCACCTCCTCCTCCCCTCACCTCCTCTCCCTCACTCTCTCCCTCCCTTCCCTCCCTCACTCCCCTCCCCTCTCCTCTCTCTCTCTCTCTCTCTCTCTCTCTCTCTCTCTCTCTCTCTCTCTCTCTCTCTCCACACACTCAGACGCACGCGTTTCCACACGCGCACCCTTCGCTCGTTGGAGGTGCTCGGGAGCAGCTGCAGCATTAGCGTGGAGAGGAGATTCACCGCCGCTGACCGGAGTTTGCGTCCTCCCTCCTCCTCCTCCTCCACCTCCTCCTCCTCCCGCGCGTTAATGAATGGATGCTGCGCGGCCGTCGGTTCTGGACTCAATTCCACCGGATCACGGGGAGCGACGACGATGATGGATATCTATTCTTGACTTTTATTTATTTCTTTCTCTCTTTGCTCTCCGTGTCCCCCCCCCCCCCCCCCCCATCCCCGCCCTCTCCTGGCGCGCGGTTGTCGAAAGGACGACGGGGTCTTCGTGCGCTGCTTGATCGGATAAAGATGGAGGTGAACGTGGCACCGTCTCCGCGGCACGGCGCACTATCGAGGCCGAACGGGGACGAGATTTCACCCTTTCCCCGCCGCCGGAGTGCGCTCTTGTGTTTTTCTGGGCTCATGTGGTGAACCGGGCTATTGTCGTGGACCGGGGCCTCTCGTGCAGCCGCGGCTCTGTGACCGCGCGCGTCCGCTCAGCGCGTGGGGGGGGGGGGGGAATAAAGAAAAGGGACAAACCAGCTCTCCTTCTAGTGGAAAAGGAAAAGAAAGAGGATTCCGACAGCTTCGCCACGTTTACTCCTCTCTCCCGATGCCCCATTTCCCTCATCTCTACCCCGGGCCCCCCGCCACCTCTCCCCTCCTCCCCCCCTCCCTCCTCCCACATCAGAGCGGCTACGTAATGTGCCTCCCTACGCATGCAAATGGGGATGCTACAAATGGTGGCTGGGACCGATGCCGTTGAAAGGGTGATGCCTCCTCGCGCAGTGGCCTGGCCCTCCGCCGCCGTCGCTCCGGATCAGCCCGGGACAGCACCGCCGCGGCCCGACGTGACAACAAGCCCCGTGACGACCAGCGCGGACGCAGTGACAGTTTGTAGCTCCTCGCCGCCGCCGGGACCCGTGGATGTAAATGAGACGCGCGTCTGCCGTTGTGTGCGTGAAGGCGCGCGCCGCTTTCTGCCATGTCCGGTTTGTGATCGCTCTTAGTGGGACGCTCTTACTGATGCGGGGGAGGCATTGAGCCCGCCGTCGGTCAGCCTCCCCCTGCCCCCTTCCCCTTTCTCCCCCCCTCCCCCCCTCCTCCTCCTCCTCCCCCCATTTCGACGACCCCTCACGCCCCCCTGTCGTCCCACATGTCCCGGGGTTAAAGGTATAAAAAGGGGTCGTCATGAAGAAGAACCGTAGCGGGAATGTGCGGCAGGCCTGGCCCGGCTCGGAGCTCGGTGAGCGGCCGCTGGAGCACAGTTTGTCCCGTAGTGAGAAAGACATCCGAGTCCAGAAGCAGCAGCAGCAGCAGCAGCAGCACCTTCCTCCCCCTCCTCCCCCTCACTTCTCCTCGTCCCCGCCGAGCTACCGCGCGCCAGGTGAGTCCCACTCCATCCCGCGTGGCTCCGCCTCCTTTACGCACGGTGCACCGTTAGCTGGGGGTCTCATTCAGGGGCTTTGACAGGGTCTCATTCAGGGGCTTTGACAGGGTCTCATTCAGGGTCTCATTCAGGGGCTTTGACAGGGTCTCATTCAGGGGCTTTGACAGGGTCTCATTCAGGGGCTTTGACAGGGTCTCATTCAGGGGCTTTGACAGGGTCTCATTCAGGGTCTCATTCAGGGGCTTTGACAGGGTCTCATTCAGGGGCTTTGACAGGGTCTCATTCAGGGGCTTTGACAGGGTCTCATTCAGGGTCTCATTCAGGGGCTTTGACAGGCTCTCATTCAGGGTCTCATTCAGGGGCTTTGACAGGGTCTCATTCAGGGGCTTTGACAGGGTCTCATTCAGGGTCTCATTCAGGGGCTTTGACAGGGTCTCATTCAGGGGCTTTGACAGGGTCTCATTCAGGGGCTTTGACAGGGTCTCATTCAGGGGCTCTGACAGGGTCTCATTCAGGGGCTCTGACAGGGTCTCATTCAGGGGCTTTGACAGGCTCTCATTCAGGGGCTTTGACAGGGTCTCATTCTGGGGCTTTGACAGGGTCTCATTCAGGGGCTTTGACAGGCTCTCATTCAGGGGCTCTGACAGGGTCTCATTCAGGGGCTTTGACAGGGTCTCATTCAGGGGCTTTGACAGGCTCTCATTCAGGGGCTTTGACAGGCTCTCATTCAGGGGCTTTGACAGGGTCTCATTCAGGGGCTTTGACAGGGTTTCATTCAGGGGCTCTGACAGGGTCTCATTCAGGGGCTCTGACAGGGTCTCATTCAGGGGCTTTGACAGGGTCTCATTCAGGGGCTTTGACAGGGTCTCATTCAGGGGCTTTGACAGGGTTTCATTCAGGGGCTTTGACAGGGTCTTATTCAGGGGCTCTGACAGGGTCTCATTCAGGGGCTCTGACAGGGTCTCATTCAGGGGCTTTGACAGGGTTTCATTCAGGGGCTTTGACAGGGTTTCATTCAGGGGCTTTGACAGGGTCTCATTCAGGGGCTTTGACAGGGTCTCATTCAGGGGCTTTGACAGGGTTTCATTCAGGGGCTCTGACAGGGTCTTATTCAGGGGCTCTGACAGGGTCTCATTCAGGGGCTTTGACAGGGTTTCATTCAGGGGCTTTGACAGGGTTTCATTCAGGGGCTTTGACAGGGTTTCATTCAGGGGCTTTGACAGGGTCTCATTCAGGGGCTTTGACAGGGTTTCATTCAGGGGCTCTGACAGGGTCTCATTCAGGGGCTCTGACAGGGTCTTATTCAGGGGCTCTGACAGGGTCTCATTCAGGGGCTTTGACAGGGTTTCATTCAGGGGCTTTGACAGGGTTTCATTCAGGGGCTTTGACAGGGTCTCATTCAGGGGCTTTGACAGGGTCTCATTCAGGGGCTTTGACAGGGTTTCATTCAGGGGCTTTGACAGGGTTTCATTCAGGGGCTTTGACAGGGTTTCATTCAGGGGCTTTGACAGGGTTTCATTCAGGGGCTTTGACAGGGTTTCATTCAGGGGCTTTGACAGGGTCTCATTCAGGGGCTTTGACAGGGTTTCATTCAGGGGCTCTGACAGGGTCTCATTCAGGGGCTCTGACAGGGTCTTATTCAGGGGCTCTGACAGGGTCTCATTCAGGGGCTTTGACAGGGTCTCATTCAGGGGCTTTGACAGGGTCTCATTCAGGGGCTTTGACAGGTTCTCATTCAGGGGCTTTGACAGGTTCTCATTCAGGGGCTTTGACAGGGTCTCATTCAGGGGCTTTGACAGGGTTTCATTCAGGGGCTCTGACAGGGTCTTATTCAGGGGCTCTGACAGGGTCTCATTCAGGGGCTTTGACAGGGTCTCATTCAGGGGCTTTGACAGGGTTTCATTCAGGGGCTTTGACAGGGTTTCATTCAGGGGCTTTGACAGGGTTTCATTCAGGGGCTCTGACAGGGTCTTATTCAGGGGCTCTGACAGGGTCTCATTCAGGGGCTCTGACAGGGTCTTATTCAGGGGCTTTGACAGGTTCTCATTCAGGGGCTTTGACAGGGTTTCATTCAGGGGCTTTGACAGGGTTTCATTCTGGGGCTTTGACAGGGTTTCATTCAGGGGCTCTGACAGGGTCTCATTCAGGGGCTTTGACAGGGTTTCATTCAGGGGCTCTGACAGGGTCTTATTCAGGGGCTCTGACAGGGTCTCATTCAGGGGCTTTGACAGGGTTTCATTCAGGGGCTTTGACAGGGTTTCATTCAGGGGCTTTGACAGGGTTTCATTCAGGGGCTCTGACAGGGTCTTATTCAGGGGCTCTGACAGGGTCTCATTCAGGGGCTTTGACAGGTTCTCATTCAGGGGCTTTGACAGGGTTTCATTCAGGGGCTTTGACAGGGTTTCATTCAGGGGCTCTGACAGGGTCTCATTCAGGGGCTCTGACAGGGTCTTATTCAGGGGCTCTGACAGGGTCTCATTCAGGGGCTTTGACAGGGTCTCATTCAGGGGCTTTGACAGGGTCTCATTCAGGGGCTTTGACAGGTTCTCATTCAGGGGCTTTGACAGGTTCTCATTCAGGGGCTTTGACAGGGTCTCATTCAGGGGCTTTGACAGGGTTTCATTCAGGGGCTCTGACAGGGTCTTATTCAGGGGCTCTGACAGGGTCTCATTCAGGGGCTTTGACAGGGTCTCATTCAGGGGCTTTGACAGGGTTTCATTCAGGGGCTTTGACAGGGTTTCATTCAGGGGCTTTGACAGGGTTTCATTCAGGGGCTCTGACAGGGTCTTATTCAGGGGCTCTGACAGGGTCTCATTCAGGGGCTCTGACAGGGTCTTATTCAGGGGCTTTGACAGGTTCTCATTCAGGGGCTTTGACAGGGTTTCATTCAGGGGCTTTGACAGGGTTTCATTCTGGGGCTTTGACAGGGTTTCATTCAGGGGCTCTGACAGGGTCTCATTCAGGGGCTTTGACAGGGTTTCATTCAGGGGCTCTGACAGGGTCTTATTCAGGGGCTCTGACAGGGTCTCATTCAGGGGCTTTGACAGGGTTTCATTCAGGGGCTTTGACAGGGTTTCATTCAGGGGCTTTGACAGGGTTTCATTCAGGGGCTCTGACAGGGTCTTATTCAGGGGCTTTGACAGGGTTTCATTCAGGGGCTTTGACAGGGTCTCATTCAGGGGCTTTGACAGGGTTTCATTCAGGGGCTCTGACAGGGTCTTATTCAGGGGCTCTGACAGGGTCTCATTCAGGGGCTCTGACAGGGTCTTATTCAGGGGCTCTGACAGGGTCTCATTCAGGGGCTTTGACAGGTTCTCATTCAGGGGCTTTGACAGGGTTTCATTCAGGGGCTTTGACAGGGTTTCATTCAGGGGCTCTGACAGGGTCTCATTCAGGGGCTCTGACAGGGTCTTATTCAGGGGCTCTGACAGGGTCTCATTCAGGGGCTTTGACAGGGTCTCATTCAGGGGCTTTGACAGGGTCTCATTCAGGGGCTTTGACAGGTTCTCATTCAGGGGCTTTGACAGGTTCTCATTCAGGGGCTTTGACAGGGTCTCATTCAGGGGCTTTGACAGGGTTTCATTCAGGGGCTCTGACAGGGTCTTATTCAGGGGCTCTGACAGGGTCTCATTCAGGGGCTTTGACAGGGTCTCATTCAGGGGCTTTGACAGGGTTTCATTCAGGGGCTTTGACAGGGTTTCATTCAGGGGCTTTGACAGGGTTTCATTCAGGGGCTCTGACAGGGTCTTATTCAGGGGCTCTGACAGGGTCTCATTCAGGGGCTCTGACAGGGTCTTATTCAGGGGCTTTGACAGGTTCTCATTCAGGGGCTTTGACAGGGTTTCATTCAGGGGCTTTGACAGGGTTTCATTCTGGGGCTTTGACAGGGTTTCATTCAGGGGCTCTGACAGGGTCTCATTCAGGGGCTTTGACAGGGTTTCATTCAGGGGCTCTGACAGGGTCTTATTCAGGGGCTCTGACAGGGTCTCATTCAGGGGCTTTGACAGGGTTTCATTCAGGGGCTTTGACAGGGTCTCATTCAGGGGCTCTGACAGGGTCTTATTCAGGGGCTCTGACAGGGTCTCATTCAGGGGCTTTGACAGGGTCTCATTCAGGGGCTTTGACAGGGTTTCATTCAGGGGCTCTGACAGGGTCTTATTCAGGGGCTCTGACAGGGTCTCATTCAGGGGCTCTGACAGGGTCTTATTCAGGGGCTCTGACAGGGTCTCATTCAGGGGCTTTGACAGGTTCTCATTCAGGGGCTTTGACAGGGTTTCATTCAGGGGCTTTGACAGGGTTTCATTCAGGGGCTCTGACAGGGTCTCATTCAGGGGCTCTGACAGGGTCTTATTCAGGGGCTCTGACAGGGTCTCATTCAGGGGCTTTGACAGGGTCTCATTCAGGGGCTTTGACAGGGTCTCATTCAGGGGCTTTGACAGGGTCTCATTCAGGGGCTCTGACAGGGTCTCATTCAGGGGCTCTGACAGGGTCTTATTCAGGGGCTTTGACAGGTTCTCATTCAGGGGCTTTGACAGGGTTTCATTCAGGGGCTTTGACAGGGTTTCATTCTGGGGCTTTGACAGGGTTTCATTCAGGGGCTCTGACAGGGTCTCATTCAGGGGCTTTGACAGGGTTTCATTCAGGGGCTCTGACAGGGTCTTATTCAGGGGCTCTGACAGGGTCTCATTCAGGGGCTTTGACAGGGTTTCATTCAGGGGCTTTGACAGGGTTTCATTCAGGGGCTTTGACAGGGTCTCATTCAGGGGCTCTGACAGGGTCTTATTCAGGGGCTCTGACAGGGTCTCATTCAGGGGCTTTGACAGGGTTTCATTCAGGGGCTTTGACAGGGTTTCATTCAGGGGCTTTGACAGGGTCTCATTCAGGGGCTCTGACAGGGTCTTATTCAGGGGCTCTGACAGGGTCTCATTCAGGGGCTTTGACAGGGTCTCATTCAGGGGCTTTGACAGGCGGGACAGTGAGGCTGTGCAGCAGGCCATCTCCTCCAAGCAGGTCCAAATGATCATGGGACACATGTTTTAAATCATTACAATCAAAATAGTAATTGGGTTGGATTATTACCAGTGACGTATGACAGTGCCTTTAACATCCAGTTATGGCAAAGTCAAAATGGTTTTGTTCCACTTCATGGACAGATCCATGTTTTCTCTTCTGCCAAAGCTGCCCAAAGCCACATGAAGCTTAAGGCTGTGATTCTAAGCAGAGATAACGTCATCTTGTTGCTTAACTGACCGTTCAGCTGCACAGTAGTAAAGACAGGCCTCAGATGAGTCCATTAGTGTAACAGCTCTTTAATGTGAAATATTGTGGAACTTCGTTTGGGAAGTGGAGGTGGCTCAGTGTACAATAGTGGCGGACACTTGTGTGTGTTGTGGCGTAATCAGGGACAGTGACACTGCAGCGCAGGTGAAGGAGCCACTGATTCATTCAGCTCCTTCCGTTACAACCTCTGAGTAAGGCACATGTTTTGTGTGCGCAGCTTTAGGCCGGCCCAGCTGCTGGAGCATGAGCTCACTACTCACTCGCACACGCTGACACAACAGCCACTATGTCTGTCTGGATGCACATTCATCTTCTGTTTTTACATGTGATGAAAGGGTTTTTGGTCAAAAGAATTTGGAATCTGCGTGTTGTTTCATAAATGGTCTGCTTGAGGTGTATTAATTATACGTGTTATGTAATAGTAAATGTGTGTAAACAGATTGTGTTTAGATATGACGCTGGATGCTGTTCTCCCAGGTCTATGAGCATCAGGAGATGGCTGCTGCAGCAGATGCTTGCTTAGCTAACCTCCTCGGAGCAGGAGAAATGAGAGGCTAAGGAAGCGCAGAGAGGAGGGGTGGAGCAGCACGCTCCTGTTTGACCATTACATCATAGCTTCACACGCTGCGTGTGCCTGCTGTTCATTCATGGTGTGACACCCGTGTGTGCTCCTCTCTAGGTGACGTGTCTCCCATCACCATGTCACCCATCAGCCAGTCACAGTTCATCCCACTGGGGGAGATCTTGTGTTTGGCCATCTCTGCCATGAACTCTGCCCACAAGCCGGTCAACCAGGAGGCTCTGGTGGAGCACCTCACTGCCAGCTTTCCAGGTATTTGCTCTCAGCCTGTTCCACAGTCATTACCCTGTAAATACTCATCATCAGTAACCATTGAAGTATTTGAATTACATTCTCAGAATAAGTCATAGTGGAACATGTAGGTTGCATCATGATACACAGGAGTGATGTAACTCTTAGCAACACGCTGCTGTGCTGGACAAAGGTTAGGATTTGTATTGTTTAAAATATATAATAAACACTTCTACATTTGACAAGTGTTTAGACACCTAAGTAAAGCATGAGCCGTGTTGCCACGGTTACTCTTGAATGTTTTAAAATAGGCTGCAGATTGTAGTTAATCTGTTGGGTAATGGCTGATGAAAGACGCTGCCAATTTACGCAGGTTAACAAATCAAATTAGACAGAGGTATAGACGACGTGTTGTCTTTAACTGACTCTGGAAAAGAATCTGAGCCTGTTTAGGTAAAGGACAAATATATTTGCTTGTAAATTTGTAACGCTAATGATATTGTACTTTATAGTTATTACTACTTTATACTTTGCTGTCTACACAATTTACCAACTCTGAACTCTTCAAATTACGATGCCATGAAAATGCAGCCTTTTCACCCAAATGTGATTGAATTCAGATGATTCTAAACCGCTGACACTTGTAATGTGTTTTGTTTCAGGCGTGCCTACACCGAGCTCCGAGGTTCTGAGACACACTTTGAACATGCTTGTGCGAGAACGCAAGATCTACCCAACTCCAGAGGGCTACTTCATCGTCACCCCCCAGACCTACTTCATCACCCCCTCCCTCATCCGCAGCAACAACAAGTGGTACCACCTGGACGACCGGCTCCCGGAGCGGCAGCAGCCATCCCAGCAGTCCCAACAGCAGCCCACACAGTCATGTACCTCCCCTCCCACCACCAGCTCCACCCCGGGCCTGAGAGAGAGGCCGGCCCGCAAGCATCACAATGAGTCATACGCTTTTCGTGATGAGCCAACCAGACTGCACGCCTCTGCGCTCCAAACCAAGTCACCAAAGGAGCATCGGATGGACTCGTATCAAAGTAAGCCCAGTAAGGATCACAAAGGAGATCTTCCACCTGGGACGTCCGCCAAGGAGTACAGAGGTGACCCCCCATCATACCCCTACCCCCCACCAGCCACATCCCCTCCCATCCAGCATTCAGCACCTGCATTAGACCCCGACAAGAGCAAAAGTCTCCCCTCTTTCCCATACAAAACTGACACCCTGACCAAAAAGAAGGAGGGAAGTGGTGGAAGTGGAACCGCAGAGAAGCAATCCAAAAGGTTTGGACTCCGACTCTTTAGATTAAGTTTTAAGAAGGACAAATTGAGGCAATTAGCAACTTTCTCAGCTCAGTTTCCCCCAGAGGAGTGGCCTCTTCATGACGAGGAAGTTCCAACAACATCTATTCCCCGTGAAGTAGAGATGGAAATCATCCGGAGAATTAACCCCGACCTCACAGTTGAGAATGTGGCTCGGCACACAGCCGTCATGAAAAGGTTAGAGGAAGAGCGAGCTCAGAAGAACAAGGCTAGCTCTGCTCAACACAGTACTCGCAGTCGCAGGGGCCGGGGTCACCGGAGGGCCCCACATGGAAAGTCTCGCTCCCACAGTAAACCTCGCACCTCCAGAGGAGACCCCTCTGAGGGTTCAAACTGGGACCTTGTTTTCATGGAGAGAGATTATCGCTTCTTCAGCCACTCGCTGGTCCGCTCGCCTCGGGAGGCTATGTACACTCTGGAGCGCAGGCGGAGTGGAGGGACCACGTACTTGGTCCACAGCAATCCAAACATCACAGAATCAAACTGCCCTGTTGCCCCCGAGTGGGACGTGTCTGGGGAGCTCGCCAAGAGACGCACGGAGATGCCATTTCCTGAGCCTTCTCGTGGGACTTGCCAGTCCAGAGTGCAGAGGAGTCACAGTCACAATCAGGACCGAAAGTCCCGCCATGACAGATCTGATCAGGCGAAGGAACGCTCCCGCTCCATGGACAATTCTCTTAAAGGCCCGTCTCTGGGAGCTCCAGAGGTATTTGAAGCTCCACTGGAGGAGCGCAGTCACTACTACACTGACGATGGAACTCTGCGGGCCACACAAAAGTCCTCCCACTACTCAAGGATCATGTTCTCTGCTGCTAAGTTCCACTCAGACTTTAATGTGCCTGATTTGGGGAAGGGGACTTTAGATGAATCAAGGATCCGGAGTACAATTGAGAGGAACAAAAGCAGAGACAGTTTACCAACGTACAATGAGCTAATGGGACTTTCTCCAAAGCCCTCAACAGATGAGTACTTCCAGTGCAATACATCAAATGAAACAATCTTAACTGCCCCTTCGCCTCAGGCAAAATCAGAATATGACACATTAACCTCATCAGGGGGACTCCGAAAGGGCTCTCCAGCTGACCGGCAAACGCCTCACCTCACCTCTACTCACACGATGGAGTACAAAGAGGATTTGTCGGCAGCAAAAGGACAGAGTGGCTCTATGCGTCTGACGCCAAGCCAAACGCCAGAGCCGGCGCAAAATGCACGTTTGACACCGCACCAACACAATGTGGACCCTGGAGGGGGAGGCGGAGGGTTGGTGATCAAGAGGAAAGAGATCTTCAGCAAGGACACTTTGTTCAAACCTCCACACAATGCCTTGTCCACAGGCTTCGTGGACAGCAGCTACACCAAGTCTGGCACATTGCGGAAAGCCTCACATGCCAAATCAACAGAGGCCCTTGACAATCCTGAGCCCCAGCAGCCTTCCAATTCAGCTACTTCCTCAGCGTCACCTGCAGTTCTACAGGGCTGCCTCGAGCCAACCGTCCCCTCTGCCTCCTTTGACTATTATAATGTATCAGACGATGAGGATGAAGAGGAGGCCGAGGAGGACTCGCACAAGGAGTTGGCGACGCCTGAGGATAGCAAAGAGCACGGGGAGGGTGGTGGTACAGGCGGAGGCGGGGGAGGCAGCGGGGAGGGAACCATGAAGTGGCTCCTTGAGCGAGAGAAGGAGCATGACCTGCAGAGGAAACTGGAGACCAACCTGACCCTCCTCAGCCCCAAGGAGACGGACAACAGCAGCAGTCAGAAGTCAGCCCACTCAGCCCGCCTGGACAGCATAGACAGCAGCAGTGTCACTGTGGACAGTGGCTTCAACTCCCCCAGGTCTGTGCAGTACACACGCCCGCAACACAGCCCCGTTTAAACCGTGCAACTCAACATACATGTGTTTGGCTCGTTATCACTAATCGAGCCACTGCTTTCTATACAGTCACTGTCATTAGAAACTGGAGGTAGTCGTGTAAATGTGGGCCAATGACATGGTTCAAAATGAATGGAGGGCATAAGGGATGGGACAAGACGAGACCGTGTCCATGTGAGATGAGACCAGATTTTGACCGGGGCTGTGAGCATCTGGCTGTTTAGTTGGTTAATCGGCATTTTCGATGAGTGAGTTAGAGTAAGTTGCAGCCCGGTGGTCGAGTGGTTAAGATGGCAGCACACACGCCAGGCTCTGTATTGAATCCCAGCTTCGACAGTTCACTGCATGTCCTCCCTCTCATCCCCATTTCATGCTGAGCTGTCCCGTCTAAGCCTCTAGGCAAAAACATCTTTAAAAAAGTAAAATAAAAGATTCAGTTTTAGGGCTTTTTTAGTTTAGTCACTTGTTTACCGGTGCTTCACTATTTGCATGGTTGTTTTTGTGTTGTAAACGCTTCACAGGTCAGAGATCATGTCACACCCCCTTTTAGATGATGCTCAGAGATTAAAGTCAAAAACAGCCCTAAATTTGTGGAATTGTGCGATTGAGTTCACAATTTTGGCTTTACATTTTTTGATTTATGTATTTTTTCTGCAGTAGCGTCCAAAGAGGTATAACTCACCAACTTCCAACCATTTTTGTCCAAGGCAAACGTAAACACATGGAAGAAAAACATCCTCATGTTCACAGTTTCATCTTGTGAGATCTTGTGGCATGAGTCTAGTCACATCCTACAGGCCAAATATTAAATAACTTTACAGAAGAATGTGTGTCTACTACGGTTGGCCAAAGTATCTTAAATCAGATACTAACCAATACTTAAACTAGTATCAAAACTACTCGATTGAGCAAAAAAAATGAAATAAACAAGAAAAAAGGTCCTGAATTTTTTTTTATTGTCTTTATTTTTGTCAGACTGAGTAAAAGATAAGAATAGAAAGAAAGTATTATTTGTGTAAAAAGATCAATTATTTATGATTGTGGTATTGATATTTGTATCGAGTATCAAGCTTATATCTTAGTATCGAAATTGAGTTTGAAATTCTAGTATCATGACAACACAACACGTACTGTCCACAGTATTTATTAGTCTGGTACTCAGAGACACAGTACTTTTTAAGTGCGTGTACATTGAATAAGTTGTTTTTTATATGCAATGCATCACACAGCAAAATTCACCACAGCAAAATTAAATACATGTCTGTAATAATATAAAGTTTCAAACCATTTAGATTGAGGTGTAATTGTATTTATTTTAGTCATTTATTTTGTCATCTGATCCAATTTCAGCAAAACTGACTTTTTTTAAATTATAGACAATACAATACAGTGTTATTTAATTTAAACATTACATCTCGCGACCCACTGATTGAAGCGTCTGATTTGTAGTATTATAGCTAGTTTACCTCATTTTATTGGACAGTTGACATTTTCCGCCACATATTTCTCATACAACCCTCTGGCACTTGGCACCGCCCGCACAGTAGATCTGGGTTTGTGGCTTTAATATCGCGGGATTATCCATTTCTAGACCGCAATGTATGTTTGAAAATAGTTTTGTATTTTGGCACTAATCCTCTTTGTAGCTAAGCGCCCTGCCGTCCACCCCGGCTACAGCGTGTTTTGTTTGCATCTTCTTTGTGTGATCTAAGCGCTGCCGTTGCACGTCTTCCCCCCGCAGGACACGGGAGAGCCTCGCGTCCAACACGTCCAGCATCGTGGAGAGCAATAGGCGGCAGAACCCGGCGCTGAGCCCCGGCCACATGGGCACCAGCGGCATGGGGCTGCCGTTCAGCTTCCGCGCCGTCCCCGAGCCCCCCAACGCGCAGCCCGAGAAGCTCCAGAAGTCGTCCAACTGCCTCGCCTCCATCACCAGCGTCTGACGGGCGCCGACCCCGGGGCACGGGGCACGGGCGCTGTGAAGGGGGGACCACCGCAGGGGCCGGAGGGGAGAACAGAGAGAGAGAGAGACCTTTTTCACGCTTTTGGACCTCGGTGTACGGGATCACGCGGACCATCCACACACGCACTCACCGCCCATTTTCGATTCTAACTGGGACTGTTACAATAAAGTGGCATGGCTCAAAGAGACTGTTCCCACAGCTTCAAAAACTCTACTGCAAAAAAAAAAAAAATTAAATAAAAAAAATCACAGGATAAATAACACGGAGGAGGCCGCTCGAAGCACTACTCGGATTCCGGTGACGTGGACTCTAGTTTGGGATATAACCAGATTCTTCAATATTGGTATTGGAAAGTAGTAGACTATAGGATTCAAGTTACATTTGGAAATATGGAAAACCTTTTTTATATTGCTTAACGATACCGATTAAATGTTCTCAAAATAGCGTCAGTTCAGCAGGACAATTCTATGTTATCAGCACAAACGTCACGACGAGACAATAAAAGGCGAAACCCCGAGAACAATGAATGAGAGATATAAAAAACATAAATCAGTTCCGATTTGTGTAACGCAATGCAAATGATGTATGTATACTCGATACTTTTGATATCCTAATTATTATAATGGTGGTATTAAAGATGCTATGTGACCAAACGTATGTTCACGGTCTCTTGCGGCGTAAAACATTCGAGTTCAAGCCACGTGTAGTGTCAATACATACGGCCAAATTATGCCTTTTGCAGTAGTTTAGAAACATTTTTTTTTTTTTTAAACATTTGGAGATACTTTTCCATTTCACTGTAGCAAGTAGTGGATTGTCATTGTCAAAAAATGGCTGAACAATATTCCTGAACATTGTGTGTATGAACTGGAGTTTAAAAAAAATGAATCAATAAATGCAAGTTAGTAGAGGGATGGGGCAGGGATAGGGGGTATGGGAGAACAGACATTTTCTGTGCCGGGTTAGCGCTCTTTTTTTCACAGCACGAAGGTCCTGGGATCGATTCCAGTTTGCATGTTCTCCCCGTGTGGATTATTCATCCCAGTGGGTCATTCCTGGTCAAATAAAGGTCAATAACATAAAATAATAATAATAATGAGGACAACGCCGCCATAAAATGTACAAAAGCTCATTTAGTGTATTTGTACTCACCCTCTGCAAAATGTTTCTAATGTGATGACACGTGACGCCAGATTTGAATGACAGCGGTCACTGAGGCCACTGAACCCACTGATCCGGTGAAGCCTCCTCAACACACACATTCAAACAAATCCAAGCTACGGTAACATTTTTTTTTTTTACATCGAGTCGCAAGACACAGGGTTTTATTAACAAACGATCTTTTTTATTTACATTTCTTTTATCCTGTCGACAAGCCACAGAACCGACTCGAACACATGCACTTTGGTTATTGCACCCTGGCGTGAAATCCTTCGCGCGCGCGCCCTCTGGTGGTGGACTCGTGCCCTCGTGCGTGTGCTGCTCAGGCGTGTGACAGCTCAGGTTTATTCCAGCAGATCCTATAAAGGTAAGTGGATGTCCTCACCGATCCCATCACAACTGTTCCAAACGTGTTCGCCGAAGCGTTCGCGAACAATCGGGATGTTTGACTCTCGTCGCCGCGGAAACGATGTCGGCTTTTGGTCTATACTGGTTGGCAATGTGCAGAAGAGTCCATGGTCAAAATGTGTACGATTCAAGTAAACAAACGGTGTGCATTGACATTTGAGAACGTCAATAAGGATGGATCATGTCCCAGTTTTAGAGTCTGAAATCCACAAACGTAATGATGAATTGTATCACTTAAATCACAATCGTGCCACCACCAATGCTATTGTTGTGAAGATTATTATTTCTGTGCAATTGACAAGATATTTAACCTTGTGCCTTTGTCTGTTTGTCTTGTTTGTTTGTTTGTTTGTTTGTTTGTGTGTGTTTGTTTGTGTCTTGTACAATTCATAATCCACAGTATTCAAATCTGACCTGCCATAAACTATATTAAACTATGGAATATTATGTTATGTTATATTTAAAATGCAATACTAAAAATGGCATGATACAAATTTCGATTCCATAATTCATGATAAAAAAATAAAAAACACTTTTTTTTTTTTTTTTTAACAAAATAATGTAATTTTCCAACACAAATTAACCGTACTTTCTGTCAAATTACCATGTGGTCTTATTATAGTGCTGAAATAGATCAAGACAATTCCGAAACTAAACAAGAAATGTCCAATTTTATCCTGTTTAAGTGTTTTGTTGTTGTTGTTGTTGTTGTTGTTGTTGTTTACAGTATCCACCATTTTAAATGCTAAAGACTCGTATCTGGACATCAATCATGTTTGACAACCCGAATGTCACGTGAACCAAACCGACTGCACAACACGGCAACGACTCATCAATAGAAATGCTAAACGTACAAATCTGGACTTTTATATTCAGGTTATTTGATGTAAAAAGATGAGAATAGACGTGTTTTCCTCACGAGTCGCGTCACAGGAGCAAGTCTTGGCACAGATATTCAACTTACTCTACACACGACGCACAGACACACAACTAATGCACAGGTATTCACTGCAAAAACGCAAATACTGTATGTATATCACGGGCATAAAAAATACTTTGGAAGAATATTAAGTTGACTAGTTTTCACCAAGTTATATTTAGTTGTGTTTTGTAATTGATTCATGCCATTTCGCAAAACAACGCAGCTTGAAATAAGAGAATACATTTGCCAAAAGAGTTATCGCAATTTTCTCCACTCACTTGTGAATACGTTAGCTTGAAATGAGAAGAAAAAAGCATTAAAGTTAGTCAATAACTCTAGGTTTGTCACGGCGATGAATCCAAACGAGTGAAAACGACGCAAATTAGGAGTAAAGTTCTGGATTCAAGCATTGGGGACTGATAGCCAATAGGAAAGGTTTGTGCGTATTTTGTTCTAGTTCATTTGTTTTGAAAATGGGATTCTAAATTTAACATCTTAATAAATAATCTCGCTCTTGATATGTTTTCACAGCCGCCAATGTGCGCCACCCGAACCCCGGGCGGGACAAGAAAAGGAAAGTGTCTGAAGAAAGCACAACGTTCATTACTACGTCTTTTTATCCGCGTTAAAAATATTTCTATTGGATGCAGAAATGTAATCTTTGCGTTCTCTTATTTATTTCATTATTACATTCAATTGATAAAATGTTAAGAAATGCAACACAGTTTAGTTTATTTATCGCATAAAGGCAAAAAGGGGTTTGGTGGCTCCCGGTGTTTCCTTTACCGCCGACCCCCTCCGCCTGGCCTCTGGGGGTCAGTACTGTAGTAGTAGTAGTAGTAGTATTGTGTTTAAAGACTGTCTAGAGTGAATTATATGTATTTCTTACACACTGGGGGCAAAATAGTAAAGTGTTTTCTTGTTTTCGTCATCGGCGGATGTATTTAATGTGGCGATAACTGGTTGGTGCCCCCGTGGTTGGTGCCCCCGTGGTTGGTGCCCCGCTGGTTGGTGCCCCGCTGTGATGTTCTGCTTGGAGCGCCTCTGAATTCAAGTGGTTTTAACAAACCCAGATCATACTCTTTTTGCAGTGCATACCATTTACCACACTTTCTTTCTTCAACCGAGTATCTAAGGTGGTGCGTTTATTTCGATTTTATTTTGTCTTTTTGTCAGAACGGCCTGTGCAATGGGAGCGACCTCCTTAAGGCAAAAGTAGTTCCACAGGAGCAGTGCTTCAGTGAGCTGTCGTTCTGTGTATTTTAGCACCAAGGGAATCCAACCTTCATCGTTTGTGTTCATGCGTTATAAAAAAAAACACAAAAAAACAACACAAAAAAACAATTCCCTTTCCAAATCCGCAGAGATGTAAAAACATGGTCCAATAATAATAATGAGGACGAGGAAAAGGTAGGACACGGCAAAAGGGGACGCACAATGAAAAACAAGGCTTCACAACAGAGATGTACTGATCCAATTTCCAAACACCAGCGACTGAAATGAGCTTTTATAATAAGGCAAGATTAGGATTGATCATTAAAATGCTCATGAAATCTCAAAGAACGATATAAGAAGAATGTAGAAAAACAGTATTGTAAGCAAGTTTGTGGCGAGTTCACTCCCAAAAAAAAGCATTTAAACTGAATTATAGCTGTAGCGAAAATAGACAAAAACACACAGTCATATTAGTTGTATGTTACTCATTAGCAGCATTGTATTTTACTCGTTTATGTGCACTCAACTGTTGAGAAATGTCTACACTTTGAGCAGGATCGACGCTCAAAGTGAGGACATTACAGGATCGACAATATACCGCGTGTAAACTGTATATTGTCACTACAAATATTACACATTACAGCCGCAGCGCCCACTTCCTAACGCCGCTAACACCGGCCACGCTACGTATTTGCTGATATTTGCGTTTGAACCAGTACATCTCTTATCACGGGACACACATTTTTGCACGTCGTCCAAAAAAAAAAAAAAAAAACGAGAAAAAAAAACACACAAAAAACCGACTGAGGATCAACTCCCTGTCGCATCTTCTCTGTACACATCTGTACAAACAACAGTAAACACGAAATTACGATACGCGGCGTGTGAAATGGACACGACCCGGGGCAGTTCAGTCCTTCATCCTGGCATCAAAGGCATGTTTTGTCTGGACGTTCGACGTGTGGTCGGCGTGCGCAGCTCATGAGTCCAGCTATGAGTCAAGACGGCCCACTTTGCATCTGTACACGTGTCCCGCAAACCGCATCGTGGCCTCCCTCGCGGTAACCAGGTAACCAGTTAGAATGGCACTCCCCGTACGAGACAGAGGGGGCAGCAGAGGTCCCGGGGGAGGGGGGGGGCTCCGTGTGGACGAGCTGTGTGTGTGTGTGTGTGTGTGTGTGTGCATGCGTGCGTGCGTGCGTGTGTGTGTGTGTGGCTGAGCAGAGGGACGGTGGTCATTTCCTGCTCAGAAGACTCTCCTGGAACTTGGTGCTGGAGTAGCGCACGTGAAAGCCCTTCTTGCTGATGGTGTCGTCGCTGTGGAAACGGATCAGCATGGTGTCGCCGGCGGAGTAGATTCCCTCCCTGGGCTGAAACGAAAAGAGGAAAAAGCTTATGTCACGTGCAAAGGGTCTGACAGCGAAGGTTAAAATGTAAAAAATAAAAAAATAATAAGGTAAACGGTGTCAGTTTTCTGGTGAGGAGCTGTTGTTGTTGTTGTTGTTGTTCTGACTAGAATGTTGCACAAAATAGCACCAATCTCAGTCTACACAGAGATAGAGAAGTATTTATTGGCAATAAAAACTGCTGTTATTGAATCAATGAGAGACGTGCACCCTCTAACGTCTAATTACGTGGTTCTGTACCTCATTTAGCTGATAATTTGTATTAAAATGCCTTTATTTATGCCCGTCTCCTGTCTACTACATTAAAAAGAGAAGTATTCATGAGTCATCTCTTGTGCATAAGGGACTGTGTTGTGGTGTTTTGCCAAGATATTTTACAAGCCAATGAAGTAAAAAGATAAAATCACGAGAATCTACGATAAAAAAACATTATACCGTATTTTCCGGACTATAAGTTGCACCTTTTTTTTTATAGTTTTGGCCAGGTTGCGACTTATACTTGTATTTATACTTATACTTCTACTCCGGAGCGACTTATATGTGATATTATTTGTTATTTTAACACTTGCAACCGCATTTCATTCTCCAGTTCTATTATGCATTTTTTGGCTGGTGAGACTTCAGTGCGACTTATAGTCCGGAAAATACGGTAATTACTTGAACTGTTGTTTTAAAAGGCTATGAAGAATGATAGTTCACCCATTTTACCAGCAAATACAGGTGTAAAAACGTTTTATTGTGGATTCAGGCAAAACAAAATGTTGCAGGCAAAAGATAAAATATCCTGCTGCGACGAACAAGTGATGAATTTGAAAATGGCAAAAACCTGTCGTACGCACTTCAAGCCGTTTTATAGAGATTTTGCGGTTCAAACAGAACAAAATGTGAATATCGCATCTGAGAACAACGGAGGGGACCAGATAAAAGCCGACCCCTGACTTACCCCTGAGCCACAGAAGCGCCCCAGCCTGTGCGCGTTGTTGTCCAGGCCGTTGTAGAGCTCGATGTAGTCGTAGCCGCAGTCCGCCTCCTCCTCCACCTCAAACGTGATGAAGGTGAGCTCGATGCCGTAGCCCTGCTCCGCCATCAGCAGCCACTCGCAGTCCGTGTGGCCCGGGTAGTTGTTGTCCCCAAACTGCGGGTGGGAATAAAGGTTCTTCTGACGCACATCTGCTCTGAGACGACCTCCACACTCTGGAAGATGAGAGCAGAACGTGCAGTACGAGAACATGAGCACTAGAGGGAGCTGTTACTCTACAGTCAGACTCAACAAGCAGGAAATGAACAATGTAAAATTCAGGATATGAGTGTTGTTTTTGAGTAGTTTTAAGATTTATTTTCTTTAATTTGTTGATCTAAATTGTTGGACTTGTCAGCAGAATAAGAAATGTTCACTTTCTAACTAAATGTGTAAGAAATAGTGCTGCCTGGACAGATCATTCTAAACGACGTTAGAGGTGGGCAATATATCCAAATTTAGATCATATTGTGGATGTTGTATTGAAGATATGCAACGTTTGAGGCCCAGTGTTATCAGCATAATCCAAAAATGATTGAGAATTCCCATTTGTATCAATATCGCCCACGCCTGAAGAAACAAAAACATATCAAATCACTCTACAAACTTTATATAATCAACATTTCTAAAATAACCCAAACCCAGGTGATGTTTGTCAGCGTGATGAGGCACAGACCTGTGGAGTGCGTGGCCTGGAAGCCTTTCCTCTGCACCGAGGCGTCGGAGATGAAGCGCAGGTACATCTTGTTGCCGGTGGAGACCAGAGGCTCGGGGGTCTTGCTGCCGCACAGGCGTCCCAGGATGGTGGCCGTGTCGCCGGCGCCGTCGAAGGCCTCCAGGTGGTCGTACGCGCACTCCTGATGCTGCTCGATCTCAAACTCCGAGAAGCTCTGCAAACACACAGCACCGCGACGTCACTTAGCAACAAAACTGCAAGAAAAGGGCCATTTTTAGTCAGTGTTTTGCCTAATTGCGCTTCTATTTCCATTAAAAAAAAGGCAAATCTGATGCACTGAGAACAAACTGGGAATGACACATGGGCACGCACAAGCTGGGGGCAGCGCAGACAAAATATCCGTACCGAATATCATCTAAACTGTTGATATTGGACCGATATCTAAAAAAGTCCTAAACGTGCCCTACTATAGTGACGTTTCAAGTAGCAGATTGTCATGTAAATTTTATTGTTTTTAAAGTGGCTTCGTAAACCCAACATGTGTCACTCGGATTCTTAATTTTTCTAGTAATTGCAGGGGTCTGGGCGGGGATAGGGGGTAGGTGAAAACAGGTATTTTTGGAGCCTCAGTTGCGGTACAAGTCAGGATCGCCCAAATGTGCCGGAATCATTCTGAATACAACTTTGAGCGAACTAATGACGTGGAAACACCATTGTAATAAGATTAAATTCTCTTTAAAGTTTAAAAGTATCTTAATAATAATGTCTGTCACAATATATTTCCATGTCAGTATTTTGAGTGCAGCCCAAGTACAATGTATAAAGGTAGAATGGTGTGTCTGGTGTTATAAGTTTATTAAAAGAGTAATGGCTCGTACACACCGTGGCGGCCGAATCGCGCCCGACGCAGAATTTGAGCGTGTGTACATTTGAAAGACAAAACGCACCGGACGCGCGTTCGACGCCCTGGACGTGCGTCCATAAAATACACTCAGCAGCAGACGTGCGTCCGAGTCGTCCTGCACATGCTCAGTGGAGGAGTTGTGCTGTGTTGCTTTTCTCGTGGTGTAAATAGAGTTTAATGTTGGACCATGGCTTTGGTCTATTAACTTTACAAAGTCCAAAAGCAGAGGCGAAGGGCTCCGGGGCCCGTCTGGGACCCGCAGATACTTCAGAGCTGAGCAGAGTTTAGTCAAAATCATTATTTGCTCCAAGAGCTGCATTTTGAGTATTTTTTTTTATCTTGCGGGTTTGTTTTGGGTCTTTTTCCGGGTCATCTCTGATTGGCTGCTGCGGTGCATCTGCTGCAGAGCTGAACAAAGCTGAACATGTCGCGCCGGCCGCTTTGGGCGCCTCGGGGCGCTTCATACGCGCGCTCAAAGCGTCGAGAGCATACGAAAACGTACCAATCGTGCCTCAAAAACGAAGAAATCGCACCGCGGGAAACGAACGACGTGCTTGACACGCGTTTACATAGACTTTGAATGTAAACTGGACGCTTCGGCCTTAATGAACATGAAGCTGAAGCCTGTTTGAAATTCACTGGAGAGTCACAGCCTCTGCGTGTTATTATATTTATTTTACATACTTAAAAACACATTAAACGGTCAATAGTGTTTTGGTCGGTCACTCAGCTACCGTAATTATTTTAATTATGACTATAAGGATACGAACAACAGTAGAAAACATCATATTTGGAGTCAATAGTGAGTTTAATCTTCTTCCTTTTACAGACAAATGCTCTGTTTCTTAGTCCTTTTCTGTAAACAGTGCGGTCGTACAGTCTTGAGGGCAGTTTGGGTCAGATTCACGGTCAAGTTAGGGGCTTTTGCCAGTTTCACGCCTTCTCCTCCCTCAGAAGACTAATCGATCGGCAGGGCGTGTCTTTGGAATTTCCCTTCGTACGAACTTCAAAACGAACCTTTAAAAACATCTTCACAGGCGACATGAATCACACAAGTGTCTAAGTGATGAACCTCGCCCGGCAGCTGTCGCACAGATTCGCCGGCGGTTAGCGAAACAGGGCGGGGCTTGCGGCGTCGATGGAAGCGAAGATGAGCGATTAAGGAGACATGCCCTTTTCACACAAATCCAGCACGAACAAAATGAAAAATGAAGTCTACAAATTCGCAAGAGGCAAGAATTCGTTTACGATCTGAGCGATTTTTTTTGTTTGAGTTGTTTGTTGACATCGTCGAGAAGTGAGCGACACCTTTATCAGCTGACGACGACACAGAGAGTCCTAATGGGGGTAAAATATTCTTACTTAATCCCTTTAATGGGCATGATGTGTATTAAAGCGCCCCCTACAGGTCGGACAACTCATTGAACTAAAATCCAGTTAAGATACATATATTTGGAGTTTTCCTAAAAATTATGAAAATTTTATCACAGAACAGCACATTTTTCAGGTTTATAATTTCACTTCCTGATTGTAATTGATGACATCACACTTGGAAAACACTGGGCCAAAACTCATCTAATGTCACATTTTTTAAATTTGACAAATACAAATATATGAGACAACTTGACTTAATGTTTAGAGAGTTAAAAAAAAAAGTTGTTTCTTTGTGTAAATTCTGCATAAACTTTGACTGGAATGTGTGTAGAAAATGACAGGAAGTGACATCACACCAGGGACAGGGACCAGGGAGAAGTTTTTTCCACAAATACCTGCTCGATTGGTGTAAAACTATAATGTATATGTACAATAGGTATAAATACACTAAATAAAGTCAAAATTTGTGAATCGTAAGAACTTGTAAGAGGCACTTTAAATATAGTGCAAAGCCTGATAATAATAAGAAATGTGTGATATCATCGATGCTTTTTCCTACAGTAACTTATTTTACTGCTATTTAAGTAAGAGTAAAATGTTCTTATATATAACTTCTTTCTGTCGTAGTTTGTATTGGAAAAGACTGCGATAAGCGCGAAGGCTGTTTAATTACTGCAACATCCATATTGTGAGAGCTAAATGTACTTTTTGACTCAATAATTTCAGCTATATTGAAAATAAAATTCCTTAACTTACAAGTCAAACTCAGTCAAAACTAAAATGTAACATTGACAAAACCAAAATTAAATCAACGTTACGTCAGCACTTAAAATAAAATAAAATACAAAGCTAAATCATATCTGCCTTCTAATTCGAATAAAAACACACATTTCACCTTGGTGTTAGTGCGATATATTTAGTTTGTTGCGATTAGAGATGTCACGATATAAAATGTTTGTATTATAAAAAAAAAAAACATGATTTGTTGATTATTCTCTATTGCAGAGCTCCAAACAAACAACTGAGAAATCTTTGTCCAACGCACTAATATTCCTCAGGTTTGTGACAGGCTGAATGACACAAAACATACAAAAAGTCAAAATGTGACAAAAAACAGCCAGAAAAAACCTGTACTTTACTTTTTCATTAGATTGAAGTCAAAAGATTTTGCTTCCTACAATTGTCACATTATAATTGCTTTAGTTCTTACAGTTATTCTGTGAGCTGAACAATAACGACTGTCGATTAACCCGACAGCTGCGATATCGATTGCCTCATATCGGCGGTATCGATACTCCAGCCGCGGCATAAACACCAGAGACTCAACAATTGAGCGTCTGAAATACGACAACTGACCAAACTGTTCCAAAACAACCATCAGCGACTCCTCCTTCCCGCAGAACACTCAGAGACGTGACACAAGAGCGACGCCCCGAGGCCGCAGGCACACGGAGAGTCCCTGTGTGTCGTTTACGGCGTCCACAACGACCCAAAATCATCACGATGCCAGTTTGACCTTCGAAAACAACGATCCTAAAACAGACTTTGCTTCTTTTTTGCCCTTCACTGCACATCAGATGAACACACAGGTCATGATTACATCCACGTGTTGTGCCTCGGACGCAGTGTTGACACATAAAGCCTAATGTTAATTGCATGCGTGTGTGTCTGATGCACACACAGGACGCAGATGGTTTGGGAGCCCGGGGCCCGACTAACGCATGAGCACACACTTACAGTAAGCCTCATTCAGCCTCTTCACATTGGGCCTGAAAAGTGGAGCAGCAGAGGTGCACGCGCAGGAGTGCAAGCGCAGGAGTGCACGCCCAGGAGCGCTTTACTCGGGACACTTACGATCCTGACTCGGTGGCCCGGCGTGGCGCTGATGTCCCACGTGCACTCCTTGCGGCTGGGGTACTTGTCGGGCCAGTTGGGGCTGCTCAGGGTGCCGCTGGGGCTGTGGATCTGGTGCTCGCACTCGGCTGAAAACACACACACACACACACGGACACAGAGACACACACACAAACACGCAGAGGAAGTCAGAATCACGGCTGCACAGGAAAGCGTCGGAGAGGAGAGGAAATGGAACCGGGAAGAGGAAGCGGAGAAATGAGAGAAAGGCGAGAGGGAGAGTGGGTTTCAAAGAACACTTGTGGAGGAGTCGGGGATGAGTTTCACACGGACGCACGGCACGCACACGGCAGCGACACCTCTGCAGATGCACGGGCTGCAAAGAGGTGGTGAAGGGCGGGGCTGCGCAGAGAAGCCGCGCAGAGAAGCCGCGCAGAGAGGGGGGAATGAAAGATGTGGTGAGAAAATAAACACTATAAGAATGTTTATTTACAGAGAATGTGTTTGTAGGAAATAAAACGCAGAGGAGATAAAATGTAGAATGAAGAAAAGACGTATTTTTTTTACTTTTTTCCAAGTACTGAGTATTGAACTATAACAGGCCTATGCAACCAGAGGGTGAGCCAAGGCCTCTCTAACAACAAAATATCCCCAACACTGTATCAATAATGATAGATTTAAGTGTTGTGAGAAATAACATGAAAAATGCTTTGAACATTGAACATTGCTTTGAACTAGTGCAAACCCACAGTTAAACCAGTAAAAAAGATTTCGTTATTACTTTTTAATACCCGGACGATGGGTCGTGGGCCGGAATAAATCACATTGAGGGCCTGATTTGGCCCCTGGGCCTTAGGTTTGATAACCCTGAACTATAACATACAGTCAGGAGATCATTGTTTTACATTTTATACTTTGTAAACGGCAATGCTGATCCAAAACGGCTTTGTAATAGAAACAGAACTGCAGAACTGATATGCCCCGCCTCTTTACTGTAACATTACACTGTAACAAGTAACTAATTATCATCAGTGTTTTTCTGAAAAGAAATGAAAACACACGAAAAAAAAACACGAAAAATGAAAACACAGTGTTGTAAAATGTCACATGTGTCACTATGTGTTTTAATTTTTCAAATAATCACAACTAAGAGCTGGGATGTGGGCGGGGATAGGGGGTAGGTGAAAACAGGAATTTTCACAGCACACACGAGTCTCAGCTACAGGACAATACAGAATTACTCAAACAAGCAGGGGGTTAAAAGCTCTTGAAAGTAGATTTTGCATAACACGTCTCCTTTAAATACATGACAGAAAGTACAACCTCTGAACGAACCGTCCCAATATTTCAGAACGTATCTTTTGTTTTTGTGGTCAAAACGTTGTCACATTATACTGTACATATACTGTATACTGTACATGTCACGGAACACATCAAGAAGCGTGACGAGAATGTTGATGTCCGTCACATGTGATGAGGACAGTACATCTTGTCCTCAAACGTACAGGACACAGCGCTAAGTGTGCGTGAATGTGCTAATGTGGACATGACCTCTCCCAAAGCTTCAAGCCAGTTCAAATACTGCTTGTACTCGAGTTCAAATACTGCTTGTACTTGAGTTCAAATACTGCTTGTACTCGAGTTCAAATACTGCTTGTACTCGAGTTCAAATACTGCTTGTACTTGAGTTCAAATACTGCTTGTACTTGAGTTCAGAGTTGAAATACTGCTTGTACTTGAGTTCAAATACTGCTTGTACTTGAGTTCAAATACTGCTTGTACTTGAGTTCAAATACTGCTTGTACTTGAGTTCAAATACTGCTTGTACTCGAGTTCAAATACTGCTTGTACTCGAGTTCAAATACTGCTTGTACTCGAGTTCAAATACTGCTTGTACTCGAGTTCAAATACTGCTTGTACTTGAGTTCAAATACTGCTTGTACTTGAGTTCAGAGTTCAAATACTGCTTGTACTCGAGTTCAAATACTGCTTGTACTTGAGTTCAGAGTTCAAATACAGCTTGTACTCGAGTTCAAATACTGCTTGTACTCGAGTTCAAATACTGCTTGTACTCGAGTTCAAATACTGCTTGTACTCGAGTTCAAATACACCTTGTACTCGAGTTCAAATACTGCTTGTACTTGAGTTCAAATACTGCTTATACTTGAGTTCAGAGTTCAAATACTGCTTGTACTCGAGTTCAAATACCGCTTGTACTCGAGTTCAAATACTGCTTGTACTCGAGTTCAAATACTGCTTGTACTTGAGTTCAGAGTTCAAATACAGCTTGTACTCAAGTTCAAATACTGCTTGTACTTGAGTTCAAATACTGCTTGTACTTGAGTTCAGAGTTCAAATACTGCTTGTACTTGAGTTCAATACTGCTTGTACTTGAGTTCAAATACTGCTTGTACTTGAGTTCAGAGTTCAAATACTGCTTGTACTCGAGTTCAAATACTGCTTGTACTTGAGTTCAGAGTTCAAATACTGCTTGTACTCGAGTTCAAATACTGCTTGTACTTGAGTTCAAATACTGCTTGTACTTGAGTTCAGAGTTCAAATACTGCTTGTACTTGAGTTCAAATACTGTTTGTACTTGAGTTCAAATACTGCTTGTACTTGAGTTCAGAGTTCAAATACTGCTTGTACTCGAGTTCAAATACTGCTTGTACTTGAGTTCAGAGTTCAAATACAGCTTGTACTCGAGTTCAAATACTGCTTGTACTCGAGTTCAAATACTGCTTGTACTCGAGTTCAAATACTGCTTGTACTTGAGTTCAGAGTTCAAATACAGCTTGTACTCGAGTTCAAATACTGCTTGTACTCAAGTTCAAATACTGCTTGTACTCGAGTTCAAATACACCTTGTACTCGAGTTCAAATACTGCTTGTACTTGAGTTCAAATACTGCTTATACTTGAGTTCAGAGTTCAAATACTGCTTGTACTCGAGTTCAAATACTGCTTGTACTCGAGTTCAAATACTGCTTGTACTCGAGTTCAAATACTGCTTGTACTTGAGTTCAGAGTTCAAATACTGCTTGTACTCGAGTTCAAATACTGCTTGTACTTGAGTTCAGAGTTCAAATACTGCTTGTACTTGAGTTCAATTACAGCTTGTACTCGAGTTCAAATACTGCTTGTACTCGAGTTCAAATACTGCTTGTACTTGAGTTCAAATACTGCTTGTACTCGAGTTCAAATACTGCTTGTACTCGAGTTCAAATACTGCTTGTACTCGAGTTCAAATACACCTTGTACTCGAGTTCAAATACTGCTTGTACTTGAGTTCAAATACTGCTTATACTTGAGTTCAGAGTTCAAATACTGCTTGTACTCGAGTTCAAATACCGCTTGTACTCGAGTTCAAATACTGCTTGTACTCGAGTTCAAATACTGCTTGTACTTGAGTTCAGAGTTCAAATACTGCTTGTACTTGAGTTCAGAGTTCAAATACTGCTTGTACTCGAGTTCAAATACTGCTTGTACTCGAGTTCAAATACTGCTTGTACTCGAGTTCAAATACTGCTTGTACTTGAGTTCAGAGTTCAAATACTGCTTGTACTCGAGTTCAAATACTGCTTGTACTTGAGTTCAAATACTGCTTGTACTTGAGTTCAGAGTTCAAATACTGCTTGTACTTGAGTTCAAATACTGTTTGTACTTGAGTTCAAATACTGCTTGTACTTGAGTTCAGAGTTCAAATACTGCTTGTACTCGAGTTCAAATACTGCTTGTACTTGAGTTCAGAGTTCAAATACAGCTTGTACTCGAGTTCAAATACTGCTTGTACTCGAGTTCAAATACTGCTTGTACTCGAGTTCAAATACTGCTTGTACTTGAGTTCAGAGTTCAAATACAGCTTGTACTCGAGTTCAAATACTGCTTGTACTCGAGTTCAAATACTGCTTGTACTCGAGTTCAAATACACCTTGTACTCGAGTTCAAATACTGCTTGTACTTGAGTTCAAATACTGCTTATACTTGAGTTCAGAGTTCAAATACTGCTTGTACTCGAGTTCAAATACTGCTTGTACTCGAGTTCAAATACTGCTTGTACTCGAGTTCAAATACTGCTTGTACTTGAGTTCAGAGTTCAAATACTGCTTGTACTCGAGTTCAAATACTGCTTGTACTTGAGTTCAGAGTTCAAATACTGCTTGTACTTGAGTTCAATTACAGCTTGTACTCGAGTTCAAATACTGCTTGTACTCGAGTTCAAATACTGCTTGTACTTGAGTTCAAATACTGCTTGTACTCGAGTTCAAATACTGCTTGTACTCGAGTTCAAATACTGCTTGTACTCGAGTTCAAATACACCTTGTACTCGAGTTCAAATACTGCTTGTACTCGAGTTCAAATACTGCTTGTACTTGAGTTCAGAGTTCAAATACTGCTTGTACTCGAGTTCAAATACAGCTTGTACTCGAGTTCAAATACTGCTTGTACTCGGTTGTAGAAGACGTGGGAGGTGAGTGCGCCCCGCCCGGCCCCAGGTGAGCGAGTGGAACACACCTTCTTTGCAGTCGTGCTTGTTGTCGTGCAGGACAAAGCCGTGGCGACACTGGCACACGTACGAGCCGACCGTGTTGATGCACTCGTGCTGGCAGCCGCCGTTGTCTTTGCTGCACTCGTCCTTGTCTACGCACGTCCGCAAAAACAGGGACAGAAGTTACGTTTTTTTAATGAATTATTCCAGCAAACGGTGATGGAGGCGGCACGGCAACACTACCGGGTAAGTTCTACACAAGGCGCAGAGGAAACGAGAGGAAAAGAACGTTAATGAAGTGGCACAAAGAAGATGGTAAGAGGCTGTCGCTTATTTTGGTCGTCAAACAATTATTTCTATGAGACAATGAGACGTTTTTAGTACATTTTTAACAATAAAGGTTGACACACGGTGGGCGAATCATAAAATGGGGGGGGAAACGAGCTTCCGACTTGTAAATTGACTTATCTGACCGACCTATGGACTAAATGCCATGATATATGATTTGGATTTGTTGTATAATTATCACATGGAAACAGAGTATACATATTCAACTGGAAAATCGCAAACTGTTTATCCATCTTTGACATTTTGATTTAATAATGACGCCGTCTCTGTTACAAAAAGGTGTCCCTGCATGTGTTTTAGGGTCTGTATAGTCCAGAATATGGAAACACAACCACGATTACAATCTTCATAGTTGACTGGTCTCGATTATTCAATTAATCGTTCCGGCCCTTGAAGCGTTACGATCCAATTCCCACGTGACCCCGTTTAAACTGCTTTTCCTCCGCGGCGTTGAGACTGCGGCCTATTGTTTCGTGTCGTTTAGTGCAATCGTGACGCTTGATGAGATGTTTTTCTACCTCCTCACAATCATTTCCCTGCCTCTGGTCTAAACCGGCGGTCACTCTTTAGCGAAGGCGTCGTGAGAGCTAACCCCAACCATAACCCGAACCGTGCGGGACGCTCACGTTCCAATACGGCCGACGTGGGGGACGACGTGAACAACGGTGAAAACCTGTTTCTGCTCCTCAAGCTCAAGTAGAAGATCTGTTTTTTTTCCTTCTCAGCGTGTGTGTCTGATGTGGTATTACGGTGCTATTGTGGGCTCAGTCTCACTCCATCGGTGCTTTGCTTGATGCTACACAGTGGTCATTGTAGCTCTGGTCATCACACCTCATGCGCGCGGCGCTCTTGCAGATTAAGAGGCCGTGCGCGGCTGGAGGGACCTGCCTGAAGCTGCTGGCGGCGGGCCACTCGACGTCTTGCCTGGACGAGCCAGGCCGGGCCGCTCAACAACACAAGGGAACGGCGTTTGGACCACAGATGTGGAACGGCGTGGGCACCTGCCGGACTGGAAACCCTCAAGGGTCTGAACCAGTGCTGATGATTTTTTACGTTCTATTCACACATAAGATCCATTGGTCCCTCTTGTCACACGAGGGCTGACCTGAGTGGCGTTCCTCCGTGCGCCAATTATAATACGGGGCAAATATTCCACCAAACCACTACAGAACCAAGATAAACGCCAGGCCACGTCCCGCAGCTTATATCGTCAACGAAGGGCGTGGAACCCGACTAAACTTGTACATTTACTGGAAACACTATAACATACTTGTAGCAAATAGAGCTTTTTATGTAGCGTTTTTAAGTAATAAAAAGAAAATGTTCAACTTAAAATGAGAAAGTTTTATGTTACGTATAAAGAATGGCATGAACGCAAGCGCGAGGGCGATTAATCATATTTCAAAAGTGCAATTAATCGGATGCTTTTAACTCGATTGACAGCACGAGTACAGCGTGTTTGTGAATATGTTGTCCTGCGCCGCGTGTTGTATCTTTACTGTTTGCTTTATGGCTTTATTTTATTTTAGGCTTATGAACGTGGCAATGCTCTCTGTTCTTTCCCTTTTACATAAATAAATACAATTCTGCGTAACAGTTTATTATAAGATTTAAGGTGCAGTTCATGTTTCCCTTTTATTGCAGGGTGATTTCAACGTGCATGTGGATGCGTTTGTGCCCATGCGTTTGTTACGGCAAAAACAATCTAGAACGAATGATAAAGATGCACAGTGTAACTTTTCTTGTGGTTGGTTCACTGCCCGCTTGCATCCACGGAGATAACAGTTATTCTCCCGGAATGTTCCGCAGCACGGCATTGAACAAATCCGTGTCGCAAGTATTTAAATGCAAGTGTTTTTACTGATCATTATTTAAAGAAGTTAAAATCATTCTACATTAAGACACGTTTTATGCCGTACTGTGGAGTGTTATTGCCAAAGGAGCAAGATTACCATGGATACAAGCAGGACGAGGCTCCTCCAGGCCAAGTACGAGTCATGTTTGTGGAAAGGCAAACCCGCTCACAGTAAAGATACAGTTTTTCAGGCTAAAATGTTTTGTACTGTGCCTTTAAGTACAGATATAATTGATCTCAAAAGCATTTTGACGTCGCCATTACACAGATCTGACACATCTTGGCCTGGTGGCTTTCACTTGCAAGTACGCGGCGACCAGCAGGTGGCGTAAAGTTACACAGTGCACCTTTAAAGCGTAAAGATAAGAGATGAACGGTCGATTCATGTTTTTATCAATACTCGAATATCGTTCTCTGCGCAGGAAAACAGATTCTCGATGATCCATGCAATCAATTCGGATCAAGCCATTCCATTGCCCCGCGGAGCCGAGCCAATCGGAAGTGGCTATCGGGGTCGCGTTACCTCCGACCTTTGGCGCGGTCGCCGGCCTGTCGTCGCGGGCGCGGGCGCGGCTACGGTTATTGTGGCGGCACGACTCAAACACAAACATGCGGTGGTGACACTGAGCGGGGCGGTCTGGGGGAGAGAGGGGGAGGGTCTTCAGCAGGAGGGGCGGGAGCGACTGGAGGGCAGGGCGACAACACAACACACTTTGCACCCGTCTACATTTTGTCAACTAAAACATTTGGTGTTTACGATGTCACTTTTCTGGTGGAGGGGCTGTCACGTGTGTGTCTCCATGGAGATCTTATAGCTTTGCCTGGAATGTTCCACAGTATGGCATTAAAGGGGCTGAACCGGATTGTTTTTTTTTCCCATGCTGCAAAGTGTTTCTTTCCAGAGCAAATATAGAGTAGAAACAGGTTTTAGGGTCAAAATGAGACCGCTGTGTACTGTCCACATCTAATTATCCAGCGTTTTATTCAGGAAGGGCGCTGTTAGTGTGCTAATTTTTTGTTAGCATTGCCGTGACTCCATTATGGCCTCTGAAAGTTGTGAAAAGTCCTTTATAAACTAATCATGGTGAACAATTTGAATGCACAAAATTAGGGAATGTCAAGTTTAATTGGTTAATCGATATTGCTAAGGTCACAATAAGTAAGAGCAAAAAATATATATAATCGGGACCAAATTGTGATCTTTCTTCTCATAATATCACCCCTACCCAGAATGCATCAGGCAAGTGAGCAATAAACTCAGCACTGTAAACGGCTTAAAATATACTACATCAGTTTTGTTGGCGTTTTAAGATGGCAAAAATCAGGTACAGCAGCTTTAAACGCATCTATTGCCATGGAGACAAGCAGGTGATGCCAGTAGTTTCACCAAATTAACATGATGGCTTTCACTCTCTTTAGAAACATAACTAAACGTCATATTGATGGAAACAAATGATACAAAACGACACGAATGCTTGTGTCGTTTTGAATACGCAAGAGCCCTTTCCCTCCTAAATAAAGTTGTATTCAAAGAACTAAAACTAACTCAGATTGAAGACTGGTAAAGATTTGTCTTCTAAATCACAAACAGACTCAGGGCGCATGACTCACCTGAAAAGAAGTGAGCCTTGAACCCTTTCTTGGAGACGGTGTTGTCTGATCTGAACTCGATCCTCATGTTGTTGTACTGAGACGTGATGACCTCCGGGACTTCTGTGCCGCAGTATTTCCCGTGGAGCTTAGAGTCCGACGACAAGCCGCTGCGCACCTCCACATAATCATATTTACACACCTAGAGCCACACACAGATAACGCTTAAAAACTATCATAAAGTCTGGGGTTTTTACGTGTTTGAAAGAGTCTGTGGGGTTTGGTTTACATCGTAACGTTTGTCCTGCTTTGAGCCCAGTTTTAGTCCAGAGGGAGACTTGGTTTGGTCCTGTTATAGTCCTGTTATAGTCCTGGTTTGGTCCTATTGTAGTCCTGGTTTAGTCCTGTTATAGTCCTGGTTTAGTCCAGGTTTAGTCCTACTGTAGTCATGGTTTAGTGCTACTGTAGTCCTATTGTAGTCCTGGTTTGGTCCTATTGTAGTCCTGGTTTAGTCCTATTGTAGTCCTGGCTTAGTCCTGTTGTAGTCCTGGTTAGTCCTACTGTAGTCCTATTGTAGTCCTGGTTTGGTCCTATTGTAGTCCTGGTTTAGTCCTATTGTAGTCCTGGCTTAGTCCTGTTGTAGTCCTGGTTAGTCCTACTGTAGTCCTGGTTAGATCCTATTGTAGTCCTGGTTAAGTCCTATTATAGTTGTAGTTTAGTCCTACTGTAGTCCTGGTTTGGTCCTGTTGTAGTCCTGGTTAGTCCTACTGTAGTCCTGGTTAGATCCTATTGTAGTCCTGGTTTAGTCCTATTATAGTTGTAGTTTACTCCTAATGTAGTCCTGGTTTGGTCCTGTTATAGTCGTAGTCCAATTGTAGTCCTATTGTAGTCCTGGTTTAGTCCTATTGTAGTCCTATTGTAGTCCTGGTTTAGTGCTACTGTAGTCCTATTGTAATCTTGGTTTAGTCCTACTGTAGTCCTGGTTTGGTCCTATTAGTCGTAGTTTAGTCCTACTGTAGTCCTGGTTAGTCCTACTGTAGTCCTGGTTAGATCCTATTGTAGTCCTGGTTAAGTCCTATTATAGTTGTAGTTTAGTCCTACTGTAGTCCTGGTTTGGTCCTGTTGTAGTCCTGGTTAGTCCTACTGTAGTCCTGGTTAGATCCTATTGTAGTCCTGGTTTAGTCCTATTATAGTTGTAGTTTACTCCTAATGTAGTCCTGGTTTGGTCCTGTTATAGTCGTAGTCCAATTGTAGTCCTATTGTAGTCCTGGTTTAGTCCTATTGTAGTCCTATTGTAGTCCTGGTTTAGTGCTACTGTAGTCCTATTGTAATCTTGGTTTAGTCCTACTGTAGTCCTGGTTTGGTCCTATTAGTCGTAGTTTAGTCCTACTGTAGTCCTGGTTTGGTCCTACTGTAGTCCTGGTTTCGTCCTGTTATCGTCCTGGTTTAGTCCTATTTTAGTCCTATTGTAGTCCTGGTTGAGTCCTATTTTAGTCCTGGATTGGTCCTATTATAGTCCTGGTTTAGTCCTATTGTAGTCCTGGTTTAGTCCTATTGTAGTGCTGGTTTAGTCCTATTGTAGTCCTATTGTAGCCCTATTGTAGTCTTATTGTAGTCCTATTGTAGCCCTATTGTAGTCCTATTGTAGCCCTATTGTAGTCTTATTGTAGTCCTATTGTAGCCCTATTGTAGTCCTATTGTAGTCCTATTGTAGCCCTATTGTAGTCCTATTGTAGCCCTATTGTAGTATTATTGTAGTCCTATTGTAGCCCTATTGTAGTCCTATTGTAGTCCTATTGTAGCCCTATTGTAGTCCTATTGTAGTCCTGGTTTAGTCCTGATTTAATCCTGGTTTAGTCCTGTTGTAGTTCTTGTATAGTCCTATTTTAGTCCTGGTTTAGTCCTATTGTAGTCCTAGTTTAGTCCTGGTTTTGTCCTAGTTTAGTCTTGATATAGTCCTGGTTTAGTCCTGTTGTAGTCTTGGTTTAGTCCTATTGTAGTTCTTGTATAGTCTTATTGTAGTCCTGGTTTAGTCCTACTGTAGTCCTGGTTTAGTCCTACTGTAGTCCTGGTTTAGTCATATTGTAGTCCCTGTTTAGTCCTGGTTTTGTCCTGGTTTAGTCCTGATTTAGTCCTGGTTTAGTCCTATTGTAGTCCTGGATTGGACCTGTTATAGTCCTGGTTTAGTCCTGTTGTCTCACCTCGTTCCCCTCCAGCTCAAAGGCCTCAAACTGCATGGAGATGCGGTACTGTGTGGGCGCCACCACCTGCCACACACAGTTCTTGTTGGGGGGGTACTCTTTGGGCCAGCCGGGGGTGCTGATGGTTCCATTCAGCTTTGAGAGGAGGCCACCGCAAGCAGCTAAACACAAACATGCAGCGAGTCATACGAGAGTCATACAAGAGGCATAGAAGAGTCATACAAGAGCCATACAAGAGTTATACAAGAGTCATACAAGAGTTATACAAGAGCCATACAAGAGTTATACAAGAGTCATACAAGAGTTATACAAGAGCCATACAAGAGTTATACAAGAGTCATACAAGAGCCATACAAGAGTCATACAAGAGTCATACAAGAGTCATACAAGAGCCATACAAGAGCCATAAAAGAGTCATACAAGAGTTATACAAGAGTCATACAAGAGTCATACACAAAGCCATAAAGAGGCATAGAAGAGGCATAGAAGAGGCATACAAGAGCCATACAAGAGTTATACAAGAGTCATACAAGAGTTATACAAGAGTCATACAAGAGTTATACAAGAGTCATACAAGAGCCATACAAGAGTCATACAAGAGTCATACAAGAGTCATACAAGAGCCATACAAGAGCCATAAAAGAGTCATACAAGAGTTATACAAGAGTCATACAAGAGTCATACACAAAGCCATAAAGAGGCATAAAAGAGGCATAGAAGAGGCATAGAAGAGGCATACAAGAGTTATACAAGAGTCATACAAGAGCCATACAAGAGTCATAAAAGAGTCATACAAGAGTCATACAAGAGTTATACAAGAGCCATACAAGAGCCATACAAGAGTCATACAAGAGTCATACAAGAGTCATACAAGAGCCATACAAGAGCCATACAAGAGTCATACAAGAGTTATACAAGAGTCATACAAGAGTTATACAAGAGTCATAAAAGAGTCATACAAGAGCCATACAAGAGCCATACAAGAGTCATACAATAGTCATACAAGAGTCATACACAAAGCCATAAAGAGGCATAGAAGAGTCATACAAGAGTCATACAAGAGCCATACATGAGCCATACAAGAGTCATACAATAGTCATACAAGAGTCATACAAGAGCCATACAAGAGCCATAAAAGAGTCATACAAGAGTCATACAAGAGTTATACATGAGTCATACAAGAGCCATAAAGAGGCATAGAAGAGGCATACAAGAGTCATACAAGAGTCATACAAGAGCCATACAAGAGCCATACAAGAGTTATACAAGAGTCATACAAGAGCCATACAAGAGTCATACAAGAGTCATACAAGAGTCATACAAGAGCCATACAAGAGCCATACAAGAGCCATACAAAAGTCATACAAGAGTCATACACAAAGCCATAAAGAGGCATAGAAGAGGCATAGAAGAGGCATACAAGAGCCATACAAGAGTTATACAAGAGTCATACAACAGTTATACAAGAGTCATACAAGAGCCATACAAGAGTCATACAAGAGTCATACAAGAGTCATACAAGAGCCATACAAGAGCCATACAAGAGTCATACAAGAGTTATACAAGAGTCATACAAGAGTCATACACAAAGCCATAAAGAGGCATAGAAGAGGCATAGAAGAGGCATAGAAGAGGCATACAAGAGTTATACAAGAGTCATACAAGAGCCATACAAGAGTCATACAAGAGTCATACAAGAGTCATACAAGAGTTATACAAGAGCCATACAAGAGCCATACAAGAGTCATACAAGAGTCATACAAGAGTCATACAAGAGCCATACAAGAGCCATACAAGAGTCATACAAGAGTTATACAAGAGTCATACAAGAGTCATACAAGAGCCATACAAGAGCCATACAAGAGTCATACAATAGTCATACAAGTCATACAAGAGTCATACAAGAGTCATACACAAAGCCATAAAGAGGCATAGAAGAGGCATAGAAGAGCCATACAAGAGTTATACAAGAGTCATACAAGAGATATACAAGAGTCATACAAGAGCCATACATGAGCCATACAAGAGTCATACAATAGTCATACAAGAGTCATACAAGAGCCATACAAGAGCCATAAAAGAGTCATACAAGAGTCATACAAGAGTTATACATGAGTCATACAAGAGCCATAAAGAGGCATAGAAGAGGCATACAAGAGTCATACAAGAGTCATACAAGAGTCATACAAGAGCCATTCAAGAGTTATACAAGAGTCATACAAGAGTTATACAAGAGCCGTACAAGAGCCATACAAGAGTCATACAAGAGTCATACAAGAGTCATACAAGAGCCATACAAGAGCCATACAAGAGCCATACAAGAGTTATACAAGAGTCATACAAGAGCCATACAAGAGTCATACAAGAGCCATACAAGAGCCATACAAGAGCCATACAAGAGTCATACAAGAGTTATACAAGAGCCATACAAGAGTCATACAAGAGTCATACACAAAGCCATAAAGAGGCATAGAAGAGGCATAGAAGAGGCATACAAGAGTTATACAAGAGTCATACAAGAGTTATACAAGAGTCATACAAGAGTTATACAAGAGTCATACAAGAGCCATACAAGAGCCATACAAGAGTCATACAAGAGTCATACAAGAGCCATACAAGAGTTATACAAGAGTCATACAAGAGTCATACAAGAGTCATACAAGAGTCATACAAGAGCCATACAAGAGCCATACAAGAGTCATACAAGAGTTATACAAGAGTCATACACAAAGCCATAAAGAGGCATAGAAGAGGCATAGAAGAGGCATACAAGAGCCATACAAGAGTTATACAAGAGTCATACAAGAGTTATACAAGAGTCATACAAGAGTTACTCAAGAGTCATACAAGAGCCATACAAGAGTCATACAAGAGTAATACAAGAGGCATACAAGAGTCATACAAGAGTCATACAAGAGTTATACAAGAGTCATACACAAAGCCATAAAGAGGCATAGAAGAGGCATAGAAGAGGCATACAAGAGGCATACAAGAGTTATACAAGAGTCATACAAGAGCCATACAAGAGTCATACAAGAGTCATACAAGAGTCATACAAGAGTTATACAAGAGCCATACAAGAGCCATACAAGAGTCATACAAGAGTCATACAAGAGTCATTCAAGTGCCATACAAGAGTCATACAAGAGTTATACAAGAGTCATAGAAGAGTCATACACAAAGCCATAAAGAGGCATATAAGAGGCATAGAAGAGGCATACAAGAGCCATACAAGAGTTATACAAGAGTCATACAAGTTATACAAGAGTCATACAAGAGTCATACAAGAGTTATACAAGAGTCATACAAGAGTCATACAAGAGTCATACAAGAGTCATACACAAAGCCATAAAGAGGCATAGAAGAGGCATAGAAGAGGCATACAAGAGCCATACAAGAGTTATACAAGAGTCATACAAGAGTCATACAAGAGCCATACATGAGCCATACAAGAGTCATACAATAGTCATACAAGAGTCATACACAAAGCCATAAAGAGGCATAGAAGAGGCATACAAGAGCCATACAAGAGTTATACAAGAGTCATACAAGAGTCATACAAGAGCCATACATGAGCCATACAAGAGTCATACAATAGTCATACAAGAGTCATACAAGAGCCATACAAGAGCCATAAAAGAGTCATACAAGAGTCATACAAGAGTTATACATGAGTCATACAAGAGCCATAAAGAGGCATAGAAGAGGCATAGAAGAGTCATACAAGAGTCATACAAGAGTCATACAAGAGTCATACAAGAGCCATACAAGAGTTATACAAGAGTCATACAAGAGTTATACAAGAGCCATACAAGAGTCATACAAGAGTCATACAAGAGTCATAAAAGAGCCATACAAGAGCCATACAAGAGCCATACAAGAGCCATACAAGAGTTATACAAGAGTCATACAAGAGTCATACACAAAGCCATAAAGAGGCATAGAAGAGGCATAGAAGAGGCATACAAGAGCCATACAAGAGTTATACAAGAGTCATACAAGAGTTATACAAGAGTCATACAAGAGTCATACAAGAGCCATACAAGAGTCATACAAGAGTCATACAAGAGTCATACAAGAGTCATACAAGAGCCATACAAGAGCCATACAAGAGTCATACAAGAGTTATACAAGAGTCATACAAGAGTCATGCACAAAGCCATAAAGAGGCATAGAAGAGGCATAGAAGAGGCATACAAGAGTTATACAAGAGTTATACAAGAGCCATACAAGAGTCATACAAGAGTCATACAAGAGTTATACAAGAGCCATACAGGAGCCATACAAGAGTCATACAAGAGTCATACAAGAGTCATACAAGAGTCATACAAGAGCCATACAAGAGCCATACAAGAGTCATACAAGAGTTATACAAGAGTCATACAAGAGTAATACACAAAGCCATAAAGAGGCATAGAAGAGGCATACAAGAGCCATACAAGAGTTATACAAGAGTCATACAAGAGTTATACAAGAGTCATACAAGAGTCATACAAGAGCCATACAAGAGCCATACAAGAGTCATACAATAGTCATACAAGAGTCATACAAGAGTCATACACAAAGCCATAAAGAGGCATAGAAGAGGCATAGAAGAGGCATACAAGAGTTATACAAGAGTCATACAAGAGTTATACAAGAGTCATACAAGAGTCATACAAGAGCCATACATGAGCCATACAAGAGTCATACAATAGTCATACAAGAGTCATACAAGAGCCATAAAAGAGTCATACAAGAGTCATACAAGAGCCATACAAGAGCCATACAAGAGTCATACAATAGTCATACAAGAGTCATACAAGAGTCATACACAAAGCCATAAAGAGGCATAGAAGAGGCATAGAAGAGGCATACAAGAGCCATACAAGAGTTATACAAGAGTCATACAAGAGTTATACAAGAGTCATACAAGAGTCATACAAGAGCCATACATGAGCCATACAAGAGTCATACAAGAGTCATACAAGAGCCATAAAAGAGTCATACAAGAGTTATACATGAGTCATACAAGAGCCATAAAGAGGCATAGAAGAGGCATACAAGAGTCATACAAGAGTCATACAAGAGTTATACAAGAGCCATACAAGAGTTATACATGAGTCATACAAGAGTCATACAAGAACCATACAAGTTATACATGAGTCATACAAGAGTGATACAAGAGCCATAAAGAGGCATAGAAGAGGCATAGAAGAGGCATACAAGAGTCATACAAGAGTCATACAAGAGTTATACAAGAGTCATACAAGAGTCATAGAAGAGCCATACAAGAGCCATACAAGAGTCATACAAGAGTCATACAAGAGTTATACAAGAGTCATACAAGAGTCATACAAGAGTTATACAAGAGTCATACAAGAGTTATACAAGTCATACAAGAGTTATACATGAGTCATACAAGAGTCATACAAGAGTCATACAAGAGCCATAAAGAGGCATAGAAGAGGCATAGAAGAGTCATACAAGAGTCATACAAGAGTCATACAAGAGTCATACAAGAGTCATACATGAGTCATACAAGAGTCATACAAGAGCCATAAAGAGGCATAGAAGAGGAATGGAAGAGGCATACAAGAGTCATACAAGAGTTATACAAGAGTCATACAAGAGTCATAGAAGAGCCATACAAGAGCCATACAAGAGTCATACAAGTCATACAAGAGTCATACAAGAGTCATACAAGAGTCATACAAGAGTCATACAAGAGTTATACAAGAGTCATGCAAGAGCTATACAAGAGCCATAAAGAGGCATACAAGAGGCATACAAGAGTCATACAAGAGTCATACAAGAGCCATACATGAGCCATACAAGAGTCATACAATAGTCATACAAGAGTCATACAAGAGTCATACAAGAGTCATACAAGAGTTATACAAGAGTCATACAAGAGTCATACAAGAGTTATACAAGAGTCATACAAGAGTTATACAAGTCATACAAGAGTTATACATGAGTCATACAAGAGTCATACAAGAGTCATACAAGAGCCATAAAGAGGCATAGAAGAGGCATAGAAGAGTCATACAAGAGTCATACAAGAGTCATACAAGAGTCATACAAGAGTCATACATGAGTCATACAAGAGTCATACAAGAGCCATAAAGAGGCATAGAAGAGGAATGGAAGAGGCATACAAGAGTCATACAAGAGTTATACAAGAGTCATACAAGAGTCATAGAAGAGCCATACAAGAGCCATACAAGAGTCATACAAGTCATACAAGAGTCATACAAGAGTCATACAAGAGTCATACAAGAGTCATACAAGAGTTATACAAGAGTCATGCAAGAGCTATACAAGAGCCATAAAGAGGCATACAAGAGGCATACAAGAGTCATACAAGAGTCATACAAGAGCCATACATGAGCCATACAAGAGTCATACAATAGTCATACAAGAGTCATACAAGAGTCATACACAAAGCCATAAAGAGGCATAGAAGAGGCATACAAGAGCCATACAAGAGTTATACAAGAGTCATACAAGAGTCATACAAGAGCCATACATGAGCCATACAAAAGTCATACAATAGTCATACAAGAGTCATACAAGAGCCATACAAGAGCCATAAAAGAGTCATACAAGAGTCATACAAGAGTTATACATGAGTCATACAAGAGCCATAAAGAGGCATAGAAGAGGCATACAAGAGTCATACAAGAGTCATACAAGAGTCATACAAGAGTCATACAAGAGCCATACAAGAGTTATACAAGAGTCATACAAGAGTCATACAAGAGCCATACATGAGCCATACAAGAGTCATACAATAGTCATACAAGAGTCATACAAGAGCCATACAAGAGCCATAAAAGAGTCATACAAGAGTCATACAAGAGTTATACATGAGTCATACAAGAGCCATAAAGAGGCATAGAAGAGGCATACAAGAATCATACAAGAGTTATACAAGAGTCATACAAGAGTCATACAAGAGTCATACAAGAGCCATAAAGAGGCATAGAAGAGGCATAGAAGAGGCATAAAAGAGTCATACAAGAGTCATACAAGAGTCATACAAGAGTTATACATGAGTCATACAAGAGTCATACAAGAGCCATAAAGAGGCATAGAAGAGGCATGGAAGAGGCATACAAGAGTCATACAAGAGTCATACAAGAGTTATACAAGAGTCATACAAGAGTCATAGAAGAGCCATACAAGAGCCATACAAGAGTCATACAAGAGTTATACAAGAGTCATACAAGAGTCATACAAGAGTCATACAAGAGTCATACAAGAGTTATACAAGAGTCATGCAAGAGCCATACAAGAGCCATAAAGAGGCATACAAGAGTCATACAAGAGTCATACAAGAGCCATACAAGAGTCATACAATAGTCATACAAGAGTCATACACAAAGCCATAAAGAGGCATAGAAGAGGCATAGAAGAGGCATACAAGAGCCATACAAGAGTTATACAAGAGTCATACAAGAGTCATACAAGAGCCATACAAGAGCCATAAAAGAGTCATACAAGAGTCATACAAGAGTTATACATGAGTCATACAAGAGCCATAAAGAGGCATAGAAGAGGCATACAAGAGTCATACAAGAGTCATCCAAGAGCCATACAAGAGCCATAAAAGAGTCATACAAGAGTCATACAAGAGTTATACATGAGTCATACAAGAGCCATAAAGAGGCATAGAAGAGGCTTACAAGAGTCATACAAGAGTCATACAAGAGTCATACAAGAGTCATACAAGAGCCATACAAGAGTTATACAAGAGTCATACAAGAGTCATACAAGAGCCATACATGAGCCATACAAGAGTCATACAATAGTCATACAAGAGTCATACAAGAGCCATACAAGAGCCATAAAAGAGTCATACAAGAGTCATACAAGAGTTATACATGAGTCATACAAGAGCCATAAAGAGGCATAGAAGAGGCATACAAGAATCATACAAGAGTTATACAAGAGTCATACAAGAGTCATACAAGAGTCATACAAGAGCCATAAAGAGGCATAGAAGAGGCATAGAAGAGGCATAAAAGAGTCATACAAGAGTCATACAAGAGTCATACATGAGTCATACAAGAGTCATACAAGAGCCATAAAGAGGCATAGAAGAGGCATGGAAGAGGCATACAAGAGTCATACAAGAGTCATACAAGAGTTATACAAGAGTCATACAAGAGTCATAGAAGAGCCATACAAGAGCCATACAAGAGTCATACAAGAGTTATACAAGAGTCATACAAGAGTCATACAAGAGTCATACAAGAGTCATACAAGAGTTATACAAGAGTCATGCAAGAGCCATACAAGAGCCATAAAGAGGCATACAAGAGTCATACAAGAGTCATACAAGAGCCATACAAGAGTCATACAATAGTCATACAAGAGTCATACACAAAGCCATAAAGAGGCATAGAAGAGGCATAGAAGAGGCATACAAGAGCCATACAAGAGTTATACAAGAGTCATACAAGAGTCATACAAGAGCCATACAAGAGCCATAAAAGAGTCATACAAGAGTCATACAAGAGTTATACATGAGTCATACAAGAGCCATAAAGAGGCATAGAAGAGGCATACAAGAGTCATACAAGAGTCATCCAAGAGTCATACAAGAGTCATACAAGAGTCATACAAGAGTCATACAAGAGCCATACAAGAGTTATACAAGAGTCATACAAGAGTTATACAAGAGCCATACAAGAGCCATACAAGAGTCATACAAGAGCCATACAAGAGTTATACAAGAGTCATACAAGAGTCATGCACAAAGCCATAAAGAGGCATAGAAGAGGCATAGAAGAGGCATAGAAGAGGCATACAAGAGTTATACAAGAGTCATACAAGAGCCATACAAGAGTCATACAAGAGTCATACAAGAGTTATACAAGAGTTATACAAGAGCCATACAAGAGTCATACAAGAGTCATACAAGAGTCATACAAGAGCCATACAAGAGCCATACAAGAGTCATACAAGAGTTATACAAGAGTCATACAAGAGTCATACACAAAGCCATAAAGAGGCATAGAAGAGGCATACAAGAGCCATACAAGAGTTATACAAGAGTCATACAAGAGTTATACAAGAGTCATACAAGAGTCATACAAGAGCCATACAAGAGCCATACAAGAGTCATACAATAGTCATACAAGAGTCATACAAGAGTCATACACAAAGCCATAAAGAGGCATAGAAGAGGCATAGAAGAGGCATACAAGAGCCATACAAGAGTTATACAAGAGTCATACAAGAGTTATACAAGAGTCATACAAGAGTCATACAAGAGCCATACATGAGCCATACAAGAGTCATACAATAGTCATACAAGAGTCATACAAGAGCCATAAAAGAGTCATACAAGAGTTATACATGAGTCATACAAGAGCCATAAAGAGGCATAGAAGAGGCATACAAGAGTCATACAAGAGTCATACAAGAGTCATACAAGAGTCATACAAGAGCCATACAAGAGTTATACAAGAGTCATACAAGAGTCATACAAGAGCCATACATGAGCCATACAAGAGTCATACAATAGTCATACAAGAGTCATACAAGAGCCATACAAGAGCCATAAAAGAGTCATACAAGAGTCATACAAGAGTTATACATGAGTCATACAAGAGCCATAAAGAGGCATAGAAGAGGCATACAAGAATCATACAAGAGTTATACAAGAGTCATACAAGAGTCATACAAGAGTCATACAAGAGCCATAAAGAGGCATAGAAGAGGCATAGAAGAGGCATAAAAGAGTCATACAAGAGTCATACAAGAGTCATACAAGAGTTATACATGAGTCATACAAGAGTCATACAAGAGCCATAAAAAGGCATAGAAGAGGCATGGAAGAGGCATACAAGAGTCATACAAGAGTCATACAAGAGTTATACAAGAGTCATACAAGAGTCATAGAAGAGCCATACAAGAGCCATACAAGAGTCATACAAGAGTTATACAAGAGTCATACAAGAGTCATACAAGAGTCATACAAGAGTCATACAAGAGTTATACAAGAGTCATGCAAGAGCCATACAAGAGCCATAAAGAGGCATACAAGAGGCATACAAGAGTCATACAAGAGTCATACAAGAGCCATACAAGAGTCATACAATAGTCATACAAGAGTCATACACAAAGCCATAAAGAGGCATAGAAGAGGCATAGAAGAGGCATACAAGAGCCATACAAGAGTTATACAAGAGTCATACAAGAGTCATACAAGAGCCATACAAGAGCCATAAAAGAGTCATACAAGAGTCATACAAGAGTTATACATGAGTCATACAAGAGCCATAAAGAGGCATAGAAGAGGCATACAAGAGTCATACAAGAGTCATCCAAGAGTCATACAAGAGTCATACAAGAGTCATACAAGAGTCATACAAGAGCCATACAAGAGTTATACAAGAGTCATACAAGAGTTATACAAGAGCCATACAAGAGCCATACAAGAGTCATACAAGAGCCATACAAGAGTTATACAAGAGTCATACAAGAGTCATGCACAAAGCCATAAAGAGGCATAGAAGAGGCATAGAAGAGGCATAGAAGAGGCATACAAGAGTTATACAAGAGTCATACAAGAGCCATACAAGAGTCATACAAGAGTCATACAAGAGTTATACAAGAGTTATACAAGAGCCATACAAGAGTCATACAAGAGTCATACAAGAGTCATACAAGAGCCATACAAGAGCCATACAAGAGTCATACAAGAGTTATACAAGAGTCATACACAAAGCCATAAAGAGGCATAGAAGAGGCATACAAGAGCCATACAAGAGTTATACAAGAGTCATACAAGAGTTATACAAGAGTCATACAAGAGTCATACAAGAGCCATACAAGAGCCATACAAGAGTCATACAATAGTCATACAAGAGTCATACAAGAGTCATACACAAAGCCATAAAGAGGCATAGAAGAGGCATAGAAGAGGCATACAAGAGCCATACAAGAGTTATACAAGAGTCATACAAGAGTTATACAAGAGTCATACAAGAGTCATACAAGAGCCATACATGAGCCATACAAGAGTCATACAATAGTCATACAAGAGTCATACAAGAGCCATAAAAGAGTCATACAAGAGTTATACATGAGTCATACAAGAGCCATAAAGAGGCATAGAAGAGGCATACAAGAGTCATACAAGAGTCATACAAGAGTTATACAAGAGCCATACAAGAGTTATACATGAGTCATACAAGAGTCATACAAGAACCATACAAGTTATACATGAGTCATACAAGAGTCATACAAGAGTTATACAAGAGCCATACAGGAGCCATACAAGAGTCATACAAGAGTCATACAAGAGTCATACAAGAGTCATACAAGAGCCATACAAGAGCCATACAAGAGTCATACAAGAGTTATACAAGAGTCATACAAGAGTAATACACAAAGCCATAAAGAGGCATAGAAGAGTCATACAAGAGTTATACAAGAGCCATACAGGAGCCATACAAGAGTCATACAAGAGTCATACAAGAGTCATACAAGAGTCATACAAGAGCCATACAAGAGCCATACAAGAGTCATACAATAGTCATACAAGAGTCATACAAGAGTCATACACAAAGCCATAAAGAGGCATAGAAGAGGCATAGAAGAGGCATACAAGAGTTATACAAGAGTCATACAAGAGTCATACAAGAGCCATACATGAGCCATACAAGAGTCATACAATAGTCATACAAGAGCCATAAAAGAGTCATACAAGAGTCATACAAGAGCCATACAAGAGCCATACAAGAGTCATACAATAGTCATACAAGAGTCATACAAGAGTCATACACAAAGCCATAAAGAGGCATAGAAGAGGCATAGAAGAGGCATACAAGAGCCATACAAGAGTTATACAAGAGTCATACAAGAGTCATACAAGAGTCATACAAGAGTCATACAAGAGTTATACATGAGTCATACAAGAGCCATAAAGAGGCATAGAAGAGGCATACAAGAGTCATACAAGAGTCATACAAGAGTTATACAAGAGCCATACAAGAGTTATACATGAGTCATACAAGAGTCATACAAGAACCATACAAGTTATACATGAGTCATACAAGAGTCATACAAGAGCCATAAAGAGGCATAGAAGAGGCATAGAAGAGGCATACAATAGTCATACAAGAGTCATACAAGAGTTATACAAGAGCCATACAAGAGTCATACAAGAGTCATACAAGAGTTATACAAGAGTCATACAAGAGTCATACAAGAGTCATACAAGAGCCATACATGAGCCATACAAGAGTCATACAATAGTCATACAAGAGTCATACAAGAGCCATACAAGAGCCATAAAAGAGTCATACAAGAGTCATACAAGAGTTATACATGAGTCATACAAGATCCATAAAGAGGCATAGAAGAGGCATACAAGAGTCATACAAGAGTCATACAAGAGTCATACAAGAGCCATACAAGAGTTATACAAGAGTCATACAAGAGTTATACAAGAGTCATACAAGAGCCATACAAGAGCCATACAAGAGCCATACAAGAGTCATACAAGAGTTATACAAGAGTCATACAAGAGTTATACAAGAGTTATACAAGAGTCATACAAGAGCCATACAAGAGTCATACAAGAGCCATACAAGAGCCATACAAGAGTCATACAAGAGTTATACAAGAGTCATACAAGAGTCATACACAAAGCCATAAAGAGGCATAGAAGAGGCATAGAAGAGGCATAGAAGAGGCATACAAGAGTTATACAAGAGTCATACAAGAGCCATACAAGAGTCATACAAGAGTCATACAAGAGTTATACAAGAGCCATACAGGAGCCATACAAGAGTCATACAAGAGTCATACAAGAGTCATACAAGAGCCATACAAGAGCCATACAAGAGTCATACAAGAGTTATACAAGAGTCATACACAAAGCCATAAAGAGGCATAGAAGAGGCATACAAGAGCCATACAAGAGTTATACAAGAGTCATACAAGAGTTATACAAGAGTCATACAAGAGTCATACAAGAGTCATACAAGAGTTATACATGAGTCATGCAAGAGCCATACAAGAGCCATAAAGAGGCATACAAGAGGCATACAAGAGTCATACAAGAGTCATACAAGAGCCATACAAGAGTCATACAATAGTCATACAAGAGTCATACACAAAGCCATAAAGAGGCATAGAAGAGGCATAGAAGAGGCATACAAGAGCCATACAAGAGTTATACAAGAGTCATACAAGAGTCATACAAGAGCCATACATGAGCCATACAAGAGTCATACAAGAGTCATACAAGAGCCATACAAGAGCCATAAAAGAGTCATACAAGAGTTATACATGAGTCATACAAGAGCCATAAAGAGGCATAGAAGAGTCATACAAGAGTCATACAAGAGCCATACAAGAGTTATACAAGAGTCATACAAGAGTTATACAAGAGCCATACAAGAGCCATACAAGAGTCATACAAGAGTCATACAAGAGTCATACAAGAGCCATACAAGAGCCATACAAGAGCCATACAAGAGTCATACAAGAGTTATACAAGAGTCATACAAGAGTCATACACAAAGCCATAAAGAGGCATAGAAGAGGCATACAAGAGCCATACAAGAGTTATACAAGAGTCATACAAGAGTTATACAAGAGTCATACAAGAGTTATACAAGAGTTATACAAGAGTCATACAAGAGCCATACAAGAGTCATACAAGAGCCATACAAGAGCCATACAAGAGTCATACAAGAGTTATACAAGAGTCATACAAGAGTCATACACAAAGCCATAAAGAGGCATAGAAGAGGCATAGAAGAGGCATACAAGAGTTATACAAGAGTCATACAAGAGCCATACAAGAGTCATACAAGAGTCATACAAGAGTCATACAAGAGTTATACAAGAGCCATACAGGAGCCATACAAGAGTCATACAAGAGTCATACAAGAGTCATACAAGAGCCATACAAGAGCCATACAAGAGTCATACAAGAGTTATACAAGAGTCATACACAAAGCCATAAAGAGGCATAGAAGAGGCATACAAGAGCCATACAAGAGTTATACAAGAGTCATACAAGAGTTATACAATAGTCATACAAGAGTCATACAAGAGTCATACACAAAGCCATAAAGAGGCATAGAAGAGGCATAGAAGAGGCATACAAGAGCCATACAAGAGTTATACAAGAGTCATACAAGAGTTATACAAGAGTCGTACAAGAGTCATACAAGAGCCATACATGAGCCATACAAGAGTCATACAAGAGTCATACAAGAGCCATAAAAGAGTCATAAAAGAGTCATACAAGAGTTATACATGAGTCATACAAGAGCCATAAAGAGGCATAGAAGAGGCATACAAGAGTCATACAAGAGTCATACAAGAGTTATACAAGAGCCATACAAGAGTTATACATGAGTCATACAAGAGTCATACAAGAACCATACAAGTTATACATGAGTCATACAAGAGTGATACAAGAGCCATAAAGAGGCATAGAAGAGGCATAGAAGAGGCATACAAGAGTCATACAAGAGTCATACAAGAGTTATACAAGAGTCATACAAGAGTCATAGAAGAGCCATACAAGAGCCATACAAGAGCCATACAAGAGCCATACAAGAGTCATACAAGAGTCATACAAGAGTCATACAAGAGTCATACAAGAGTCATAGAAGAGTTATACAAGTCATACAAGAGTTATACATGAGTCATACAAGAGTCATACAAGAGTCATACAAGAGCCATAAAGAGGCATAGAAGAGGCATGGAAGAGGCATAAAAGAGTCATACAAGAGTCATACAAGAGTCATACAAGAGTTATACATGAGTCATACAATAGTCATACAAGAGCCATAAAGAGGCATAGAAGAGGCATGGAAGAGGCATACAAGAGTCATACAAGAGTTATACAAGAGTCATACAAGAGTCATAGAAGAGCCATACAAGAGCCATACAAGAGTCATACAAGTCATACAAGAGTTATACAAGAGTCATACAAGAGTCATACAAGAGTTATACAAGAGTCATGCAAGAGCCATACAAGAGCCATAAAGAGGCATACAAGAGGCATACAAGAGTCATACAAGAGTCATACAAGAGCCATACATGAGCCATACAAGAGTCATACAATAGTCATACAAGAGTCATACACAAAGCCATAAAGAGGCATAGAAGAGGCATAGAAGAGGCATACAAGAGCCATACAAGAGTTATACAAGAGTCATACAAGAGTCATACAAGAGCCATACATGAGCCATACAAGAGTCATACAATAGTCATACAAGAGCCATACAAGAGCCATAAAAGAGTCATACAAGAGTCATACAAGAGTTATACATGAGTCATACAAGAGCCATAAAGAGGCATAGAAGAGGCATACAAGAGTCATACAAGAGTCATACAAGAGTCATACAAGAGCCATACAAGAGTTATACAAGAGTCATACAAGAGTTATACAAGAGCCATACAAGAGCCATACAAGAGTCATACAAGAGTCATACAAGAGTCATACAAGAGTCATACAAGAGCCATACAAGAGCCATACAAGAGCCATACAAGAGTCATACAAGAGTTATACAAGAGTCATACAAGAGTCATACACAAAGCCATAAAGAGGCATAGAAGAGGCATAGAAGAGGCATACAAGAGCCATACAAGAGTTATACAAGAGTCATACAAGAGTCATACAAGAGCCATACAAGAGCCATACAAGAGTCATACAAGAGTCATACAAGAGCCATACAAGAGCCATACAGGAGTCATACAAGAGTTATACAAGAGTCATACAGGAGTCATGCACAAAGCCATAAAGAGGCATAGAAGAGGCATAGAAGAGACATAGAAGAGGCATACAAGAGTTATACAAGAGTCATACAAGAGCCATACAAGAGTCATACAAGAGTCATACAAGAGTCATACAAGAGTCATACAAGAGCCATACAAGAGTCATACAAGAGTCATACAAGAGCCATACAAGAGCCATACAAGAGCCATACAAGAGTCATACAAGAGTTATACAAGAGTCATACAAGAGTCATACACAAAGCCATAAAGAGGCATAGAAGAGGCATACAAGAGCCATACAAGAGTTATACAAGAGTCATACAAGAGTTATACAAGAGTCATACAAGAGTCATACAAGAGCCATACAAGAGCCATACAAGAGTCATACAATAGTCATACAAGAGTCATACAAGAGTCATACACAAAGCCATAAAGAGGCATAGAAGAGGCATAGAAGAGGCATACAAGAGCCATACAAGAGTTATACAAGAGTCATACAAGAGTTATACAAGAGTCATACAAGAGTCATACAAGAGCCATACATGAGCCATACAAGAGTCATACAATAGTCATACAAGAGTCATACAAGAGCCATAAAAGAGTCATACAAGAGTCATACAAGAGTTATACATGAGTCATACAAGAGCCATAAAGAGGCATAGAAGAGGCATACAAGAGTCATACAAGAGTCATACAAGAGTTATACAAGAGCCATACAAGAGTTATACATGAGTCATACAAGAGTCATACAAGAACCATACAAGTTATACATGAGTCATACAAGAGTCATACAAGAGCCATAAAGAGGCATAGAAGAGGCATAGAAGAGGCATACAATAGTCATGCAAGAGTCATACAAGAGTTATACAAGAGTTATACAAGAGTTATACAAGAGTCATACAAGAGCCATACATGAGCCATACAAGAGTCATACAATAGTCATACAAGAGTCATACAAGAGCCATACAAGAGCCATAAAAGAGTCATACAAGAGTTATACATGAGTCATACAAGAGCCATAAAGAGGCATAGAAGAGGCATACAAGAGTCATACAAGAGTCATACAAGAGTCATACAAGAGCCATACAAGAGTTATACAAGAGTCATACAAGAGTTATACAAGAGCCATACAAGAGCCATACAAGAGTCATACAAGAGTCATACAAGAGTCATACAAGAGCCATACAAGAGCCATACAAGAGCCATACAAGAGCCATACAAGAGCCATACAAGAGTCATACAAGAGTTATACAAGAGTCATACAAGAGTCATACACAAAGCCATAAAGAGGCATAGAAGAGGCATACAAGAGCCATACAAGAGTTATACAAGAGTCATACAAGAGTTATACAAGAGTCATACAAGAGTTATACAAGAGTCATACAAGAGCCATACAAGAGTCATACAAGAGCCATACAAGAGCCATACAAGAGTCATACAAGAGTTATACAAGAGTCATACAAGAGTCATACACAAAGCCATAAAGAGGCATAGAAGAGGCATAGAAGAGGCATACAAGAGTTATACAAGAGTCATACAAGAGCCATACAAGAGTCATACAAGAGTCATACAAGAGTTATACAAGAGCCATACAGGAGCCATACAAGAGTCATACAAGAGTCATACAAGAGTCATACAAGAGCCATACAAGAGCCATACAAGAGTCATACAAGAGTTATACAAGAGTCATACAAGAGTCATACACAAAGCCATAAAGAGGCATAGAAGAGGCATACAAGAGCCATACAAGAGTTATACAAGAGTCATACAAGAGTTATACAAGAGTCATACAAGAGTCATACAAGAGTCATACAAGAGCCATACAAGAGCCATACAAGAGTCATACAATAGTCACACAAGAGTCATACAAGAGTCATACACAAAGCCATAAAGAGGCATAGAAGAGGCATAGAAGAGGCATAGAAGAGGCATACAAGAGTTATACAAGAGTCATACAAGAGTTATACAAGAGTCATACAAGAGTCATACATGAGCCATACAAGAGTCATACAATAGTCTTACAAGAGTCATACAAGAGCCATAAAAGAGTCATACATGAGTCATACAAGAGCCATAAAGAGGCATAGAAGAGGCATACAAGAGTCATACAAGAGTTATACAAGAGCCATACAAGAGTTATACATGAGTCATACAAGAGTCATACAAGAACCATACAAGTTATACATGAGTCATACAAGAGTCATACAAGAGCCATAAAGAGGCATAGAAGAGGCATACAAGAGTCATACAAGAGTCATACAAGAGTTATACAAGAGTCATACAAGAGTCATACAAGAGTCATACAAGAGCCATACAAGAGCCATACAAGAGTCATTCAAGAGTTATACAAGAGTTATACAAGAGTCATACAAGAGTCATACAAGAGTCATACAAGAGTTATACAAGTCATACAAGAGTTATACATGAGTCATACAAGAGTCATACAAGAGTCATACAAGAGCCATACAAGAGGCATAGAAGAGGCATAGAAGAGGCATTAAAGAGTCATACAAGAGTAATACAAGAGTCATACAAGAGTTATACATGAGTCATACAAGAGTCATACAAGAGCCATAAAGAGGCATAGAAGAGGCATGGAAGAGGCATACAAGAGTCATACAAGAGTTATACAAGAGTCATACAAGAGTCATAGAAGAGCCATACAAGAGCCATACAAGAGTCATACAAGTCATACAAGAGTCATACAAGAGTTATACAAGAGTCATGCAAGAGCCATACAAGAGCCATAAAGAGGCATAGAAGAGGCATAGAAGAGGCATACAAGAGTTATACAAGAGTCATACAAGAGTTATACAAGAGTCATGCAAGAGCCATACAAGAGCCATAAAGAGGCATAGAAGAGGCATACAAGAGTCATACAAGAGTCATACAAGAGTCATACAAGAGTTATACAAGAGTCATGCAAGAGCCATACAAGAGCCATAAAGAGGCATAGAAGAGGCATAGAAGAGGCATACAAGAGTCATACAAGAGTCATACAAGAGTCATACAAGAGTTATACAAGAGTCATACAAGAGCCATACAAGAGTCATACAAGAGTTATACAAGAGTCATACAAGAGTCATACAAGAGCCATAAAGAGGCATAGAAGAGGCATAGAAGAGCCATACAAGAGTCATACAAGAGTTATACAAGAGTCATACAAGAGTCATACAAGAGCCATACAAGAGCCATACGAGAGTTATACAAGAGCCATACAAGAGTTATAAATGAGTCATACAAGAGTCATACAAGAGCCATACAAGAGTTATACATGAGTCATACAAGAGTCATACAAGAGCCATAAAGAGGCATAGAAGAGGCATGGAAGAGGCATACAAGAGTCATACAAGAGTTATACAAGAGTCATACAAGAGTCATAGAAGAGCCATACAAGAGCCATACAAGAGTCATACAAGTCATACAAGAGTCATACAAGAGTTATACAAGAGTCATGCAAGAGCCATACAAGAGCCATAAAGAGGCATAGAAGAGGCATAGAAGAGGCATACAAGAGTTATACAAGAGTCATACAAGAGTTATACAAGAGTCATGCAAGAGCCATACAAGAGCCATAAAGAGGCATAGAAGAGGCATAGAAGAGGCATACAAGAGTCATACAAGAGTCATACAAGAGTCATACAAGAGTTATACAAGAGTCATGCAAGAGCCATACAAGAGCCATAAAGAGGCATAGAAGAGGCATAGAAGAGGCATACAAGAGTCATACAAGAGTCATACAAGAGTCATACAAGAGTTATACAAGAGTCATACAAGAGCCATACAAGAGTCATACAAGAGTTATACAAGAGTCATACAAGAGTCATACAAGAGCCATAAAGAGGCATAGAAGAGGCATAGAAGAGCCATACAAGAGTCATACAAGAGTTATACAAGAGTCATACAAGAGTCATACAAGAGCCATACAAGAGCCATACGAGAGTTATACAAGAGCCATACAAGAGTTATAAATGAGTCATACAAGAGTCATACAAGAGCCATACAAGAGTTATACATGAGTCATACAAGAGTCATACAAGAGCCATAAAGAGGCATAGAAGAGACATACAAGAGTCATACAAGAGTCATACAAAAGTTATACAAGAGTCATACAAGAGTCATAGAAGAGCCATACAAGAGCCATACAAGAGTCATACAAGAGTCATACAAGAGTCATACAAGAGTCATACAAGAGTTATACAAGAGTCATACAAGAGCCATAAAGAGGCATAGAAGAGGCATACAAGAGTCATACAAGAGTCATACAAGAGTCATACAAGAGTTATACATGAGTCATACAAGAGTCATACAAGAGCCATAAAGAGGCATAGAAGAGGCATACAAGAGTCATACAAGAGTCATACAAGAGTCATACAAGAGTCATAGAAGAGCCATACAAGAGCCATACAAGAGTCATACAAGTCATACAAGAGTTATACAAGAGTCATACAAGAGTCATGCAAGAGTCATACAAGAGGCATACAAGAGTCATACAAGAGGCATAGAAGAGGCATACAAGAGCCATACAAGAGTTATACAAGAGTCATACAAGAGTTATACAAGAGCCATACAAGAGCCATACAAGCGTCATACAAGAGTCATACAAGAGTTATACAAGAGTCATACAAGAGTCATACAAGAGCCATACAAGAGCCAATCGAGAGTTATACAAGAGTCATACAAGAGTCATACAAGAGCCATACAAGAGTCATACAAGAGCCATACAAGAGTCATACAAGAGCCATACAAGAGTCATACAAGAGTCATACAAGAGTCATACAAGAGCCATACAAGAGTCATACAAGAGTCATAGAAGAGCCATACAAGAGCCAAACAAGAGCCATACAAGAGTCATACAAGAGCCATACAAGAGTCATACAAGAGTCATACAAGAGCCATACAAGAGTTATACAAGAGTCAATCAAGAATCATAGAAGAGCCATACAAGAGCCTTACAAGAGTCAAACAAGAGTCATAGAAGAGCCATACAAGAGCCATACAAGAGTCATACAAGAGTCATACAAGAGCTATACAAGAGTCACACAAGGGTCATACAAGAGTCATAGAAGAGCCATAGAAGAGTCATAGAAGAGTCATACGAGAGGCATACGAGAGGCATAGAAGAGCCATACGAGAGGCATACGAGAGACAAAGAAGAGTCATACAAGAGGCACAGAAGAGTCATACAAGAGTCTTACAAGAGGCATACAAGAGTCATACACAAAGCCATAAAGAGGCATAGAAGAGGCATACAAGAGCCATACAAGAGTTATACAAGAGTCATACAAGAGTTATACAAGAGTCATACAAGAGTTATACAAGAGTCATACAAGAGTCATACAAGAGCCATACAAGAGCCATACAAGAGTCATACAAGAGTTATACAAGAGTCATACAAGAGTCATACACAAAGCCATAAAGAGGCATTGAAGAGGCATAGAAGAGGCATAGAAGAGGCATACAAGAGTTATACAAGAGTCATACAAGAGCCATACAAGAGTCATACAAGAGTCATACAAGAGTCATACAAGAGTCATACAAGAGTTATACAAGAGCCATACAGGAGCCATACAAGAGTCATACAAGAGTCATACAAGAGTCATACAAGAGCCATACAAGAGCCATACAAGAGTCATACAAGAGTTATACAAAAGTCATACAAGAGTCATACACAAAGCCATAAAGAGGCATAGAAGAGGCATACAAGAGCCATACAAGAGTTATACAAGAGTCATACAAGAGTTATACAAGAGTCATACAAGAGTCATACAAGAGTCATACAAGAGCCATACAAGAGCCATACAATAGTCATACAAGAGTCATACAAGAGTCATACACAAAGCCATAAAGAGGCATAGAAGAGGCATAGAAGAGGCATACAAGAGCCATACAAGAGTTATACAAGAGTCATACAAGAGTTATACAAGAGTCATACAAGAGTCATACAAGAGCCATACATGAGCCATACAAGAGTCATACAAGAGTCATACAAGAGCCATAAAAGAGTCATAAAAGAGTCATACAAGAGTTATACATGAGTCATACAAGAGCCATAAAGAGGCATAGAAGAGGCATACAAGAGTCATACAAGAGTCATACAAGAGTTATACAAGAGCCATACAAGAGTTATACATGAGTCATACAAGAGTCATACAAGAACCATACAAGTTATACATGAGTCATACAAGAGTGATACAAGAGCCATAAAGAGGCATAGAAGAGGCATAGAAGAGGCATACAAGAGTCATACAAGAGTCATACAAGAGTTATACAAGAGTCATACAAGAGTCATAGAAGAGCCATACAAGAGCCATACAAGAGCCATACAAGAGTCATACAAGAGTTATACAAGAGTCATACAAGAGTCATACAAGAGTCATACAAGAGTTATACAAGTCATACAAGAGTTATACATGAGTCATACAAGAGTCATACAAGAGTCATACAAGAGCCATAAAGAGGCATAGAAGAGGCATGGAAGAGGCATAAAAGAGTCATACAAGAGTCATACAAGAGTCATACAAGAGTTATACATGAGTCATACAAGAGTCATACAAGAGCCATAAAGAGGCATAGAAGAGGCATGGAAGAGGCATACAAGAGTCATAGAAGAGCCATACAAGAGCCATACAAGAGTCATACAAGTCATACAAGAGTTATACAAGAGTCATACAAGAGTCATACAAGAGTTATACAAGAGTCATGCAAGAGCCATACAAGAGCCATAAAGAGGCATAAAAGAGGCATACAAGAGTCATACAAGAGTCATACAAGAGCCATACATGAGCCATACAAGAGTCATACAATAGTCATACAAGAGTCATACACAAAGCCATAAAGAGGCATAGAAGAGGCATAGAAGAGGCATACAAGAGCCATACAAGAGTTATACAAGAGTCATACAAGAGTCATACAAGAGCCATACATGAGCCATACAAGAGTCATACAATAGTCATACAAGAGCCATACAAGAGCCATAAAAGAGTCATACAAGAGTCATACAAGAGTTATACATGAGTCATACAAGAGCCATAAAGAGGCATAGAAGAGGCATACAAGAGTCATACAAGAGTCATACAAGAGTCATACAAGAGTCATACAAGAGCCATACAAGAGTTATACAAGAGTCATACAAGAGTTATACAAGAGCCATACAAGAGCCATACAAGAGTCATACAAGAGTCATACAAGAGTCATACAAGAGCCATACAAGAGCCATACAAGAGCCATACAAGAGTCATAAGAGTGATACAAGAGTCATACAAGAGTCATACACAAAGCCATAAAGAGGCATAGAAGAGGCATACAAGAGCCATACAAGAGTTATACAAGAGTCATACAAGAGTCATACAAGAGTCATACAAGAGTTATACAAGAGTCATACAAGAGTCATACAAGAGCCATACAAGAGCCATACAAGAGTCATACAAGAGTCATACAAGAGCCATACAAGAGCCATACAAGAGTCATACAAGAGTTATACAAGAGTCATACAAGAGTCATGCACAAAGCCATAAAGAGGCATAGAAGAGGCATAGAAGAGGCATAGAAGAGGCATACAAGAGTTATACAAGAGTCATACAAGAGCCATACAAGAGTCATACAAGAGTCATACAAGAGTCATACAAGAGTTATACAAGAGCCATACAGGAGCCATACAAGAGTCATACAAGAGTCATACAAGAGCCATACAAGAGCCATACAAGTCATACAAGAGTCATACAAGAGTCATACACAAAGCCATAAAGAGGCATAGAAGAGGCATACAAGAGCCATACATGAGTTATACAAGAGTCATACAAGAGTTATACAAGAGTCATACAAGAGTCATACAAGAGCCATACAAGAGCCATACAAGAGTCATACAATAGTCATACAAGAGTCATACAAGAGTCATACACAAAGCCATAAAGAGGCATAGAAGAGGCATAGAAGAGGGATACAAGAGCCATACAAGAGTTATAAAAGAGTCATACAAGAGTTATACAAGAGTCATACAAGAGTCATACAAGAGCCATACATGAGCCATACAAGAGTCATACAATAGTCATACAAGAGTCATACAAGAGCCATAAAAGAGTCATACAAGAGTCATACATGAGTCATACAAGAGCCATAAAGAGGCATAGAAGAGGCATACAAGAGTCATACAAGAGTCATACAAGAGTTATACAAGAGCCATACAAGAGTTATACATGAGTCATACAAGAGTCATACAAGAACCATACAAGTTATACATGAGTCATACAAGAGTCATACAAGAGCCATAAAGAGGCATAGAAGAGGCATAGAAGAGGCATACAATAGTCATGCAAGAGTCATACAAGAGTTATACAAGAGTTATACAAGAGTTATACAAGAGTCATACAAGAGCCATACATGAGCCATACAAGAGTCATACAATAGTCATACAAGAGTCATACAAGAGCCATACAAGAGCCATAAAAGAGTCATACAAGAGTCATACAAGAGTTATACAAGAGTCATACAAGAGTTATACAAGAGCCATACAAGAGCCATACAAGAGTCATACAAGAGTCATACAAGAGTCATACAAGAGCCATACAAGAGCCATACAAGAGCCATACAAGAGCCATACAAGAGTCATACAAGAGTTATACAAGAGTCATACAAGAGTCATACACAAAGCCATAAAGAGGCATAGAAGAGGCATACAAGAGCCATACAAGAGTTATACAAGAGTCATACAAGAGTTATACAAGAGTCATACTAGAGTTATACAAGAGTCATACAAGAGCCATACAAGAGTCATACAAGAGCCATACAAGAGCCATACAAGAGTCATACAAGAGTTATACAAGAGTCATACAAGAGTCATACACAAATCCATAAAGAGGCATAGAAGAGGCATAGAAGAGGCATACAAGAGTTATACAAGAGTCATACAAGAGCCATACAAGAGTCATACAAGAGTCATACAAGAGTCATACAAGAGTTATACAAGAGCCATACAGGAGCCATACAAGAGTCATACAAGAGTCATACAAGAGTCATACAAGAGCCATACAAGAGCCATACAAGAGTCATACACAAAGCCATAAAGAGGCATAGAAGAGGCATAGAAGAGGCATACAAGAGTTATACAAGAGTCATACAAGAGCCATACAAGAGTCATACAAGAGTCATACAAGAGTCATACAAGAGTTATACAAGAGCCATACAGGAGCCATACAAGAGTCATACAAGAGTCATACAAGAGTCATACAAGAGCCATACAAGAGCCATACAAGAGTCATACAAGAGTTATACAAGAGTCATACAAGAGTAATACAAGAGCCATACAAGAGTCATACAATAGTCACACAAGAGTCATACAAGAGTCATACACAAAGCCATAAAGAGGCATAGAAGAGGCATAGAAGAGGCATACAAGAGTTATACAAGAGTCATACAAGAGTTATACAAGAGTCATACAAGAGTCATACAAGAGCCATACATGAGCCATACAAGAGTCATACAATAGTCTTACAAGAGTCATACAAGAGCCATAAAAGAGTCATACAAGAGTCATAAAAGAGTCATACATGAGTCATACAAGAGCCATAAAGAGGCATAGAAGAGGCATACAAGAGTCATACAAGAGTCATACAAGAGTTATACAAGAGCCATACAAGAGTTATACATGAGTCATACAAGAGTCATACAAGAACCATACAAGTTATACATGAGTCATACAAGAGTCATACAAGAGCCATAAAGAGGCATAGAAGAGGCATACAAGAGTCATACAAGAGTCATACAAGAGTTATACAAGAGTCATACAAGAGTCATACAAGAGTCATACAAGAGCCATACAAGAGTCATTCAAGAGTCATACAAGAGTTATACAAGAGTCATACAAGAGTCATACAAGAGTCATACAAGAGTTATACAAGTCATACAAGAGTTATACATGAGTCATACAAGAGTCATACAAGAGTCATACAAGAGCCATACAAGAGGCATAGAAGAGGCATAGAAGAGGCATAAAAGAGTCATACAAGAGTCATACAAGAGTCATACAAGAGTCATACAAGAGTTATACATGAGTCATACAAGAGTCATACAAGAGCCATAAAGAGGCATAGAAGAGGCATGGAAGAGGCATACAAGAGTCATACAAGAGTTATACAAGAGTCATACAAGAGTCATAGAAGAGCCATACAAGAGCCATACAAGAGTCATACAAGTCATACAAGAGTCATACAAGAGTTATACAAGAGTCATGCAAGAGCCATACAAGAGCCATAAAGAGGCATAGAAGAGGCATAGAAGAGGCATACAAGAGTTATACAAGAGTCATACAAGAGTTATACAAGAGTCATGCAAGAGCCATACAAGAGCCATAAAGAGGCATAGAAGAGGCATAGAAGAGGCATACAAGAGTCATACAAGAGTCATACAAGAGTAATACAAGAGTTATACAAGAGTCATGCAAGAGCCATACAAGAGCCATAAAGAGGCATAGAAGAGGCATAGAAGAGGCATACAAGAGTCATACAAGAGTCATACAAGAGTCATACAAGAGTTATACAAGAGTCATACAAGAGCCATACAAGAGTCATACAAGAGTTATACAAGAGTCATACAAGAGTCATACAAGAGCCATAAAGAGGCATAGAAGAGGCATAGAAGAGCCATACAAGAGTCATACAAGAGTTATACAAGAGTCATACAAGAGTCATACAAGAGCCATACAAGAGCCATACGAGAGTTATACAAGAGCCATACAAGAGTTATACATGAGTCATACAAGAGTCATACAAGAGCCATACAAGAGTTATACATGAGTCATACAAGAGTCATACAAGAGCCATAAAGAGGCATAGAAGAGACATACAAGAGTCATACAAGAGTCATACAAAAGTTATACAAGAGTCATACAAGAGTCATAGAAGAGCCATACAAGAGCCATACAAGAGTCATACAAGAGTCATACAAGAGTCATACAAGAGTCATATAAGAGTTATATAAGAGTCATACAAGAGCCATAAAGAGGCATAGAAGAGGCATACAAGAGTCATACAAGAGTCATACAAGAGTCATACAAGAGTTATACATGAGTCATACAAGAGTCATACAAGAGCCATAAAGAGGCATAGAAGAGGCATACAAGAGTCATACAAGAGTCATACAAGAGTCATACAAGAGTCATAGAAGAGCCATACAAGAGCCATACAAGAGTCATACAAGTCATACAAGAGTTATACAAGAGTCATACAAGAGTCATGCAAGAGTCATACAAGAGTTATACAAGAGCCATACAAGAGCCATACAAGCGTCATACAAGAGTCATACAAAAGTCATACAAGAGTCATACAAGAGTTATACATGAGTCATACAAGAGTCATACAAGAGCCATAAAGAGGCATAGAAGAGGCATAGAAGAGGCATACAAGAGGCATACAAGAGTCATACAAGAGTCATACAAGAGTCATACAAGAGTCATACAAGAGCCATACAAGAGTCATACAAGAGGCATAGAAGAGGCATAGAAGAGTCATACAAGAGCCATACAAGAGCCATACAAGAGCCATACAAGAGTCATACAAGAGTCATACAAGAGTCATACAAGAGTCATACAAGAGCCATACAAGAGCCATACAAGAGTCATACAAGAGTTATACAAGAGTCATACAAGAGTCATACACAAAGCCATAAAGAGGCATAGAAGAGGCATACAAGAGTTATACAAGAGTTATACAAGAGTCATACAAGAGTTATACAAGAGTCATACAAGAGTCATACAAGAGCCATACAAGAGTCATACGAGTCATACAAGAGTCATACAAGAGCCATACAAGAGTCATACAAGAGTCATACAAGAGTTATACAAGAGCCATACAAGAGTCATACAAGAACCATACAAGAGTTATACATGAGTCATACAAGAGTCATACAAGAGCCATAAAGAGTTATACATGAGTCATACAAGAGTCATACAAGAGCCATAAAGAGGCATAGAAGAGGCATAGAAGATGCATACAAGAGTCATACAAGAGTCATACAAGAGTTATACAAGAGTCATACAAGAGTCATACAAGAACCATACAAGAGTTATACATGAGTCATACAAGAGTCATACAAGAGCCATAAAGAGGCATAGAAGAGGCATAGAAGATGCATACAAGAGTCATACAAGAGTCATACAAGAGTCATACAAGAGTTATACAAGAGTCATACAAGAGTCATACAAGAGCCATACAAGAGTCATACGAGAGTTATACAAGAGTCATACAAGAGTCATACAAGAGCCATACAAGAGTTATACAAGAGTCATACAAGAGTCATACAAGAGCCATAAAGAGGCATAGAAGAGGCATAGAAGAGCCATACAAGAGTCATACAAGAGTTATACAAGAGTCATACAAGAGTCATACAAGAGCCATACAAGAGCCAATCGAGAGTTATACAAGAGTCATACAAGAGTCATACAAGAGCCATACAAGAGTCATACAAGAGCCATACAAGAGCCATACAAGAGCCATACAAGAGTCATACAAGAGTAATACAAGAGTCATACAAGAGCCATACAAGAGTCATACAAGAGTCATAGAAGAGCCATACAAGAGCCAAACAAGAGCCATACAAGAGTCATACAAGAGCCATACAAGAGTCATACAAGAGTCATACAAGAGCCATACAAGAGTTATACAAGAGTCAATCAAGAGTCATAGAAGAGCCATACAAGAGCCTTACAAGAGTCAAACAAGAGTCATAGAAGAGCCATACAAGAGCCATACAAGAGTCATACAAGAGTCATACAAGAGCTATACAAGAGTCACACAAGGGTCATACAAGAGTCATAGAAGAGCCATAGAGGAGTCATAGAAGAGTCATACGAGAGGCATACGAGAGGCATAGAAGAGCCATACGAGAGGCATACGAGAGACAAAGAAGAGTCATACAAGAGGCACAGAAGAGTCATACAAGAGTCTTACAAGAGGCATAGAAGAGGTATAGAAGAGTCATACAAGAGGCATAGAAGAGTCATACTAGGGTCATACAAGTCATACAAGTTGTACAAGAGTCATAGAAGAGGCATAGAAGAGTAAGAGTCATACAAGAGGCATAGAAGAGTCATACAAGAGTCATAGAAGAGTCTTACAAGAGGCATACGAGAGGCATGGAAGAGTCATAGAAGAGTCATAGAAGAGGCATAGAAGAGGCATAGAAGAACACTTTGCTTTGTTGAGTTTTTGGGCTTATTTCCCCCCTGGTGGCCGTGCATAAGTATGTAGTGTTTACCTGCATTTGACCCTAAAGCTCTTGCTGCGTGGCACTTGTATTTGTCATGTTTTTCCTGCTGGTTTGAATACTATCTTAAACGAGTCCTACTCATAACCCACTGAACCAAGCGTAAAGGTGTGGCCGTACCTTCACAGCTCTTCTTGTCCGGGGCGAGCTCGAAGCCCGGGTCACAGGCGCACTTAAAGCTGCCAAGAGTGTTGACGCATCTCTGTTCACAGCCACCATTGTCCGGCTTGGCGCACTCGTCCTCCTCTGAAACACATTGAGGCGCACGGTCAACAACAAACACTAACCGTAACCCTGACGACTAAAGAGAAAGAAAGAAAGACCTTTGAAAAAATTGGCTGCAAAACCGGCTTTGTTGACTGTCCCGTCCGAAACAAACTTCATCCACAGCGTGTGCGAGGTCGAGCGCATGTCCTCTGGTTTGTCGTAGCCACAGAATCGACCAATCAGAGAGCTGGTCTCCAACGGGCCGTCTCGAACCTCAAGATAGTCGTACGCACAGCTGTCGTGCCTTTCGATCTATACGATGGAGCAGAATTTAAAGATGCGTTGACCACATTTTGGTTAGATTGACTATTGTTATCTAGATATTAATTCTTGTCTACGCTCCGATGTCTACGCTCCGATGTCTACGCTCCGATGTCCACCCTCCGATGTCTACGCTCCGACGTCTACGCTCCGACGTCTACCCTACGATGTCTACGCTCCGATGTCTACGCTCCGATGTCTACGCTCCGATGTCTACGCTCCGATGTCCACCCTCCGATGTCTACACTCCGACGTCTACGCTCCGACGTCTACCCTACGATGTCTACGCTCCGATGTCTACCCTACGATGTCGACGCTCCGATGTCTACCCTACGATGTCGACGCTCCGATGTCTACGCTCCGATGTCTACCCTCCGATGTCTACGCTTCGATGTCTACCCTACGATGTCTACGCTCCGATGTCTACCCTACGATGTCTACGCTTTGATGTCTACCCTCCGATGTCTACCCTCCGATGTCTACGCTCCGATGTCTACCCTACGATGTCTACGCTCCGATGTCTACCCTCCGATGTCTACCCTCCGATGTCTACGCTTCGATGTCTACCCTACGATGTCTACGCTCCGATGTCTACCCTCCGATGTCTACCCTCCGATGTCTACCCTCCGATGTCTACCCTCCGATGTCTACCCTCCGATGTCTACGCTCCAATGTCTACCCTCCGATGTCTACGCTCTACGCTCCGATGTCTACGCTCCGATGTCTACGCTCCGATGTCTACGCTCCGATGTCTACCCTCCGATGTCTACCCTCCGATGTCTACGCTCCGATGTCTACGCTCCGACGTCTACGCTCCGATGTCTAAGCTCCGATGTCTACCCTCCGATGTCTACCCTCCGATGTCTACGCTCCGATGTCTACCCTCCGATGTCTACGCTCTACGCTCCGATGTCTACGCTCTACGCTCCGATGTCTACGCTCCGATGTCTACGCTCCGATGTCTACGCTCCGATGTCTACCCTCCGATGTCTACCCTCCGATGTCTACCCTCCGATGTCTACCCTACGATGTCTACGCTCCGATGTCTACCCTCCGATGTCTACCCTCCGATGTCTACCCTCCGATGTCTACGCTCCGATGTCTACGCTCCGATGTCTACGCTCCGATGTCTACGCTCTACGCTCCGATGTCTACGCTCTACGCTCCGATGTCTACGCTCCGCTGTCTACGCACCGATGTCTACCCTCCGATGTCTACGCTCCGATGTCTACGCTCCGATGTCTACGCTCCGATGTCTACCCTACGATGTCTACGCTCCGATGTCTACGCTCCGATGTCTACCCTACGATGTCTATGCTCCGATGTCTACCCTACGATGTCTACGCCCCGACGTCTACGCTCCAACGTCTACCCTACGATGTCTACGCTCCGATGTCTACGCTCCGATGTCCACCCTCCGATGTCTACGCTCCGACGTCTACGCTCCGACGTCTACCCTACGATGTCTACGCTCCGATGTCTACGCTCCGATGTCTACGCTCCGATGTCCACCCTCCGATGTCTACGCTCCGACGTCTACACTCCGACGTCTACGCTCCGACGTCTACCCTCCGATGTCTACGCTCTACGCTCCGATGTCTACGCTCCGATGTCTACCCTCCGATGTCTACCCTCCGATGTCTACCCTCCGATGTCTACCCTCCGATGTCTACGCTCCGATGTCTACGCTCCGATGTCTAAGCTCCGATGTCTAAGCTCCGATGTCTACCCTCCGATGTCTACCCTCCGATGTCTACCCTCCGATGTCTACGCTCTACGCTCCGATGTCTACGCTCTACGCTCCGATGTCTACGCTCCGATGTCTACGCTCCGATGTCTACGCTCCGATGTCTAAGCTCCGATGTCTACCCTCCGATGTCTACCCTCCGATGTCTACCCTCCGATGTCTACGCTCCGATGTCTACGCTCCGATGTCTACCCTACGATGTCTACGCTCCGATGTCTACCCTACGATGTCTACCCTCCGATGTCTACGCTCCGATGTCTACGTTCCGATGTCTACGCTCATTTTTGGGGCAATTGGTACAAGCAGAGATCCACAAACAAGAAATGTGCTAGATTTTGTTGGCATAATATAACATAAACTACAATGTTTTAGATGCAGGCAGGGCACAGCGATCTGGTTTTGTCACAAATAAGTCGCTATTATAATTTAATCTGTGGAAGGGTTAAGTACTGCAGTTTAAAAATGTGTCATTTATCTGTGAATGAAAACAATATTATTATTAAACTTGATTCAAAGCAATTACACTTTATGATTACTCCTGATTACTGATTATCACACAAGCTTACGTTAATGTCATTCTTTATACATCTAATTTGCAAAAGATTTCAAGACTTTGTAATTATTTCACAATTTCAAGGAGTAAAATTGCCCATTTAAAAGCTCTATTAGTTATAATTTAGCCAAAGTTCCATGTAAATGACCAAAGAACAGGTTTAGTGGAGGTCAAGGCCCTTCATTGCCGCTTGCGGATGTAACTGGTTCTTATGGAGACAGATGTGTTCTGTAGTACTTTGACAGAATATTTGGGCCGATATGATTTGTTTTAGCTTTATTTCCATCACAGTGCACACAGTGTTGAAGCGCTCCGTCCCTCGGGGGCAAAGTGGACCCGCTCTGCGCTCGTAAACATCCAGTGTGAGGACTTATGTATTTCATGTGTAAATTTAAGGTATGATATCAGCGCTGCTCCTGCACTTTCCTCCTCTCTCAGGTGAAGCCTCGCTGCGTAATGCAAAAGAGTGTGCTAATCTGTGACGTAATGTGTGCATTCACTTCCCTCCTATCAGCACTGTTTACACGATAAGCACCTTTTGTTCGTTTTCTATCACGGTGGGAAAAAACAACCACACAAAAGTTGATTTACGAGCAAAAAATGTATGTTCTGAGTATGCAGTTTGATTCACTCGATGTGTTAGTCCTTCGCATGTGCCGTGACTAACTTCCCTCCAAAAGAGACTCACGTTAGCTTCAGTTAAAAAGCCCCGACTTTTGACCCTTCACGTGTTAAGCTCCGCTGGCTTTTCGACCTGTCAACATTCACTCCGACACGTTCGTGGCCCGAAAGCGACAGGATACGGCGCGTTTTTGAATGCTCCGAGTGGCTACACAAGCGTGAAATCTGACCCAGACGGAGCACGGGGCACACAAGCACACAAGAACACAAGCACACAAGCACACAAGAACACAAGAAAACGGGCGTGACTCACCTCAAAAGCCTGGAAGCTGAGGCCCACGTGGAAACCCTCCGACACGCTGATTCTCCACACGCACTCTTTGGCCGGCCTGTAGTCGTCGGGGTAATTTGGCGATTGGATCTGTCCGGAGTCTTTGGCGATGTCTCCTCCGCAAATGGCTGAAAATACAAAGGGGAGTCAAAACAAACGTGGCTGCAAATGTGTAATAAAAAAAAAAGAAAAAAGACTTTAAGAAGCGTCACCTTCGTAAACTGCGGCGAAGCCTTTCCCGACCCAGTTGCTGCTGCTGCGGAACTCAATCCACATTCGACTGTCGGTGGAAATCAAAACGTCGGGGACATTATCGCCACAGAATCGGCCTGCATCACACAACAACGAGTCATCGGAAACGGGAAGAGGTCGTTTGAATGAGTTTGAAATGCACCTTTTACGACTAAACTACTTTAGCTTAGTATTTGATCATTTCGTTTGTTGTGGGATGAGTCGGTGTTATAGGCCTCTCGAAAGGCCACTGGAGGACAAATATGTTTAATGAACTGATATCAGATGGTTTGAATTTTAAGTATCTCAAACTACTATTAAAAAAAATTATGACTATTTCGATTTTCCAGGATAGAAATGTTAGTTGTTTTGCTTTTCTATTACAAAATATGGGGAAAAAATATGTTCTACTCTTTTTTAGCTTGGTAAAGTATGTAATATATCTGTAGAAAATTTAAAACTATTTTGAGATCAACATTTTTGTAAATATTTGTCTTGCTTAACCTAAAACGTAGGATTTTGCCTCTACAATGTCTTTGAACCAGACTCTGACATCACACTGCAGGACGATAAAGGATTACACAAATCTAAATGCACTGATCATAAGGAAACATGGCCATAAAATCACTGTTTTGAAATGGTTAAAAGCTCAAAGTCTAGTTTAACATCACAAGTACTTCAGATGACATTCTTAGACAGATTTAATTATAAAAATGAGTTGTATTAAACTGATGGATGTATCGCTGTATAAATCACTACATAATCAGGTTCAACATTTGTGGAATCTCCTTCTGGACATTTATCATGGAGGGAAAAAACATCTGTGAGTTTGACTTTTAGAATCAGAAGCAGTCAGGAGGTCCTCACCGAGCAGCTGCGCTTTCCTCCAATAACCATCACGGACTTCTATGTAGTCGTACCAACAGAGGCTGCTTTTGTACAGATCCATGGTGGTGAAGTTCAGAACAATCTGGAAAAGCCGAGCAGACGTTTGTGACCTTCTCAGCACACAGCCTCTCATTGTGGACGCGAGGGAGTGAAAGTGTGGCTCACCTTCTCTCCGGGTGTAACCGATATCCTCCACACACAGTGCGTGTAGGACGGGTAACCGTTGGGGTAACCCGGGGACGTGAAGTTCCCTGTGGAGTCCTGGAGCGTCTCTCCACAGGCTGAGGGACACAGACACACACATAATGCTTCTGTAGAGTCTTTTTACTTATAGTGGGAACACATTTAAAGAACACATGACTCTAATCTGTCATTACTGAGATGATCAGCATCAGTTTGTGTTTCAGAAAGTGTTTAGTACATTATTATTGTGATGTGTGTGATGTGTGTGATGTGTGTGATGTGTGTGATGTGTGTGATGTGTGTGATGTGTGTGATGTGTGTGATGTGTGTGATGTGTGTGATGTGTGTGATGTGTGTGATGTGTGTTATGTGTGTGATGTGTGTGATGTGTGTGATGTGTGTGATGTGTGTGATGTGTGTTATGTGTGTTATGTGTGTGATGTGTGTGATGTGTGTGATGTGTGTGATGTGTGTGATGTGTGTGATGTGTGTGATGTGTGTGATGTGTGTGATGTGTGTGATGTGTGTGATGTGTGTGATGTGTGTGATGTGTGTGATGTGTGTGATGTGTGTGATGTGTGTGATGTGTGTGATGTGTGTGATGTGTATGATGTGTGTGATGTGTGTGATGTGTGTGATGTGTGTGATGTGTGTGATGTGTGTGATGTGTATGATGTGTGTGATGTGTGTGATGTGTGTGATGTGTATGATGTGTGTGATGTGTGTGATGTGTGTGATGTGTGTGATGTGTGTGATGTGTGTGATGTGTGTGATGTGTGTGATGTGTATGATGTGTATGATGTGTGTGATGTGTATGATGTGTGTGATGTGTGTGATGTGTGTGATGTGTGTGATGTGTGTGATGTGTGTGATGTGTGTTATGTGTGTTATGTGTGTGATGTGTGTGATGTGTGTGATGTGTGTGATGTGTGTGATGTGTGTGATGTGTGTGATGTGTGTGATGTGTGTTATGTGTGTGATGTGTGTGATGTGTGTGATGTGTGTGATGTGTGTGATGTGTGTGATGTGTGTGATGTGTGTGATGTGTGTTATGTGTGTTATGTGTGTGATGTGTATGATGTGTGTGATGTGTGTGATGTGTGTGATGTGTGTGATGTGTGTGATGTGTGTGATGTGTGTGATGTGTGTGATGTGTGTTATGTGTGTGATGTGTGTGATGTGTGTGATGTGTGTGATGTGTGTGATGTGTGTGATGTGTGTGATGTGTGTGATGTGTGTGATGTGTGTGATGTGTGTGATGTGTGTGATGTGTGTGATGTGTGTGATGTGTGTGATGTGTGTGATGTGTGTGATGTGTGTGATGTGTGTGATGTGTGTGATGTGTGTGATGTGTGTGATGTGTGTGATGTGTGTGATGTGTGTGATGTGTGTGATGTGTGTGATGTGTGTGATGTGTGTGATGTGTGTGATGTGTGTGATGTGTGTGATGTGTGTGATGTGTGTGATGTGTGTGATGTGTGTGATGTGTGTGATGTGTGTGATGTGTGTGATGTGTGTGATGTGTGTGATGTGTGTGATGTGTGTGATGTGTGTGATGTGTGTGATGTGTGTGATGTGTGTGATGTGTGTGATGTGTGTGATGTGTGTGATGTGTGTGATGTGTTTGATGTGTGTGATGTGTGTGATGTGTGTGATGTGTGTGATGTGTGTGATGTGTGTGATGTGTGTGATGTGTGTGATGTGTGTGATGTGTGTGATGTGTGTGATGTGTGTGATGTGTGTGATGTGTGTGATGTGTGTGATGTGTGTGATGTGTGTGATGTGTGTGATGTGTGTGATGTGTGTGATGTGTGTGATGTGTGTGATGTGTATGATGTGTATGATGTGTGTGATGTGTATGATGTGTGTGATGTGTGTGATGTGTATGATGTGTGTGATGTGTGTGATGTGTATGATGTGTGTGATGTGTATGATGTGTGTGATGTGTGTGATGTGTGTGATGTGTGTGATGTGTGTGATGTGTGTGATGTGTGTGATGTGTGTGATGTGTGTGATGTGTGTGATGTGTATGATGTGTGTGATGTGTGTGATGTGTGTGATGTGTGTGATGTGTATGATGTGTATGATGTGTGTGATGTGTGTGATGTGTGTGATGTGTATGATGTGTGTGATGTGTGTGATGTGTGTGATGTGTATAATGTGTATGATGTGTATGATGCGTATGATGTACATTATGTGTATGATGTCTATGTGTATGATGTCTATGATGTGTATGATGTGTATTATGTGTGTGATGTGTGTGATGTACATTATGTGTATGATGTGTATGTGTATGATGTCTATGATGTGTATGATGTGTATGATGTGTTTGATGTGTGTGATGTGTATGAGGTGTGTGATGTGTGTGATGTACATTATGTGTATGATGTACATTATGTGTATGATGTGTTTGATGTGTGTGATGTGTATGAGGTGTGTGATGTGTGTGATGTGTATGATGTGTGTGATGTGTATGATGTGTGTGATGTGTGTGATGTACATTATGTGTATGATGTACATTATGTGTATGATGTGTATGATGTCTATGATGTGTATGATGGGTATGATGTGCATTATGTGTATGATGTGTATGATGTGTGTGATGTGTATGAGGTGTGTGATGTGTGTGATGTACATTATGTGTATGATGTACATTATGTGTATGATGTGTGTGATGTGTATGATGTCTATGATGTGTATGATGTGTATGATGTCTATGATGTCTATGATGTCTATGATGTGTATGATGTGTATGATGTGTATGATGTGTATGATGTGTATTATGTGTATTATGTGTATTATGTGTATGTGCAAAGCAGTAAGAATGCCACTGCTGTAGCCCCAGAACACACAGACAGTCTTGGTCTTGGTCTCACCCTCGGTCTCAGTCACAGTCTTGGCCTCGGTCTCGATCCTGGTCTTGATCTCGGTCTTGGTCTCGGTCTTGGTCTCGGTCCTGGTCTCGGTCCTGGTCTCAGTTTCTGTCTCGGTCACAGTCTGGGCTAAATCTCTGTCTCTATCTCGGTCCTGGTCTCAGTCCTGGTCTGGGTCACAGTCTCGGTCCTGGTCTCGGCCTCGGTCCTGGTCTGGGTCACAGTCTGGTCTCAGTCTCTGTCTCAGTCTCGGCCTTGGTCTCGGTCTCAGTCCTTGTCTCGGTCCTGGTCCTGGTCACAGTCTGGGTCACAGTCTGGGTCACAGTCCTGGTCACAGTTTCGGCTTCGGTCACAGTCTCAGCCTCGGTCTTGGTCCTGGTTTCGGTCCTGGTCTGGGTCACAGTCTGGGTCACAGTCTCTGTCTCTGTCTCTGTCTCTGTCTCGGCGTTGGTTTTGGTCCTGGTCCTGGTCTCGGTCCTGGTCACAGTCTGGTCTCAGTGGTCAGAGAGTAAACACGTCAGTACCTGGACATCTATACAGCTTTCTTGCCTGTGCAATGTCTCCTTTACTGAGCCTCGTCCTCTGGCCTATCGCGGGACGCACTCCGCTCTCATCTCTGGAGGGGAGGATGGTATCCAGGAACATGCCCCTTTATGTGGAAAAAACAACCAACACAAACATCTGTTACTCCAAAAACAAAGACACAAAAACACAATAAAGCTTCCTGAGACACACGATGACTCATTTCAAGAGCATGCTTCATTACATAGTTTGAATAGTCCAAAGAGTTCAAGTGAAAGAAAAGGATGTTTATCACCAGCTTCAGGAACACAAACTATCTAAATAGATGAACTTTCTCAACACATTTTCACTTTGAGCGTGTCACAGTGAACAGACTTACAGTAGCGTGTTGTGGATGATTTTAATTATTTATTTGAGCTAAAAACTGACCGTGAGAAGGTGTTCCTGGCGTAGTGCATGATGCTGTCAAAATCATACGGCTCCCCAAGAGAGTTGACCTCCCCTGGCTCCATTTTGAGGAAGTTATACTCCTGACCTGGAAACATGCGACATTCATGAACATCGCATTCAGTCTCATACGACCACTATATGGATTTAAGGAAGGTCAATTATATTCATTTTATCACACTGACCGCACTGGAACTGTACATATTACATATACATACTGTACATATACATGACATAAACATATACCGTATTTTCTAGACTATAAGTCGCACTGGAGTATAAGTGGCATTTTTGGGGGAAATTTATTTGATAAAATCCAAGACCAAGAACAAACATTTCTTCTTGAAATACAATTTAAAATAATAACAGATGAGAGAACATGGTGAATAGGTGTACGTATGCTAACGCTAACACCTTCAGCTACATGAGGCACAGACAGAACTGTGGTAAGTGTCTGGTATGTTAACGTAACATACTCACAGTTATTCAGATAACTCTAGCATAAAGAACATGCTAACAAGTTTACCAAAGCATCAGTTTTACACCAAATCACTAAATCCACTGAATTCTTCTTCCTCTGTGTCACTTCTAAACAACTCCACAAACTCCAGAGGTAGAGGAAGTGCTGATTCTTCTTCTGCGTCGCTTAGAGCCTAGAGCGCCCTCTTGTTGTTGTTAGTGTGAAAATAACAAATAATGTCACATAAGTCGCTCTGGAGTATAAGTCGCACCCCGGCAAAAACTATGAAAAAAAGTGCGACTTATAGACTGGGAAACACGGTATTCTGTGGTGTGGGTAATGTTGTGGACATGATCAGATCAGATCTGTCACCTGGCTGGATGTTGTCCCGGATAATAGTCACGTGGTTGTCCCGGTCCGGCCGTGTGTGCTCGTGCCAGAAGCCAATGACGTGGCCCAGTTCGTGCACCACAATGCCGAACTTGTCACAGTTCTTCCCGATGGAGATGGCCTGGGGCCCATTGCCACGGCGACCCACATAGGAACAACACCTAATGAGAATTCGGGGGAAGTTGAAAGTCGAGAGATAACGTTAGATACTTAAGGGCAATTTACCCAAGGAAAGCAGCCAAAACAATGTTTAAACCAACACACACAAGACAAACACGATCAGGATTTCCTCTGCTGTGCTGTGGCCACCGGAGGCAAAATATCAGGAGTTATTAGCAACAACATCTTTGATAAAAGTGCTGCTTTATAAGCAACTGCTGTGAGAATTCACACACCGCAGCAGAGGGAAACACACACACACACACACACACAAACACACACACGTTTCTTTTTGTTGTTTACTGAGACATCCGTGCCAGGCTAACAAATCTGATTAAAGATATCCTCTGAGCTCGTAGGAGTCACTGGAGTAGAGAGGTAATCTTTTATGCAGCACTTTCAGTTTTCACCTCAATCGTTGTCATTGCTTTACCCCACACTGAACACACACGCCTGTAACACACGATGCCTACAACATGCTCCATCCCAACACACGTGTGCAACGGCCTCAGCTCACGTAGTTTGACCGGCACTGTAAACCACGAGTGGAGCGCGACCACTGTAAAAACACACTATGACCCCTCAGTACACAGAACAATGCACTGGAGCTGCATGCGAGTCAAACGCACAACATGCAAACAGTGGGACAAAGCTGTGATTGGTGGGACGGGGAAACGGGAGCAGGACAGGAAGGAAAGTGGAGCCATTGTTGAGTGACCGTATCGTCTCTCACTGACAAGGTCACTCCTGCACTCTAGGCACTCACACACACGCACGCACGCGCACACGTAGTACACTGAGCATGTGCAGCACTCACCCGCAGGGCCTGTAGGTGAACACGATGTAGCTCTCCTCGTCGCTCTTCTCGATGAAGGTCACGCAGGTCTGCTTCTCCCAGTGGCGCATGGCCTGCTTGAACATGGCCCTCTGACTGCCTGGACATGCACAGACCCCCGCTTTACACACTCGCGCCCCCTCAGCATGTCACAGGTGGTGCGGAGGAGTGGCTTACCGGTGAAGTTTCCTCCGATGATGTACGGGATGACTCCCCCGGGCCATATCCTCTCGGCTCTGGAGGTGGCTGCACGAGGGAAACGACTCTTCGCGGCGCCGCCTTCCTCCGCCGTCCTCGCGGCGCTCACACCGGCGCTCTTTGCTCTGGACGATTCTTTTGTATTATTGTTCTTTTCGGGGTGGTCTGGTAAAACAAGGCAGGAACATTTGCGACGACAGTTTGTGCGACGGATTCATCAAAACGACAATTGAGAACAAGGTCAAAACGTAGCGTATAGTGCACATTTACCGTATTTTCCGGACTATAAGTCGCACTGGAGTATAAGTCGCATTTTGTGAGGAAATTTATTTGATAAAATCCAAGACCAAGAACAATTTCATCTTGAATTGCAATATAAAATAATAACAGATGAGAGAACATGGTGAATAGGTGTACGTATGCTAACGCTAACACCTTCAGCTGCATGACGCACAGACAACGAACTGTGGTAAGTGTCTGGTATGTTAACGTAACATATTAACGGTTATTCAGATAACTATAACTTCTTCCTCTGTGTCACTTCTAAACAACTCCACAAACTCCGAAGGTAGATAAAGTGCTGATTCTTCTTCTGCGTCACTTAGAGCCTAGAGCGCCCTCTTGTTGTTGCCAGTGTGAAAATAACAAATAATGTCACATATAAGTCACTCTGGAGTATAAGTCGCACCCCGGCCAAAACTATGAAAAAAGGTGCCGCTTATAGTCTGGAAAATACGGTATTGCAAAAAATCACAGCTGAACGTGATTATTTCGTGCACATTCACATAAATCGTGCACTTACCAAAGCCACGTTTCCTTAACTTCTCCAGCAGCAGGTATAACGCTCCTTTTTTCTTTGAGATTTGGTGTTCCTGTTCTCCACGGCCACCTGACGAGACGCGAGAGCCAAGAATCAGAGCCAAAACAAAGCACAATAAATGTTGATATCCTCAGATGGCTCCTCTTAACTTCCTCTAAAACAATGCTGCCGTTTCGCAAGGTTGCCGGGTGATTGGTGTGCGAGGAACAGAACGTGACGGGCAGAAAGTGCGGTTACTACTGTAATAACGAAACACATTTGTCTGGTATTTGCGTTTATTGGTGTAGATTTTCAAATGTGCTTTAAATTGAGTGTGATTCTAGCCATATTACAGTTACAATAATGTGTAATTTGCAGTTTTACATACAGTCCGTACCGTGTGACAAAATCTGACCGCTGCATGCTGTCTGCATCTAGTCGTAAAACATTTTTATCGATTACGAAAACAGAAAAAAAGAACCATGTGCGCAACGTTTAGGGATTAAAGCGGATTGAATGTGAATTTGTAGCAGTTTGTGGATTTGTGAGCGCCAGTTTAAACATGGATTAACAACTACCGACTTTTACGGTTTAACAGCAGTACTTTTACGTACAATTGATTTTTATACTCAAACTACACATTTCACTTAAATGTACTGAACCGGATTGTATTACTTCCCCCCAGTTTGACAATTTTGATCATGTTTGTTATATTTGTACTTCCTGTTTGGAAAAGAGCAGCAGATGTGGCGTAAATAAAGGTGATTCCACAACTGTTACCTAGCAACCATACTGTAAACAAGGTATCAATATCCACATAAATCACACTGATAAAACCTTTATTTTATTAAATTATGCTTTTTAACTGACAGAACAACGCGTCGGTTGCGTGTAACTGGGCTCATGCGGCCATCTTGGCTCTTGCCCTGATGTAAACAAACATAAATGCCAAAAGAAATCCGCATAAACCGCTCGAATATCACAACAGTTCCGATCTCCACTGTGTCAGCTGTGGCGCTAACAACTGGTCAAACATCGTCTGTAAGTGTGTGTAAGGCGTGTGTACAGCAGTAGAGCTACACTAATTATGATTATTACGTTTTTTGGGTGATTTTGTGCTTTTATTGCTTGCATTGAGGACGCTGGCTGCCCATTATAAGCCAGTAAAGTCAGTAAAAGCAGGTCAAAAGCTGCGATATCTGAACCGACTGACATGACATTTGGGAACAATTTGTCTGTGTATAAAAAGGCACAAGGCGCAGTAAAGACAAAAAACAATTGCGGCTTCTCACAAAATCAATATGACCGGGCCGCAGCAGAATTCTAGCACTTGCCGGTGAAATACGTTGGCATAAACCGATTATCCCTGCGTTTCTGATGGCACGATGGCTCGGCAGAGGGATCCCGTGCTATTTATTTTGCTACTTTTTTTTCACAAACCGGCACTAGACCATGTGAAACGATGATAAAGATCGACCGCAGGTTCTGTCCCATCGGCAGGAAAACACGATGCAGCCGTGTGCACTTTGGGCATAGATTTGGGGCACACTTGCTACGACTGAGACGCCAGCGCCGCTCACCCGTTGTGTGTCCCGAGTGCGTGTGCTTCTGCCGGGTCAGGTCCACCGTCCGGTCCACGTGGAACATCTGAAGGTCCTCCTCGTCCAGAGCAATATCGCCCCAGAACACAGCTGCCAAAAGTAACACATAAGGACAGTAGTTTAGTGTGAGACGAAAAATGTGAATGATTTGAATTGGGATCATGGGAAAGTATTATTTACAGAAGGAGTGTATTTTCATAATGCTGACTTTGATGTGGATGTTTTCTCTTTTTGATGCTGTGATTGACGCATGTGATGTTTTCTTATGTTACTTTTCTATCAATCTAAATATAGGAAGACATCTTATCATGCGTTTGGGTTTGGGTTTCATGTTTTAAAAGACTAAATCAGCCATTTCACGCTTTACTGTCCTGTTTAATAAAAGCTATGGGCCATAACATCTTTGAAAATAAAACACATTCAGGACTCAACTTAAAAATGGACAAAATTAAAAGACAATGGTCAAAATGGGACAATTATCTTGAACTTGATACTCAGTAATTCTTCTTTGTGTATGTATATATATGAGTATGTGTTTATATACATATATTATTTAAGCCACTCCCTTATTTTCAACCTTTGCTCCTTTAACTTATGTCTGTGGTTTTTTCCCCCATTTTGTTTGTTTTGATTGTGCTTTTATTGTATTCCCTCTTTTTGTTGTTCTTTGTTCTGATGAAAAAGAAAATTGTAAACAATAATTAAAAACAAAACACATTCATTTTTTTGTGCAAAACAAGCTCCATGTTTTTTCAACAGCACAGTTTTTCTAGTTGTGACATCAAAACAGTATAAATAAGTCTAAAACAGCATTAGTAAAAGTCTCAACTGTATGTTTGTTTGTCCAAAGAACCTCGGGTACATTTATACCGCACAAAAGTCTCGATATGTTTTATTACAAAATGGGTATTAGCAGAAATTGTGTCGGAAATGTCAAAATTCCAACACTACTTTGATGCATGCTTTATGGGACAGTGAGGAAAGTGTTTTGAGGATTTTTTGTGTTTATTGGTTTGATTTTTGGTTTGTTAATAATATTTGAATCGTATAATAATAATAATAATTTGAACAATAATTTAAAGCCTAAAACACGTACGGTGCATGCTTTGTCGTTACACCCTGTGGAGGGTCAAATAGTGGGTTAACCCTGAATCAGGTGGTGAAGTGAAATACAGTGGCCACGATTGTTTCACATGTTCAGGATTAAAGATTAGATTGGGAAGAAGGCTCTTATAGCATACTTTATACGGCTTTTGACACTGGCTCTCCTCCGTTTGTGCCAGCCTGTGCAGAGCTGTTCACCAAACGCTGCAGGTCCCTGAGCACCTGTTTGTCCCCACGTTTGTTCCACAGGTTAATGGGAAACGAAACAAACTTCCAAATTTGAGGGCGGTTTTAGACTTCTGCTCAAGACAATTAATTTATTGTTAAGCCAATGTTTTAATGTGGCATGGTTTACTCATGGTTTCTGTTCAAGACCGTTTTTCTCTTCTTTCACATGTCGGGTGTCGTTTTTAAATTGTGTTTGAATATCAATTTGGGATCATAAAAAATACTAAGATTCACTTTTGCCAGTATCGCCCACCTCTACTCGTCCAGTCTGTTACAACTGCACGACTACAGTCTATAGAGTTGTGCAGAACAGAACAGTTTATCTACGATCTGTAACAACGCTTCATAAGTAATCATAATCATTGTGTTTCTGTGAGCGATGGGACTCTTGTTCGGACACATTCATTTCCACTCTTCAACAATAGTGAGGATAACATCACAAAGATTAACGGAGCTGAGTTATGGCCCTCCGCAGGGATTAAAGACACACACGGAGACATTCACAATGGCATGGGACCCGCTTGCCATTCAGCTAATCAGAGCAGCCACCGGAGGGAAAGAGGAGGTGGTGCAGTGCCATTATTTTTAAAGCTATGCCATTGTTTAGGATGTGGAGGAACTTAAACAATCCAACAGAATGTGTAAATTACCAATTAAGATAGAAGGAGAAATGATTTTCTATTGTGTGGAGACTCTCCTGCCTCCCAGACGAAGGGTCAGATTGATTATTTAAGACACACCGCCTGCGACGAGGCTGATGAGGCATCGATCATTCTGAGTCCATGGAGAGCAATTTGACGTAGAGAGGTTTTGAAGACAGCATTATTTGTCCCTCTGCAGAAAGAGAGAGAATGACGTCTGTTCAACTGTTTAATCTGGTTGGCCTGACGTAACTCTGAAGTTTACTAGTTAACATTGTGAAACATTGAGTTGCCCCAAGGATGAGATTAGTCCGGAAAAAAATGACCTTAAATGTGGGCAATATGGCAAAAGATTACATTTTTTTTCTATTGTAGAAAAATATTCAATTGTAGTCATCTGGTCTATAGACGTTTTTTTCAACTGCCTTTAGGAGGTAAATAAAGTCATTGGCTTCTTCTGAAACTTCACTGTAATGAGTTAAATCCAGCTGTCACTCATTCAGAGTCTTAAAGCGGCTGATCGATAGAAGGAGAGGGAGGGAAAGCTGCAGAAATAGTGAATCACAATGTGACGACATCACCCAAAAAGCAGATGGGAGATCATGGTTTGATTTCCATCACTCAGCCAGCCCGAACGTGAAGATATCAAACCTCCAAAGAGCCAAACTATAAATACCATATCGTGGAGACATCATATGCTAGGATACATCTTTTAGAGCAGAAGGATTACACATTAAACAACATGCATTTCTTTAGCCTGAGTTGGTCTCTACAGTCAATTATCAAGCACTCCAAGTTCTCCAAATATGAGCAAGTGACAAACGAAAAAGGGAAAAGAAAATGAACATAGCTGTGCCCATTGATTGCCAGGCTTCTGTAAATCCATAGCACCATTAATAGGGCAGAGTCGAGCCAGAGTGCGAGCGCAGAGAATGGAGTTCAGGAGGGAAGCTATTGATCCCCGAACCCCAGGACGTCCCGGGAGGACTCCGGCGTGCTGAGCAGGAGGCGTGCTGTTCACCTTCACAGGGCACTGCAGCGGCACACGGTCACATACAGACAGTACAGTCCTGCACCGAGCCACGTCTCCATGGAAACGTATTTATTTATTTGAACAGGACAGTGCGTGCAAATGGCACTAAACCCGCCCGGATTGCAGCCGAAAGCTAATTTCCGACCTTTGTCCCAAGGAGGTCACAACATTTCATACATACAAATAACACATTGCACAGATTACGTCATTGCACAGTCCTCATTATTGCACATCTCAATCATTGCACATTCATATTGAGCCCACACGTGAACGTATGTCTCGATAGAAAGTCCATTTGACATTATGATGTGATGTAGCTTTTTAAATGAATAAAATCTGAAATTATAACTTAAAGTGTAAACAGATTTGAAGCAGCAATCTACATTTTATAGCATAACTTTATAAAACAATCTCAATCTCTTCTTTTTGAGTGTTTCGTATTAAAGTTGGGGGGATTTTAACTGTAACATGGGACAGACTTTAACTGAAAGGTGTTTTAATGGTGGTTTTAACTGCCAAATGAACCCCACCAGAGAAAGAGCAGAAACAGCAGCAACAACAAAGTGTGTCGTATGATAAAACAAATGTTTAGTTCCGTTCGCTCACTTCTTCAACGCTGATGCACGTTCAGCACTTGAGGTTCTATTGTAAATGTGACAGTGGAATCACAAAGAGCTTATCTCTGCCCGATGAGGATTTGCTCTAAAGTAATCACCGTGGAAGCGGCTTGATCCATCCGAACGCTCACGAGGAAAAACGCTCAGGTGCAGTGGTGCCTGGCCACATACAGGCAGAATATGAACAGAAAACATGATTTATTTGTTTCTTAATTTACCTATTGAGTGTATTGACCATGATTCTTAGTTTTAGGTTTAGGCTTTAGGTTTAGAAAAGCTTAGCATCACCGTCTACACACGTTTGCAGGGGAAAAGGCAGAATAGTTGTGTGTCAGGTATAAAACTGGCTCCACAAATGTAAATTCTTGTAATAGTTCATATTTTAGCCTTCCCTGCGATGCTAATCCTCCAGGATCTGTTTAAAAAGTGCAAAGTCAGCTGAATCCTGATTTGAAAACAAGCATTTCAAATCCAAGAACAATAACAATGGACAATAGTATATGCACTAATGTCACTGTTGCACCCGCTCCTTCTATTGGTCGGATGGATTCATTCACGTGCAATACTGACTTAACCATGTGCAATACCGTCATATTCATGTGCAATTACTGTCGTACTCACAAGCAATTAAGGCCACATTCATGTGCACATAACTGATGTAAATAAGAGTGTTTTGTTACTTACCATTAGTATTAGTATTATTTAGTCTTATGCTAGCTATTTTTACCATTTCACCATTTTATTTTATTATTATTTTATTTTTATCTTTTTATTTTATTTTTTTCCTCCATTCCCTATTAAGATATGAGAGGAGTTTTGTTAAGAGTTGTGTTTTAAAAAAGTGTTCCTATAATCTGTCCTTTCCCCCTGTATCTACTGCGTTGTAACAGACATTCAAGGAATATCTTATCGTATCTTATCTTATTTAACCAATCACAGTAAAGTGGTTACTAAACTGATTTTATTTACCTCTTAAAAGCAAAAGAAAAATCAATCCGGACAAAATCCTAATCAGAATCGGGCTCCAAGAAACTTTTGCCATGAATGTTTTGCTGTATTTCCCTTTCATAATCTGAATGAAACTGTGGACCTTACTATATTTTCAAATGTTGACATAGACGTTGGTAAAATACTGCTTATCAGCCACACACAAAAAGCATAAACATGTATAAAATGGATCAATTTCTTTTCTCCAGCCTTAGTTACATCACAAGTGCCACTTTCATTTACAATATTGAAAGAAAACAATGCTCCTTCTTCAGCTACAGACACAATGTGCCACCCGAGGCGAAAGGGAAGTAGATATTTAATAATTGAGCAGCAGAGTGTGGCAGGTGGGCACAACGTCCGCACTGCTGACTCACGGCTTCTCGGGCTCCGGAATAATGACGCTCCAAAACAAACAGTCCACTCAGAGCGAGCCTGGGCTTTGTGCTGAGGAGGGAATCCTACAAAATGCATCGGAAGCTTCGGCCGTAGCAGCAACACTCTTCTCTGGAAAGTCCGGTTTAATATAGAAGAAGAACCGGCATCTACACAACTCGCACACTGCACACACAACTCATCTACACACCTCACATTCTGCACACACATCTCATCTACACACCTCACACACTGCACACGCAACTCATCTACACACCTCACACACTGCACACACAACTCATCTACACACCTCACACACTGCACATACAACTCATCTACACACCGCACACACAACTCATCTACACACCTCACACACTGCACACACAACTCATCTACACACCTCACACACTGCACACACAACTCATCTACACACCTCACACACTGCACATGCAACTCATCTACACACCTCACACACTGCACACACAACTCATCTACACACCTCACACACTGCACATACAACTCATCTACACACCGCACACACAACTCATCTACACACCTCACACACCGCACACACAACTCATCTACACACCTCACACACTGCACACACAACTCATCTACACACCTCACACACTGCACACACAACTCATCTACACACCTCACACACTACACACCCTAAGACTCGATTATCCTCTGATTTTTACATTTACCGTATTTTCTGGAGTATAAGTCGCACCAGCCAAAAAAATACATAATAGAGAAGAAAAAGAACATATATAAGTTGCACTGGAGCATAAGTATGAGTATAAGTATATAAGTATAAATATAAGTTGCACCCCGGCAAAAACTATGAAAAAAGGTGCGACTTATAGTCCGGAAAATACGGTACTCTTGGATCATGATTGCTCGCTGCTTTCCTGGTGGAGCGTTTCTCTGGAGATGTCACGACACCGAAGTTACAATTAAGAAAAAACAAGATGATAATTCATAATTACTGAGACGTGACTAAACAACGATGCAATCTTTAATTATCGTTCATTCCCGTCGTCTAACACGGCAAGTTTGAGACCAGTTTTACCAAATCAAACTGTTCTGAATGTCAAAATAAAGCCAGATAAAAAAGTTACATTTAGATAAACAATAGACTGAATTAATAAGACAAAAATGTGCTTCGAAAACGTTTTCTGAATAATTGTGATAATCGATTCACAGAATAATTGTGTAATTAATTGTCTTATGGCAGCAGGTCATTTTACTGTTCATCTTCACAGATAAGTAAGGATAGATGTTTTTAAACATGTTATTTGCCCTAAAATCACCCGCATTTAAACAAAGAAACATTAGATTGGATTAGCAAAGCAACAACATCTTCATGACAACCACCGTTATTGTGTAGTTTTTATTGTTTGTCACATTCACTTTATTTTGACAGTCTGAAAGTTCAATTTCCTGAAGCTGATCACAATTTCGAGGAATAGTAACACTCCAGACGACGGTAACGAACGACAATTGTTCTCAATAATCGAGAATAATCGTTAAATCGTGTCATTTCTCCCCCCCCCACAACAACCATAACATCAATGACAAACATAAGTGGTCCCATCGCGTTGCACTTTGCACTTTGCACTTGGCCCGTCCGTGTTCGGTACCTGCTCGCGTGAACATCCATCAGGTGCGACGCGATACCGACGCGACTTGTGTCTGTGCTCGAGATTTGATGTGAACTGTGATTCGGGAGGAAGAATGAATGACTGAGTGAGTGTGGAGAGCGTGAGCGTTAGCGTGTGCGTTAGCGTGTGCGTTAGCGTTAGCGTGTGCGTTAGCGTGTGCGCGTGACATCTCCAGCTGAGCGGCAGGATGCAGACAACCAGGAAGAGATAAGCCCTGGTGAATGAGCGAGCGCTGCAGGAGTGTGTAGTAACTGTGTGTCCGAGCGAGCGTGTGTGCGTGTCCCACGCGGGGGAAATCGCTTCACAAAGGCCTGGAAGTGTGTGTTCTCCCGTCTACCAGCGCGGGACCACGGGGGGAGATAAGCAGACAGCCAAATATTCCCCCTTATGTTTTCCCAGCAAAAACAGGAGACGGAATGCCAGCCACTCAGAGCCGTGCCACCGGGTCAGGCCCGGAATGAGCCGCTGCTTCCACGAGCCGCGCACGCTGAAGCTGGACACGGCGGGATTACGGGAAAGCGGCGCAGAGATGTGTTGTGTTGTCGCTGGGTGATAATGTGTTCGATTCGGCGGGCTCTGAGCGTTGGCTAGCGATTCTCGCGGCTAATGCTAACTTTTGTGAAAGTGGAAAAATAAACGAACGATCAATTTAGATTTGAAGTAAAACAGATTGTTCTTGTTGATTACTTTATTTTCTTCTTATTACATATTTTAGTTTCGTATGAATAACAAAGTTCTCCCTTTAGCAACAGTCTACGCCAAAGTGTTCACCTCATTTGTAAAGTCATGTTTTCAGTGGCACAATTACATTATAACTATTCACTGTAGGATATTTATTCATTTTAGCGTGACTTGGCAAAAACCCTTCACAGATGGACAGAAAGTAGTGACGCTGTGTCGATAGTGCCAAAATCTATATCGCTTTCATATTCTGACTTATTCTGACTGACATATTAGTTAAGGTTTAAGTGTCAGACAAATGTGAAATATCACTAGATATTTATACACAACCAGCAGCTCGTCATATTAGGGGGCGTGGTCTGCCGTGGATGAACTGTGCTCATTCAATTCTTCTGCCCCGCCCACTTTTGCCTCTTTTTGCCACAGATGGGCATTTTCGTTGTGTTGAGAACTCTGTTCAAGCTTAAGTGGAGAACAAGGGAAAAGTCTGTTCGCTAAAATGCTATAAAGTATATGTTATAAACTATATATGTTATACATTATACTTGATATAGAAAATGTGGCATATCTTCAAAACAACATACATGATATTATCTAAATTTTGATATAGTGACCTCTACTGGCCCCTTTTGTGCACAGTTATATTAGTTATAATATTTCATACTGAAGGGTATATGTACTATCTCCTAAATTAAAGCTGGAACAATATTTTGGGGGCTCAGTGTTTACCGTGTGCACATTAACAAAACTGTCCCACTAGAGCTGTTACTTTCATGTAGAACAATCAGATCTTATAGAGAGTCAAATAACTAACTTCAACTTCAATTCATGCATAACTAACTACTGACTTTTTAGACATATTTTTGAATCGCACATTTTCACGGTTCTAATCGCCGCGGCGACTGAGCGTGTGTCCGTCAGGTCCTTCACGATGCACAGGCCCATCCTCACCTCACATGTTTATTCAAACTATTGACCAGTTTAAAGTCACTTCATTTAACTCCTCTAATTACGCTTTGGTTTGGTGGAATCGCACCTGTGATAAATATACATAACTTTAGGACCGTTAATTTGTAGTTTGTGAAGACGTTTTGGAAAATAAATGTTTAAGCAGGTGCGGGAAGCGGGTGCTAAGTCCTACAACGGAATCTCTCTGTGATGTCATCAAAGGGCGACGCGCCATTGAAAACCACAACGTCCGCACTCGTCCCCTGACCCGTCCTTCCCTCCACAGTCCTGCACTCTTAAACCAGACTCTACAGCGCAATTCGGACACTGAGCTCACTACTTCCTCCTCACCGCAGGTCATGTGACTCTGGCGTCCAAATGGGAGGGAAAAGTCAGCGAAACTCAGATAAAAAATGGATTTCTGTAAAAATACTAGTAAAATCTGATAAATACTCACATATTTATGGACTAATAGTCATGGATCTCACATTCAACAACAAACGGACCGGATTATTCTGCCTGTGACGGCGGCTCATGCTAAGCTAAGCGGCTAACGCTAGCAACTTTGCGGTTTATTTAGGACTGTTCTGTTCATCGGGGCAGATATTTATATATTTTTTTTCTTCCTTCTCGATTGTGATTTATGTTAACTTAAATAATACACAATTGAAATAAATAATAATAATATTCTTGAGTCAACAGTGCGTTTTAGCAGCTTTTCTGCTTTTCTCTCGCAAAGCATTGTGGTCTATACTGATCGCTGGACCCTACTTTTCACGGTGCATTCACTCGTTTTTCACCCGCTGAACATTCGAAACTCGAAATGGCCTGAGCCCTAAACAGCGCCCTCTGTAGGTCAGAGTGTGGACATTCGGACGCACACTTTTCTGACCGTTGAAACAATCATTCAACAAAGCAAATGTGTTATATGGCATTACTGCTTGTCACATCTTGTTTACAGTCCGGTTGCTATAGGTAACAGTTGCAGAATCGCCTCTACCTATGTCATATTCGCTGCCCAGGTCCAACCAGGAAGTGCAATTATAAGCTTGACAAAAATGGTCAAACTGGGAGCAAATGGGCAAAATGCTCAGTCAAATCTGAAATATAATTGTGTTTTAGTGAAACGTGTGTATTCTAACATTTCATATAGACTTTAAACATCCAATACTATAAATTGAGTGCTTGTTTAACTTACCAAACCAGAAAGCAATCATAATAATCGTAATATAAGCAGCAGGAAGAGCGTAAAAGTGCACATGACATGTTAAATTTCACTCAAACGCACTGTGAACATGATGATTATTCACTGTCGCTTATTGATGACATAGACAGACTCTGTTCTAGAGCTCACTACTTCCTGTCATTTTCAACTTTCGTTTTGCTGTTTTTCTTCACAAACTGCAACTCGACTCATGTGAAACCGCGATCATATTTACCACAGGGACTTTCACGTAATAATTCGAAAAACATGAGAACCCGTCGCGCATGCACTTAAACTAGTTCCATATAGGAGCACTGAGAAAACATTACTTCAGGAGAAATCACAGCCACCACCAGTCTCATTTGTGGTTTTGTAGCTCTAAAAATCCTCCTTGTGCACACGCATCTTTCCGGGAGGTAAAAACACGTTCTGTGGAGCTCAGTAACAGACTGAACGTGTGTGAACGGTGAGCTTCAGCGCAGTCACAGTGGCACATAAGGTCCAGTCAAGTCAGAGGCCACGGCTACAGGAGGGCAGTGTGTGTCCGAGCGGTGCCAGGTTTGTGAGCGTGCTGTGTGAGGAATGCACCTCCGAGTGTCAGGGAACGCGGCTTTTATCTCAGCGTGTCATCACCACAACAACATGGAACACTGAACACACATGTTCTGAGGCGTGTGCCCAAATGTGGCTGTCACACATATCTCACCCACCGTTATTAAGACAATAAACTAATGTTAATATGTAACTGCTCTGGTTATAGGGCTGAAATTAAACATAAAAACAGTTTGGTTAATGGTGATTATAAGGGTTTTATTTCTGGTTGTCCCTCTGCCTCTCTCCTTCAGTGACAGCCTCTCTGGTCTAGGGGGATATTTAAAGTTGTTGCGTGGATGCGCCTGCGTGACTAAATGTGGAAAGGTTTATGTTCTGAATGATGACATTCAAAGTCTGTGCTTTAGTTGGCTTGGTCTTCTGCTGATGATGGATTTAATATCATCAGGATGCATGCGCAAAGCCGCAGACCACAATCTGCGCACTTCTGAATGCGCGTGTCATATTTACGCGGTGACTGCGGGCTGCACGTGGCATCCGCAGCAGGATCACGGCAAGACGCAGACTTAACGTAGGATCTGACCAGTGGGAATGGACATCTGGACTGACATCTTTCATTCAGAGGCATGTGTCACCTCCATCCCACTCTCATTTACAGTTTACACATCAATCAAATTACTCACCCGCTTTGCATGGGTCTTTGTAGTCAATGACATCTGTTTTATCTTCTTCAAAATAATCATAGTCTGCTTCAGTGTAGTCAAAACTGTTAGTAACAGAGAGTTTGCCCCAGAAAGTCAAGCCGGCAAGAAGCGTGACCCAGCGCATCTTTGCCAGTGCCAGAGGCACGCGGTCCATTTGTGGCTAAATGCAGAAAGCCTCGTGTTTCCTGCGCGGGTGGGACACGGTCACGCCGCTCTCCGGTGAAAGCATCAGTGGCAGCCGCTCAGCAGGTCATGGAGAAGCCGGGGTTAGGGCGGTCCGCCTGTCATCCATGCCCCTGTCACTCAGGTGTCCCCCCGACACTTCCACAGCTTCACTGAGAGTGGGAAGAAACTGCGCCGCGTGAAGAGGACGCTTCCCGCGTGAGTCTGTGGAGGAGCAGACACGAGTGAGCCGGAGCCGAGTGAGCCGGAGCTGCGCGCCACTGCGCAAAGACCAAACACCAAAGACCAATAAAGTGCAAGTCCAGTCAGTCAGGGGC